>NC_136073.1:41776422-42348922 GCF_964261635.1 Lissotriton helveticus
GAGAGAAAACGTATGAAAGACACGAAAATGAAAGTACTAGTTGCACAATCTGTTCCTCAAGACAGTCAGAAGAGGGGTCCGAATCAAGCCAGTCATCCTGCAGCTCCCGTTAAAGGGAACTGCAATTATTGTAAACAGCCAGGTCATTTTATAAACGAATGTGCAGTTCTGAAACATAACATAGCTACTGGTAAGACTAAAGAAAGACCACGTCCGCCTAGACAAGAACAAGTTTCACAGATTCCTCAGTCACAGAATGCACCACAGACAGTTACAGCACTGCAGCCCATCGCTGCAACACAGCACGTTACACAGCAGATGTACCAGTATGCACAGTCTGAGTATCCAGAGTACCAGCAGTATTCATGAAACAGCCTAGAGAGGGAGGTAGGCTTGCCTCTCATCGAGATACCTGTAGATCAAGAAGGTCCCTATGTTCACAGTCAAGTATTAGGGAAAGACAGAAAGTTTTTGATTGATACAGGGGCAAGTAGGACCACAATTAGTCACGCCGAAGTTCCAGGGGCTCCGCTCTCAGGCTCAAGAAATGTTTCCCTTGGATTTTCAGGAAAACCCATTGTAAATGAAATATCAAAGCCAGTTACTCTAGAAGTAGGTCCATTGTCCCGCACTACTGATCTGTTACTTACTAAGTCATGTCCAGAAAACCTATTAGGCATTAAAACACTGAAAGAGTTAGGTGCAGTTATATGCTGTTCCCCAGAGGGAATACGATTGTTCCTACGTGACTTTAAGGGTCACTATGTATTACGAGATTTTGATCCCAGATTGTCTAATGTTCCGCAGCATCTATGGGCGCAAGGTCCAACTGATGTTGGTTATATGCAAATCACACCCTATCGTGTGACTCTCAAGCCAGGTGTGGTGTTACCACGAATCAGACAGTACAGATTGCCACCTGAGGCTGTAGCAGCCTTATCCAAAATTATTGACGAGCTCATGGCTCAAGGAGTGGTTGTAGAAACTGACTCCAACGTATGCAATTCTCCGATCATTCCAGTCATGAAACGTACTGATCCAAATGCACCCCCAGTATATCGATTAGTGATTGACCTACGAGAACTTAATAAGTGTATTATTCCTCAGTACCCAGTCGTTCCAGATATCTCTTCCCTATTGACAGCCATTGATTCCGAAGCCACGTTCTTTACTGTAATCGACCTCAAGAACGCGTTTTTCAGTGTCCCTATTCATCCAGACAGCCAGTTCCTTTTCGGATTTTGTTTAAATGGAAGGAGCTATATGTTCACACGAGCTCCTCAAGGTTTCACAGAAAGCCCTAGCATTTACAGTCAAGCACTTAAAAGACAACTAGACAACATTCACATGCCAACTGACACTGCCCTGCTCCAGTATGTCGATGATCTCCTGATCACAGCCCGTTCTGAACGTGCTTGCGAGCGAGCATCCCTTACAGTCTTGTATTTCCTAGCCGAGACGGGGCACAAGGTGTCCCCTTCGAAGCTTCAATTCTGTGTCCAGCAAGTGGTCTACTTAGGACACTTACTGTCCAAGAGGGGTAGGCAGTTGACACCAGACCGTATCCAGTTAATAGCGAGTCTTCCTCAGCCCAAGACCCAGAAGGAGGTACGTGCTTTTATCGGCCTTACTTCTTACTGCAGACAATGGATTCCTCAGTATGCATTTCTAGCCAAGCCACTGATACAGTTAACGACACAGGAGGCAGCCGTATCGACTGTCCTCCCTTGGACATCTGAACATACACTTAGTTTCAATGAGTTAAAGAAAGCCCTATGCCAAGCTCCAGTTCTAGCGACACCGAACTACAGTAAGCCTTTTACACTTTTCGTCACTGAACGCGAAGGTACAGCATTATCTGTTCTCACACAAGATCAAGCAGGACAGTACAAGCCCTGTGCTTATTTTTCGAGCACATTAGATCCTGTAGCCCAGGCTCTGCCTGCGTGCCTCAAGTCAGTTGCAGCCACAGCACTAGCTATCAGACAAAGTGATTCCATAGTCTTAGGACATACCTTGACAGTACAAGTTCCACATTCCGTGGAAGTTCTTTTAAACCGAACACAAACTCAGCACTTGACAATTGCACGTTTAACAGGTTATGAATTGACACTGTTCCAGCCACACATAGAAATCAGACGCTGCAACATCCTGAACCCTGCTACACTGTTACCATCAGTTACTTCGAATTCGGCCACACATGACTGTGTGGAAGTAGTTAACATTATGACCAAGCCAAGACAAGATCTGACAGATATTCCGTTACCAGACCCCGACCTGACACTTTATGTGGATGGTTCATGTATGAGAACAAGTACAGGAGAACTAGTCGCCGCGTATGCAGTGACTACTGACACTGAAGTTATTGAAACACACCGTATTGACACCCTGTCTGCTCAAGCAGCAGAGCTAGTTGCTCTGACACAAGCCTGCATACACGCCAAGAACTTGAAAGTTAATGTTTACACAGATTCACGTTACGCATTTGGAGTTGTACACGACTTCGGAGTGCTCTGGCAAGAGAGAGGTTTCATGACTTCTCATGGAACCAAGATTCAGCATGGTCTCCTTATTCAAGCTCTGTTAGAAGCCATACATTTACCGACATCTATCGCTATCATGAAGTGCAAAGCACATACGAAAGCTACTGACACCATTTCTCAAGGTAACGATCTAGCAGATCGCACAGCCAAGCTTACAGCACAGACTCTAGACATTCCAGTTAACATGACACACACTCCAGATCCGATTACATGTATGACAGTTAAGGACCCTACACAAGATGTCATAGATATCCAGTTACATGCTACTCCCGAAGAAATCAAGAAATGGTCCGAACAAGGAGGGGTCCAGACAGATCAAGGATGGTTAACGAAGGGTAGAGCCACATGGTTTCTCCCCGACTCTATGGTTCAAGTCATTATTAATACCGCACATAGTCCAGCACATTTAGGAGAAAAAGCTATGTTAGACAGTATCCAGGACATCTGGTTCAACAAGCATTTACGAGCTGCAGCCAAGCAGAAAGTCCGTACCTGTATGATATGTTGTCAGTTTAATCCAGGTAAAAGTGTCCCGGTGGAACAAGGTGGATTCCAGCCCCCTGACCACCCTTTTGAAGTCCTCCAGATGGATTATATTCAGATGGAGCGATGTCGAGGTTTCAAGTATGTCCTTGTAGTTGTATGCGCTTTGTCCAGGTGGACAGAAGCATATCCAGTCCCAGATTACACCGCCGCGACCACTGCCAAGCAGTTGGTTCGTGAGTTCTTCCCCCGTTATGGACTCCCTAGAGTCGTATATTCTGACAACGGCCAGCCATTCTCATCTGAGTTGATGAAGCATGTTTCCCTGTTGTTAGGGTACCAGTGGAAGTTTCATTGTGTACGCCATCCTGAAGCAGCCGGTCTCATAGAGAGACATAACCAGACTCTGAAAATCCGTATTGCAAAAGTGTGTAAAGAGAAAGGTGTGGACTGGCTAGTAGCTCTGCCAGTCGCTTTATTTTATATGCGCATGGTTGCACATTCCAGATCAGGTCTGTCCCCGTATGAGGTCGTTTTCGGCCGCCCCCCTAACATGTGGGGTACTCCTAGACCCCGAAGTATTACCGATGTTTCAAGTAATATGCTGACAGATTACCTAGCTTCCTTGATGTCTGCCCTCAACTCTTGTCGTTCACAGGTTGCCGCCGCATTTCCAGACAATACCGAGGTGGCACCGCATGAAATCGTTCCAGGATCCATGGTCTTGGTCCGCAATTTTGACCGCTCAAGTCCGCTGGAGCCACGCTGGAAGGAGCCCCGACAGGTCCTCCTCGCCACCCGTACAGCCGTGAAGTTGGAGGGTCGCAAAGGCTGGGTGCACCTTTCGCATGTAAAGAAGTTTTATGGACTGAAACCCGTCTCAAAGAACATTTCCCAGGATTTGAAGGATTGCCAAAATATTGTTCTCAAGGACTGTCCCGCAAAAGACATTGCTACAAACCCTCCCCTGTTAGAGAAAACTCCGCAACAGGAGTATAAGTTGAAACTCCGGTCTAGTAAAATAAGTCAGCCAGTTTGATTGTCTAAGTCCTCCCCTAGGTGAAACGGTTAGACTGTTTCTGACATGTATAAAATAGACCCCCATAGTGAGAGAGTTAGTCAAAACTCAATTCGATGTATCGTTTTTCTATGTTTCATATTATTTCTCAGCATTATGATTTCCTGCACCAGTTATGCATTTTTCTTGTATTTCCCAGTTCTTCATGTAAATAAGTCTGCTAATGCTACAGTAGAGCACACGTTTAGTGATCTGCCTCCTCATGAACTCTCTTACCGCCTCGCTATGAAAAATAATTCTTTCATCCACATGTTACATTACTCACATCAGACCAGCAATGCCACTAATTGTTGGGTGTGTGGTCGACTCCCCCCTTTCCAGATACCGAAGGGAGTTCTGCCACTTTTTCCTTATCCATTTTCACATAATGGTTTGTGTGGAGCATGGTCCACGTTAACGTCATCCTCAACAGATATGTCTTTTCTTAACAGTACATGTTTTCCAGACAAGCAAGGTCTTCCCCACAGAACCGGGTTAGATCTAGAAAATGAAGTGTATAATTTAGGTAACTATTCTTCGAATTTCATGGTCCTGAATGTTCAGTCTGATACTACTCCAGACTTACCTGCTATTTCAGTATTACCAGTTAAAGGCGAATTATGTGTCCGAAATAATGGCTCCGTACACGTAGGACATAGTGATTGTACTACTATTGTCAAGTATAGTGACAGTGGGAAATCCATTTTCAAAGCTTCACGTCATTCTTATTTTATTTGTGGTCAAACTGCATATGTTCGTCTGCCCCTCGATTGGGAGGGAACCTGTTACATTGCCTTCCTACTGCCACCAGTTTTCCTAGCCCCACCTGATTATCATAGAAACACACATCTAGTACACATTAGACATAGAAGGGAGTCCCCCATTGTCGATTATACTGAAACTGCTCTAGAACAGTATACAGATTTCAACAGAGGTTTCTTTTTCTTTATAGGACCTATCCAGAATAGTAAGCTAATCCGTAGGTTAACCAGAACCCTCGAAGCTGTAGTAAATGAGACTGCCTCTGCTCTAGGTAACTTAACTGAAGAGCAATCTGCTATGAGATTTGTCGTTTTACAGAATCGTCTCGTCCTTGACGTCATACTGGCCGATAGGGGCGGGGCCTGTAGAGTCATCGGATCTAGTTGCTGCATTTTCATTCCAAATAACGCACCGTCTGTTTATTCAGCTATAACCAGACTCCATAAAATTGCCCATCTGTTACACCAAGATCCAGGCACCTGGACATGGTCCGGTTGGTTCTGGAATATAATTTCCGCCTGGGGATGGAAAGTCTTGTCCTTTCTAGGTATTGCAGTAGCGATCATATTCAGCTGCTGCCTCTGTATACAATGTGGCCCTGCGATTTGCGGCATTTGTGCTACCTCTTGTATTCCTAGTCCCAAGCCCCGTTCTAAATCCCGTTCCAGGATAATTCGAGACGAGCAAATGATACTGTATGAAATGATAGATGGTATCATGAATATTGATGTTTCCTGATGGAAACGTAGTGACAAGGAGGGAATGTGGAAAAGTAAATTTTGCCATGTTCTGTGTCCCTACGTGTCATCCATCATATGTTATGTGTGCATGATTAAATATGCATATGCATTCCCTATGTTCGATTAATGACGCAATTACAGTTGTGTCCACCTCTAGTATGCCAGTTTCCAGTTCTCGTGAATACTACGAATATCAGGCCTATGTAAAGCTACGTTGCCACGTTTCTCAGTGTGCACGTTATTCTATTGAAAAGTCCCCGTTTCTAGGCCTCAAAAGGGCCTGGACACCAGATTCAGCTCCTGTCTCCTGAAGCCTCGCTGAGGAGCGATACAGCCCCCACCTGTATCCTCGACCCTTCACTTACTTCCTGCCTCGCAGTGCCCGGCTCACCCTGGCTCTGCCTCTGAGTCTGCCAAGAATATGTTATGATTCCAGTTATCAGTTCAGTCCTCCTTCTCTGCATTCCTAAAGCTACTGAATCGCATCGATAGTTTCCGTCATTGTCTAGCCTTCACGTATCCACGTTAGAGAAACACTGCATTTAATGGTCATTTAATATTCTTCATCACGCACTACATGTAGAATAATGCATGGTCCAGTCTTAGAATCAAGTTAGCCTTTCCCCTCCTGACTTCTAGTTTATATCAACATGTTCTCTAAACATCAGATACTAGGTACATGTCGCCCTGACTCTCCAGACTTCAGTCTCTGCTCCTAGCACAGAGTTCATAGCCCCCAGCTTCTCCTAGTAACACGTCATTGCCAGTTTGCGCGCACCATCAGGTTAGAGGTCCCGGCTCCTCAGGTAGCCCCCTCCATGGTTGCCGCCCCATTCATGACATATTCTGTTACGTTTGCATCACATGTCTATGTATACGCCCTGTTACACCTCTTTTCACCCTTATCTTTCGCGACTGCTACGCGTCACGCCTTTTGCTCCACCCACTGCTACGCCTATTGCAATGTAATGCTATGTGTTTGCGTTATGTATATATGCTCATGCACTGTTATTAAAAAGTTGTTCCCCTTGTCCCGATCCTGACCCCGGCAGCGCTGCTGGGCCTTGCCATCCTATTCCTGTGCAGGTGGTCCTGTTCCTGTCCTTTATGCTGTAATAAACCTGCAAACTCCTACTACCTCGAATCTTGACTCTTATTTATTGAGCTATCTGTTATTCATTTATTCATTCAAAAATAGGGTATTATTTATTTATTTACCACAATCTCCTCCAGGTCAGTCAGGGGGGGGTGCTGTGTTCTTTCCTCCACCTGTTTGCGAGGCCTGTTTGTGGTGATCAGCAATTTTTTTTTGTGAGGCTCCTTAGGTCATAAAACCTCTTTTTTAAATCTTCTGTGACTCTGGTTGTCACTCCCACTGCATTGACTTTCTCCAGGATTTCGAGCCAAATCTTCATTTTTGCTGATTCAGGCACAGAGAGGGAAAGCCTTCCAAAAAGTTTGTGGTGCACCTTTACCACCTCCTCCACAAGGACCTGTAGCTCCATGCTGCTGAATTTCAGCTTTCTTTTTCTTTCTGTCTGCTCTGTGTCCTTGCTGCTTGCCATGTTTCAGCTTTAAAGGTGCACAAACTCTGTCTGCTGCTGCTGCTCCCAGTCACTCTGCTCCAACTGCCTCTCCAGAACCTTCTAATTAGTTGCAGCTGCCTGTGTAGCCATTTCCTGGTAGGAATGGGGAGGGTGGTTGCACCTGATTGGCTGTTGTCTTAAGTTTCACTTTTGCTTGCTTTCCGATTCGGTATTTACCGAATCGGTATTTACGGATTCGGTATTTCCAATGCATTCCTATGGGCCTTTTGGCCCATAGGGATGAATGGGAATTACCGATTCGGTAAATACCGATTCGGTAATTTCCGATAGTCAGTTACCGAATTTTACCGATTCGGTAAAAAATACCGAATTTTTCCCTACATCTCATTTACCGATTTTTAAATACCGATTCGGTAAAATTCGGTATTTAAGAATCGGTAAATGACATTTACCTACATCTGGCCCTTAGTCTTTTCCTGATATAGCGGGTGCCGGTACCGTGGAGGGCCTTAAATGCTGTGGTTAGAGTTTTAAAGGTGATGCGTTTACGTACAGGCAGCCAATGGAGAGATCTAAGAAGAGCTGTAGTGCTGGATCTCCGGCCGAGACCGAAGATCGCTCAGATCTCAGAGAATTAGTGGTTTAGCGCCAGGAAACCTTTGGGTAATTGTTGCGCTTTATAATGATAACATAACATAACATAACATGCTTCGTTTCTACAGGGTTTGCACAGAAATAGAGAGACAGGCGTTTCAATAAAAGGGTTTATTGGACAGTCTTCTTTCTCATGCAAGAGAGGAGAACTTCTACAATTGTTAGACAGAATGCAAAGTATAATGCATACAGCGTAAACAGTAATATAAAATAATACTGTAATAGCATTGTCTGTTGCTATGACATAAAAATACATACATAAATAAGACAAGCTAAAATACTCAACTGGTGCTTCTAAAATACGCCTACCCCAGTGTATCTAACCCAGGTTTAGTACGAGGGAAGAAGTAGGTGCTGTCTTTAGCATAGGTTTAGTTTTTGCCAAGAATTGCCAAAGGTTTCTCTAGGTTCTAATCAGCTCCATACCTTAGAATGAGAGAGGTTGGTATCTCTTTCACGGACTTGATATCCCAACACCCCGCAAGGGGAGTCAGAAACACTGTAGCTGGATTCGCGGCAGGAGGATGACAGCGTCTTTTCAGTGCGTCAGTTGGAGAGTTGGCTTCTTTCGGCACTTGCTGTAGCGAGCTGCGTCGTGCAAGTAGGTAGTCGAACTACACCGAACCACACCGTGCTTTGCCATAGCAAGTGAAGGTATATTTATACCTTGAAGGTGTTTAGGAATGCCAGCTTTGACGTAAAGTCGGGCATATGAACGTCATGAATGAAGCCCTAAGGAATATATGTTCATGCATAAAAAATGAGTTATTGGAGAAATCAATATCCAAGCAAGGGGAAGTCCCTAACGGCTTAAGAGTCTGGTTTTCCAAGAAATCGTTGTGACGTAGATGAACGGATGGAAGTAGCCATGCCTGTATTTGGGCAGCATGGGCCATGCCTAAATAAGGACTGGATTTCTGTGCCTATATATGGGCAATGTGAATTGTACCTATATAAGGGCATGAATCGGAAAATTCATTCGGAATCTAAAATCGAACAGTATACTTCTCCACTAATAATCATTATGACAAACATGATAAAGACTCTTGCGGATGGGATCATTCTTGTCTACGTGTCCTTAATAGAACTGAAAATTGTTGACGCGCTAGCTAGAAAATGTTTCATTCTGTGTCGGGACCGGAACCTTCGAATTATGTTAGGTCAAAACTGTGCCACCACCAGTGAAGCCAGACCCACAATTGGTTTATGATCAAATATTTTAAAAGTGGTATCAGATGCAGTCAGCAGCCGTCATAATGTCTTCCAGCCAAGACCCCAAAGAAAAACCCTTCAAAACCATGGCGCCTCAAACCGAATGCGCTCCAAAATTGTCTACATCAATTACTGTTTCAGCTAACAACCATTTGACCCAGCCGGCCAACGTTGCTGAACAAACTGGACAAAAGGCGTTTGGAGAGAGATATGTAATTGTCCCAAGTGGTACCTTCAAAATCCGCAGGTACAATCTTTATATGCTTTAAGACATTTCACCACACAATTTCTGATTGTCGGGAAATGCTGGATAGCTTATACAATGTGAATTATTCTTAGTATGTTTGGATATACGAAAAGAGAACTCTGAGGGGGTAAATACTCTTCCCGCTATATCCAGAGCCTTCACATCGGAAACCTGTTTTCAGGAAATGAGGCACAGAAGAACAGTTAACTTAGCCGACAACTGTTTCCTCAGGAACTCCGCATTTGCTGGCTATGCTCGTAAAAATCAAAGAACCACATTAACATCCCACAAAACCAAATACTTTGACTGAGGGGGAGAAACCATCCGGCCTCAAACTGTAAAAGATTGGAAGATGAGTATTCAGATGTGACTCAAAAAGATCCACTTCACAGGGGCTGCAGGGGCTCCATAAGCAGTCCAGGGCCCAGAAAATGCGAGATTCAAATTTTCAGTCACTGAGATCGTGAAGAAACCGTGAATTCTAGTCTGCTACAATATTCGTTCTAACTGGGATATATTCCGCTGTCAGCACCATTTGATGGTTCAGTCAGTAGTGCCAAAAGTCTTTGACAATTTCCTGTAGGAGACGCAAGCATGTACCCCCCCCCCCCACACTTTGTTGATAAACCTCATAGCGGAAATATTGTCCATCCGAAGAGGAATGCACCATTTCACTCTGTGAGGAGAGAGAGTTCGTACCGCAAGAGCTCTGGCTAGAGGCTTGAGGCAATTGATATGAAGGCGAAGTTCGTCCGAGACCATCACCCAACACCCCACCCGTGTCCGCTGATGCACATTGTACTCTCCAGCCCCATCTGCTGGCATCCGACTCTATGATCACTTCTGGAACAGAGGGAAAAATGCCTTGCCGTTCCAGGCTTCCATGTGGTCTAGCCACCAGAATATTTCCATCTTGGCTTCCTCTGACAGGGTTATGTGTTCAGAATAGGACAACCCTGTAGCACCCAATAGGGAAGGGAAGGGGACCTGGGAAGATAGCCTGAATGGATGGTGCTAGAGCCCCCTCAATCTGCTTAATTTCTTTATGATATAGTCTGAGAGGCAAGGGCTCTCCACAACTCCCTCTTGATGGATATCATCTTTAGAAGAGGAAATTTGAGCTGAGCCAAAATAGAATCCACGTAGAACCCCAAGGACTCTAGATTCTGCAACGGAGTCAGGAGAGACTTCTCGTTGTTGACGACAAACCCCAGATCCTGGAGAAGATTAATTGCCCAATAGAGATGGAGAAGGACCATCTCGCGCTGTTGAGCAATCATGAGAATATCATCTAAACAGACAAACAAATGTACTCCCCTCTCCCTGAGGTATTGAACTACCAGACCAAGGAGCTTGGTGAAACACCCAGGAGGTGATGGGAGAGCAAAAGGAAGAGCGGTAAATTCATACCACTGTAACTGAACCTGAAGTAATCTCCTGTGTAGAGAGAAAATCGGAATTGTTACATATGTGTCCTTCACACCGAGGTACTCCATCCAATCTCCTTCCTGCAAAAGGTCCCAAAGCTGACGGATGCCCTCCATCTTGAAATAGTGTAGACCACCAAATAATTAAATTGTCTGAGACTGACAAAATAAAAACACCTTTTTTTTTTAGGAGGAAAATTGTGCTTACAAAGCCATTGGTATGAGGCTGCTTGGGAACTATTGCCTCTTATAGAAGCATCCCCTGGATGATGGTATTTATAAAAAGACTTTCGACTGAAAAGTGCAGAGGGGGAGATGACCCTCCTGAGACGGGGTGACATAGAATTCCAGTTTGAATCCCTGTGCTGTCTCTAAAACCCAAGAATCCTGAGTGAAGTTTCTCCAATTGTGCAGACAAAACAAGAGTCTGTCTCCAAAGCAACGTCAGAAAAGGGAAAAGATTTTACCTGTATATGTGGGGTCCGGTGTTGTGGTTCCTTTGCGATAACCGCCCCAGTATGAGTGACCCCTGCCGCCACAACGGGAGGGATAGAAGTTGTTGGAACCAGAGTAGGTTGACGTTCCTCTTCCTCTGTGGGAGTAACCTCTAAGAGAGGTCAGTATGAAACCACGGCCCAGCCCCCGACCCCTTAAGTGTCCAATCTTAGCAAAAAGTCAACTTTTGGTGACCTTTTTAATCAAAGACTGGGCCTTATCTAATGCTGAGAAGGTGGTAACATATTTGCCCAAATCTTTTACAAATGTATTGCCGAACAAGAGGTAATTCGCTAGAGGACGTGCTTCAGCAGTGGCTAATTAGGCCAAGTTAGGATCGATGCGCATTACCAATGATTTGTGTCTTTCAGCAGAAATGGCACAATTGGCATTACCCAGGAGGCACAAAGAGCATTGGGACCATTCTAACAGGACTTCAGAATCTACTGGGGTGTCAAGAGTCCTCAGCCTGTATAGCAAGTTCCAAGATCTTCGTGAGTGGACCAAAGAGATCCTGAGGTTTATCCAGGCAACCACACCAGGCGAGGTCAATCCCTTTCTTGGTGTCTCGGTCCCACTCACCCGTAAGCCAGGAGCCATAGAAACTAAGATAGTCCTACCTCACGCCTCCAGGCCAGCCCTCCACACTGATATGCAGCATGCGTGATTTGGCCCGAGGGGGAAAAGAGGGAAAGATAATGGGGAGAAGGCAGTGTGTCCAAAATGAAGTGTGGCTCATTCTACGAGGACTGGTTCTACTCTGGGGAATCCCACTCTTCGTGACTGACCATCCTGGACACCAGCTCCTATAACATATAATCACAAGAAATACCAGGTAAGTAATAGGCAGCCAGACACCCTAAAAAACCTCCTCTATATACACTACTCAAGAAACCCCTAGATAAGTACTCACCGGTTTCAAATATCAGCAAGCACCATTTCCATTATCCTCCAGAAAAGAAAGGGACATTCAGCAATAGTGATTCCTATGGACTGACTTCTCAAATCTATATTTAAAAAAAGAATATACCGTATTTTCTGGCGTATAAGACGACTGAGCGTATAAGACGACCCTCTACTTTTCCTTTAAAAATATAAGGTTTGGGCTATATTCGCTTTCTTATTAAATGACACCGGCATATAAGACGACCCCCAACTTTTGAAAAGATTTTCAAGGGTTAAAAAGTCGTCTTATACGCCAGAAAATACGGTAGTTTCTGTGTTCTGGCCGAAAGCTCAATCAGGTAAACCAACAGAAGATTCCAATGCATTGTCTTGGAATATCCAGAAATGACGAAACTGGGTAAATGCAGTCAAGAGAATATTCAGGGGCTACACATAGTCAGGGGAAAAATCCAGGACAAAAGGATGGGAAAAGACAAAATCAGAACCTAAGAAAACTAAACCTACTTACCTACAGTACAGTGCACCAACCAAGAAAAATAATTTTACATATGAGAGTTGCTGGTCAAATCCTGCCAGAAGGTAGCGAGGAGAAAGTCTAGAAAAAGAGAGTGGTATGAACTTCCTTGTTCCAAGAAACAGGAGTCCAGAATGAGTTAAGACAGTCTCAGTGGGTCATAAAGGAAGAAGACGGCGCCATTGGCACAAGTTAGGAAACTGCAAGGTACCCTACATAGACACCGCATGGGAAAAACAGGAAGTCCACAATCCAGGGCCAGCCATACCATGATCCTTCTGATTGTAGAAACAAAGCAAAGCACCGTAGCAATGAGGACGAGCAAGTAGGCCAAGCACTCATACCATGTGATTCATGACGAGGACGCTATGCCGAGATCTCATGTCACGCATAGCCTGGAACAGGGAACTGAGGGAGGTAATGGAATGTCATCTGGTTTGAATAGCATATTTTTGTGGATATGCTTTCAGTGGAATGATGGGTATTACGTTTCCGCTTGGGAGCAGGTTGGGATTCATCTTGGGATTGTTTCAAAGTGGTGGAGTAGGAGAGTAGGAGGAAGAGTCCTCTGAATCCTGCTCTTTCTCACAGGGGAGCCCTGAAGGGCCTGGCGTCACCGTACAGCCATATTCATAATCCAAAAGAACTGATTTGGCCATCTGCTTCAAAGCCTCAGAATGAGGCCATTCAGATACCCCTTTTTGAAGAGGACCATGGTCCGTGGACTTAACCCCTAGCTGGGGAGGTGGCATGGTGGGGTTCCCACAGGGCTGCGCCCAGTTCTCTTCTACCATAGCATATTAGTGGAGCTGTGAAGGGGCGGAACGCCTTAACCAAGGCCCTGTTCACGGAGTCTTGCACGTGGTTGTCCAATGCCTCCACCAACCTTTCTTTGTACTCCACAAAATAATTCTCTTCATTAACAAATTGGGCCATAAGTGTACAAAGCACTAGTGTAATTCTCTAGAGGAGGCCAACTATGAGGAGGGTAGAAAATTCGAGAGGAAGGTGGGGGGATGCCCACCAGATGAGATATCTGGCAATAATTGTACAAAGCACTAGTGTAATTCTCTAGAGGAGGCCAACTATGAGGAGGGTAGAAAATTCGAGAGGAAGGTGGGGGGATGCCCACCAGATGAGATATCTGGCAATAATTGTACAAAGCACTAGTGTAATTCTCTAGAGGAGGCCAACTATGAGGAGGGTAGAAAATTCGAGAGGAAGGTGGGGGATGCCCACCAGATGAGATATCTGGCAATAATTGTACAAAGCACTAGTGTAATTCTCTAGAGGAGGCCAACTATGAGGAGGGTAGAAAATTCGAGAGGAAGGTGGGGGGGATGCCCACCAGATGAGATATCTGACAACAAAAGTTACTTAGCCAGCGGTTGGAAAGTGGAGAACGCAACCTGTATTCCGCTAGGGCAGGACCCTCTGATGCTTATTCAGCCCTATGGGGCATAATTGGCGCCGGAGTACCCTTTAATTAAAATGCAGTCTGGGCGCGCATGTGCTTTCTGAGGCCGATTAAACGACGGCGCGTGCCAGAGAGCATGCACAGCACATGGCAAAGAAAGAGGGTAAAGTCCTCCCAGCCCAAGCGCCATGTGTACTACTAAAAAGCCCTGCTCCCGGGCCATGCTGGTGAAATAACAAAGAGGAAGCGTAAGCCCTCACGAACTGCCTGGGGGGCAAACAATTAAGTTACAATATCAAACACAGGAGAGAGAAAATGTGACTGATCTGTTGCTGTGCAGCAGCAAATAAAGAGGAAGGACTAAGGTCACATTATGTCTTATATGGGCTGATTGGTCATAATTGGGGGAACAGTATGGTCGAACACAGACTCATGGGAAATGTAGTTTTATTTCTGTGTAATATTTGATTGACTGCTGTAATTTTTCAGTAGTAAAGAAAGTGAAGCATAACGAAGCCGCCGGTCCTGACATAGAATAAAAAATGTTCTAACTTACGCAATAAGAATTTTTCAATTATATTAAGGACACAGATGTTAGAATTATGCTTCTCTTTCTTTACTATTTATTTGACAGCAGCCAATAAGAAAGCATTAAAGTAAAAACTACATTTCCCTCAACCCTATCATAACACAGTCACATGCATCCATCAAAGAGCACTTTGCCCTATATAACAGAAAAATGCTTTCTTAATTTTTTTTATCATCTTAATTGGCATTTTGCTTATACCCAAGACAAGTCACCACTATTGGTTTGCATTCTGTTGACTCATCCCTTTGCAGCATAAATCACCCATCACTGAGGACTTTACATTGTATAGTTTTTATTTTATTTACTTATTTATTGAAGTTTTGTATAGCGCTAGCTGGACCCGGGGGTATCAGAGCGCTTCACAGCAAGTACAGATATGCAACAAAGGAAAAAATAACACAGGAATTAAGAACACAAGCAGGAAATAGAGTCTATACAACAACAACTTGAACGCAATATGGGACGGAGATCAGGAGCGCATCAGCCGGCTCTGGGTTCAGGGAGATAGCGTCCTTTCACCGACAGGCTCGGTGTTCTCGTTAAGCGCCGGAGCGCACTAGGAAGTGGGCTTTGAGTAGCGAATTTGAATTGTGGGAAGGAGGCGGTCGTTCTGATATGGTGGGGGATGGAGTTCCAGATCCTAGGAGCATTCCCCGCAAAAGATTTATTTGCGGTTTCTGTGATTTCAGAGGGATGAGTAGGAGTGTGTTGGGGCTCCTGAGGACCGGCCCTTTTGAGTTTGTTGGCCAGGTATTCTGGTTTACCTGTATGCAGGGCTTTATGGGTGAGGCAAGCTGTGCGGAAGCTGGCTCGTTGGTCAATCGGGAGCCACTTCAGTTCTTTGAGTGCCGGAGGGATATGCTCATATTTCTTTGTTCCTGTGACCATTCTTGCTGCTGCGTTAAGGGTGGAGGTGAGAGGTCCCAGGTGCGACTTGGCTGTTCCAGTCAGCACTGCGATGCCATAGTCAATTCTGGAGAGCACAAGTGCCTGTGTGGCCTGTTTCAGGTCTTTGGGGGGGAGGAAGGTGTCGTGTTTTGACAGCTCCTGAGTTAGCGTTTAGCACAGCTACACGGTCTTTTCTGTAAACTTGACCAAAACGAACGGGGGCCATTTTGAATCCCTCTGACTTCCGTTTCAATGAACACGCTGCCTCGTGGTCAGTGTGCCCTTTTGTCCTTTCTCGATACCCATGGTCACTAGTCTGCTCGGCAACAGGCTATTTTTAGTACTGGTCAAGCGCACATGCGCATTACGCACCAATTGGTCACTCTTCAGGAATGTTCATGCTAACTGACCAGTGCTGTTGAAACTCCTCCCACATGTTGGCTGTGTTCCAAAAATGACCTTATATGTACCTAAAATGTGTAACTTGTAACCGCCTATCTTTTTATTGCTATTAAACTATATAAAAGAGGTCGCGCACCGATGTTCGGTGTGCTACTTCTTACATTACCGAAGGGTGCTGTAGGAATGTATCACCACCCCATGGGGTCTTAATAAACTTGTCTTTTACCTTTTCCAGTGTCCGTGCCAACTTCTATACTAAGGTGTTCGAGAGTTTAGCAGAGTATGTAGGCCTGATTTGAACCCAACACCTCAATTGGCGACCACGAAGGGACTCATCGGCGACTCGGATGCCCGAAGGAAAGGTCGTGACGAAGGTTAGGAAACTCGCCATGGACGCGATCGCTGCCATTGAGTGACCCGAGTCTCGGCACCCACGGTGTGTTTTCCCGTCCTTCCGATCTGACCTTCCAGGTGGCGCCGGTCCTCGACTGAGATTCTGATCTTGGATTGTCGTGATGTGCCGTTTTGGCTGATTCGACCACAGAACTTGGCAGTTGGACTTTGGACGTTTGAAAAGAAAATTGGTAAGCTTTTGAGTGGTGAGGTAGTCTACTGACACTTACTGTGGCTTTTTGAAACTTTGATTTTGAATTTGAATTTGTTAGCTAACGTTTTGAATCTATGAATTTGAATTTGAATATGTGAAGTGCACCTCACATAGGCAGGCATGTAGGGATATTTCTCTGATTTATTTGATTTGAATAGTGCACCGTGTTAGGTGTCATTTTGTAGTATCACGGTTTCGTGGTACTTTTTGAAACATGCCTGTTTTTAGCACACTCCGTAGGATGTGCTGTTCTGAAAATGGTACCAATTATCGATTAAGTGAAAAACAGCCGGCTCCCCCAGAGGGGACTCCAAATCGTGAAATGTATGTTAAATACGGTATTCCACCTATAATGTATAGTGCATTATGGCATAAGTATACTAAGACTGATCGTGAATTACAGTGGCCACTATATGGGTCGTTTGACCTTCGAAAGGTACAATATGTAGAGCAGTGCTTGTTTCAACGAAGGTCTAGACAAGATATGTTTGATTGTGTGCGTACGTGGGAGAAAGAGGTGCGTGAACGAGCGAAGCGTGAGGAAGCCTTGGCGGAGAAAGTGCAGCGGAAGGCTGCACATGACAAAGCTTTACAGCTACAGGAGAAGGAATTACAGGAAAAGAAAGAGAGGGAGAGACGAGAACGTAATCTACAGGTTAATGGTCAATTCCCTATCAGGCGTCCTCTCTATCCAGTCCTTACTAATGAAACGGATGATTTTTCATTACTAGATCGTTGTCCGCCTCCGTACGTCGCACCTACGGCTCCGAACGAGGACTCGGACGAGGATAGTGATCGAACACAGCGTACCAGGTTATATACGGAACGAGCTACGGAATTGCGCTCGATTGCGCGAAAGCTAAATAGTAATACTGTTACTGTTTCTGATGTTACTAAACAAATGGAACAGTGGTCTGATAAGGAACGACTGTATTTTTTAGATCATTTTGGAGATGAAGTTGTTGAGCGATATAGAAAATATTCTCTCGAGTTAGAACCTAAGGAGATATCCAAGGATCGTGAGAATTTTCGTAAAGGTCTTTTTGTTCTTTCAGATGCGGACGACTTCTTCAAGCGTTTGCTTGAACTGCGTAATGAGACGACACGGCTACGGGAGTTGGAAAAGTCGAAGAATTCGTCTACGTCCGGAGCGACGGGGATATCCAAAGAATGCCCTATCTTTGAAACAGATAAGATCGCTGCGATTAATGTTAGACCTATGCGAGAAGCTGCGCCTTTATATGTCCCTCATAAAGGGGATGGCACAGATGATGATAAAAGCTCCAAAGACGCGAAAGGGTATTTTGTATATAATTGGGTTTATACGCCTTGGAATAGAGCAGATGTTATGGCGCTTAAGAATGCGTTACCTGATCCCCGTAAAAACCCTGCGGCTTTTTATGAAAATGTTGAAAGTGCAATTTCTTCATGTATCATGACGTTAGTTGATATTGATCTATTTTTCGGGTTGATATTGCCCCCTGATATGTGGAGAGTAATTCGTAGGTTTGATGACCAGACGACTCTCGGGGCCACTTGGAAAGATATTGCTCAGGCTGATTTAGATAGAGAACCAGCATGTAAACCGTGTCAATTAATATTAGACCTTCCAGGTGCCATACTAACAAAACTAAAGACTCTTGCTCCCGCTAAAAAGATTGATTGGACTATATTAGCCTCTTGTAAGCAGAAAGCGGATGAATCAGTTTCTGATTTTTTCTCTCGCTTCGAGGAAGCGTTCCATGATTACAGTGGTCAATTATTGACAGAAGATACTGGCAGGCATCTATTCGTTGATAAGTATGTAGCTAATCTCCTACCGGAGATTGCGAAACGATTAAAAGCGAGTGAAAGTTCATGGACCACAGCAACCCCTGCTTCTTTATTGACTATGGCTCAATATTATGAAAGACAGGAATTGGAGGCGAAAGAAAGTAGTGAAAAGAAGGCGAAGGAATTGAAGACGAAGGTAATGTTAGCTCAGGTTCAGGCTACGAGAGGGAACAATAGAGGAGGGCGAGGATCATACAGTAATGCTCCTCCCCCTCGTTCTGACATTTCTGTGAATCAATGTGCATACTGCAAACAGTTTGGGCATTGGATTGCAGACTGTCCGGTGTTTCGAGAGCAGCGTAATTTGAGGGGACGAGGAAGTGGGAGATCTAGGAATCATTATGGAGGGTCAAGAGGAGGTTATGGCACGAATGATCGAGGAGGTTATGGCATGAATGACCGTGGAGGATATGGAGCAAGGGGTCGTGGTCAGTCAGATTATAATACGTTTGATAACCGCAATCAATATCAGATAAATGAGGGTGATCCTGCTGAACCACGGGATGAGCATTACGCATAGGATTGCGTAGGATGGGGTGTGGAATCGGTTGAGGTACCAGTTGATCAGAGGGGTCCATACATAGAAGCACATGTTTTGGGTTCTACTGATCAATTTCTGGTGATACAGGAGCTACTCGTAGCGCTTTGTCCAAACACTTGGTTCCAAGGGCTCCCCTGTCTGGCGAGGTAATTACAGCAATAGGGTTCGATGGAACACCTACTTCTAGCCCACTGTCTCAACCAGTTGCATTTCATGTTGATAAATTTGCTGCCCCTTGTCCCTTTTTGTTGTCTCCAAATACACCCGATAATATTATTGGACTCGATATGTTGAAACACTTTCGAGCTACCATTCGCTGTGCCCCAGAAGGAGTGCGAGTTGTGCTGAATGAGAATTACCCAGACTTTGAGCGAGTGTGTTTTCTCCATGAATCTGAAGTATTGGCCTCCTTACCAAACACGTTGTGGGCCACTTCAGACACGGATGTGGGGCAGATGTTAATCCCTCCAGTACATATTACTGTAAAGGAGGGAGTATCTCTACCACGTGTCCCGCAATATAAGATTTCTAGAGAAGGTGAACTTGCTTTAATACACATTGTAAATGATTTGATTTCGGCAGGAGTAGTCGAGGAAGTTCCTTACAATGTTTGTAATAGTCCAATTTTACCGATCCTTAAGAGAGATACCGATACTAAAGTTTACCGTTTCATTATTGATTTGAGGGAAATAAACAAGATAGTAGTGCCTCAGTATCCAGTGGTATCTGACATCACCACATTGCTTACGTTGGTTCCACCGACGGCGACTACTTTTACGGTCATTGATTTGAAGAACGCCTTCTTTTCGATCCCTGTACATCCTGACAGTCGATATCTATTCGGCTTTACATTAAATAATAAATCGTACAGATTCTGTCGAATTCCTCAAGGCTATACTGAAAGTCCCAGCATTTATAGTCAAGCATTAAAAAGACAGCTTGATTCTTTTGACTTACAAGAGGGAGTGGTTCTCATTCAATATGTAGACGATATTTTACTTGCTGCAGACACGCCAGAACAATGTGAGAAGAGCACCTTTGCTTTGCTTTCCTTCCTGGCCAAACATAATCATAAAGTTTCGAAGAAAAAACTGCAATATTGTAGACCAAAGGTGACCTACCTCGGTCATCTTTTGTCTAAGGAGGGCCGTGCATTGACACCAGATCGAATTCAAGCAATCCTAGATACTCCAGTCCCTCGCACTCAGAAGGATGTTCGCGCCTTTATAGGTTTGACGTCTTTTTGTAGGCAATGGATATTGGGTTTTTCACATGTTGTTAAACCATTGTTAGCATTGTTGTCTAAAGATACACCGATTCCCATTGAATGGACGGATGAATGTCAGAATGCTTTTGAGCAATTGAGACAAGCTCTTTGTTCTGCACCAGTGTTAGGTACACCTGATTACACGAAGATTTTTACATTATATGTACACGAGAAGGATGGGTGTGCATTGTCAATGTTAGTGCAGACACACGGAGATAAACAGAGGCCTTGTGCATACTTCTCGGCGGTACTCGACCCTGTGGCTCGAGGATTGCCTGGATGTTTTCGAGCAGTTGCAGCAACAGCAGTTGCGATACGACAAAGTGAGGGAATAGTTTTGTCACACAAATTGTTGGTGCTAGTTCCCCATGCAGTAGATGCGTTACTGAATCAAACGAAAACACAGCATCTAACTAGTGCCCGTTTGACAGGATATGAGCTAACGTTGTTGGCGCCGCACATCACACTAAAACGATGTGCAACACTAAATCCTGCTACTTTATTGCCGGATCCTGTTGCTGAGACCCAGAAGGAAGAACAACATGATTGTGTTTTTCTGACTGAGGAACAGACAAAGGGTCGTATCGATTTACAGGATGCGCCATTTCCAGATGTAGATGGGGAACTGTGGGTTGACGGGTCATGTGTGAGGTTACCAGATGGTACGACTTCCGCAGCTTATGCAATCACGACACTTAAGACTGTGGTAGAAGCAGCACGGATACCCCAAAAATCGGCTCAAGCGGCTGAGTTGATAGCCTTAACGAAGGCATGTGAGTTAAGTGCTGGATTATGTGTGAACATTTACACGGATAGTCGTTACGCTTTTGGAGTAGTGCATGATTTTGGCCTACTTTGGAAGGAACGAGGATTCCTGACTTCACACGGAGTACACATCATGCATGGAGAGTTGGTACGCGATCTCCTGAATGCACTGTTATGCCCAAAGAAAGTTGCAATAGTCAAGTGCAGTGCACATAAAAAGGTGACGGACAAAATAGGGCAAGGCAATGCCTTTGCAGACCGCATTGCGAGAGAGACCGCTATGCTGCAAAATAATTGCCCCATGTATGTGGTGAAGTCACAAGCTGAGCGGTGGCATGATGCTAGAGAAGAAATACTAGATATACAGAAGTCAGCATCAGAGGCAGAACTTGCGAAATGGGCCACTGAAGGAGTATTGGATGATGAGGGTTGCTGGCGTAGTAAAGATATGGAGAAATGGAAACTACCCATGGCCTATTTACAAACAATGGTGCAAATGACACATGGACTGGCACACATTGGAGCTCTCGCAATTACTAAATTGCTTACACGAGTTTGGGAAAATGCTGACATTGCTAGCACGGCTAAGAGAGTAGTGCAGACCTGTCTGATATGTTTGCAGCACAATCCTGGACAAGGGACTCATACTCCTAAAGGTGGGTTTGTTCCACCTACTGCACCATTCGAAGTACTACAAATGGATTACATCCAGCTGGAACGCTGTAATAATCTCAAGTATGTCCTAGTAGTGGTGTGTGCCTTCAGCAAATGGATTGAGGCTTACCCTACGAAAGACAATACAGCATTGACAACAGCTAAGGTGCTACTCAAGGAGTACTTCCCGCGCTACGGTGTTTGTAAACTTATGTGGAGTGATAATGGCCCTCATTTCATTGGAAAAGTAGTGGAATATGTCTTGAAAGGATTGGGAATCAAACAACGATTCCATGCTGTCTTTCATCCGCAATCAGCAGGTTTAGTAGAACGATACAATGCAACTCTGAAGCTGAAGCTAGCAAAGATAGTGGCATCTACATCTCTGAAATGGCCGGACGCTTTGCCTCTGGCATTGCTGTCCATTCGATCAGTGCCACATTCTCGATCTGGCCTCACACCCTATGAAGTAGTGTTTGGAAGGCCTATGAATATCTGGGGAGTTCCAAAACCTCGTTTGATACATGATATGCCTTGTATAATGATGAACGATTATCTGGCACGATTAACAAATGATTTGCTTTCTATTCATCAACAGGTTCGAGAGGCGCTCCCTGATAACTCCGCTGGTGAGGCTCACGATCTCCGTCCTGGGGACCACGTGATGGTCAAAATCTTTGAGCGATCCAGCAGTTTGGAACCGAGATGGCATGGCCCTGAGCAAGTGCTGCTGGCTACGCGAACTGCTGTGAGAGTCACCAACAAGAAGCGGTGGATTCATTCAACGCACTGCCGACGCGTCTCTCCGGATTTGGTGAGCCCTGTGGTGCTATCCGACTACAGAAAGATTTTGGATACAGAAAAGAGCCCAGCTGTCACGCCTGATGAATTGGAGGGAGCCTTCCCGGACCACGTTGTTTCGGATAAAGTGAAGTACAATCTACGACCCAGGAAATAAGAGTCCTTTTGTGTTTTTGAAACTGGTTGGTAACCGCTCTGAGGTTTGTGAAACGGAAGCCGGGAATATCAAGGGGGGGGGATCAGTTCTGCCCAGTGTAGCGACACCCGTCTTGAATCCCGGAGAACAAATCAACGGCAGCCTCGGTTCAGAACCATCGTTTTATTTTTTCTCACTTAGTGTTGCTTTTTGAAGAGTATTGTTTTATGAACTATGGCATCTCCTTCGACACGAAAAGGGAGAATTCTTGGTGCTGTTTTGTTTGTCTTGACCGTAGTGGTGATCGCAGTATTAGCTTGGACTATAGAACTGTTGTTTCCTGCACGAGAACATTTACTGCCCACCACTCCAAGTCCGTCTGAACATTTTCATTTCACTCTGCCTTTTCACGAAGAAAGACATAGGCAGACTTATTTGAATAACAGTTTTATTAAGATTCTGCATCATACTCATAACATGACCAACACGTCCAATTGTTGGGTATGTGGAATGTTGCCCGGACACCAGAAGAAGGGAGGAACACCACTCATTCCTCTCCCGTTTTCTCATAATGGTTCTTGTCATGCTTGGTACACTCTTCTTTTTACTTTGCGATGGCCAACGAAAGGTGGATTACTTTTTCGGTTGAATAAAATATGCTATAACGATAAAGATGGCTATCTACACGCTGAAGGAACTAAATTCGAATGGGAAGAATATCGTCCGGACAATATTTCTACACCTCGTGAATATACGAATCAAAGACTCATAAATGTGACGAACATGCATATAATAACCGTCATCGATACAAAAGCAGATTTGTGTATTAGAAATAAAGGTACAATCCCCGTAGGTCGCAGTGAGTGTAATATTACACTTACCTTTGATACACCAACTGGAATTGCATTTGTAGCTTCGCATAACACATATTTCATTTGTGGAAATAAGGGATACCATCGTCTACCATTGGGATGGTTAGGAACGTGTTATGTAGCATTTGTATTACCACCTGTGTTTATCGCTCCTCCCATGTATCACAATGATTATGTTTTGTACCACGATTTCATATTGAATAGAGTGAAACGATCAATAGACCTTGATGAAATAGACCAGACTGATACCACTTTACAACAATATGTAGATTTCAATTTGGGGTTATTTTCATTCGTAGGAGCTGCATTAAATAGTAGAAAGATAAGGCGGCTTACACGTGTGGTGGAAGCCGTTGCCAACGAAACTGCTTCTGCTTTAGGGAACATTACTGAGGAATTGCAAATTACCAGAATTGTAGCGCTCCAGAATAGAATGGTTCTAGATGTGATACTAGCTGATAGAGGTGGAGCATGCCGCGTCATCGGAAGTAGTTGTTGCGTGTACGTACCAGATAACTCACCTTCTGTATATGATTCGATTACAAAATTACACAAGATAGCTGCTGAGATCCACCCAGAAAATGGAACATGGACTTTTTCTGCTTGGTTCTGGACTCTGCTTAGTACTTGGGGTTGGAAATTATTAACGATTCTCTGTGTTTTTATTGGAGTATTATTTTTCCTTTGTCTATGTATTCAATGTGGCCCTACATTATGTTCTATATGTATCACAGCCTGCATTCCGTCCAAACGAACTATTGTCAAGCAAGAGAAACTGAGCAATGATGAAGTATTGAAAATTATGGCTATTAACATTGAGGATGAGCGTTCTGACTATGTCCACTATGAGGTAGCTTTTGCTAAACGCTAAAAGGGCCGTCTGTCGTGTTTTGACAGCTCCTGAGTTAACGTTTAGCACAGCTACACGGTCTTTTCTGTAAACTTGACCAAAACGAACGGGGGGCATTTTGAATCCCTCTGACTTCCGTTTCAATGAACACGCTGCCTCGTGGTCAGTGTGCCCTTTTGTCCTTTCTCGATACCCATGGTCACTAGTCTGCTCGGCAACAGGCTATTTTTAGTACTGGTCAAGCGCACATGCGCATTACGCACCAATTGGTCACTCTTCAGGAATGTTCATGCTAACTGACCAGTGCTGTTGAAACTCCTCCCACATGTTGGCTGTGTTCCAAAAATGACCTTATATGTACCTAAAATGTGTAACTTGTAACCGCCTATCTTTTTATTGCTATTAAACTATATAAAAGAGGTCGCGCACCGATGTTCGGTGTGCTACTTCTTACATTACCGAAGGGTGCTGTAGGAATGTATCACCACCCCATGGGGTCTTAATAAACTTGTCTTTTACCTTTTCCAGTGTCCGTGCCAACTTCTATACTAAGGTGTTCGAGAGTTTAGCAGAGTATGTAGGCCTGATTTGAACCCAACAGAGAGAAGTTTCAAGTTCAGGAACGCACTTTTGGAGGTATTTGAGATGTGTTTACTCATCGCCAGTTTGGGGTCGAGAGTGATCCCTAGGGATTTTGCGGAGTCTGTTGGCGTTAGAGAGACATTGAGGGCATTTGAGGCTTTGAGCCATTCCACTATTTGTGGGTTTTCATCTTTGTTCGAAATGAGGAGTACTTCCGTTTTCTCTTCATTAAGTTTGAGGTGGTTGGTTGAGAGCCAGTGTTGGACCTCCCTGAGTGTAACATTTAGTCTGTGAATGCCTGTGATCGATGAGGTTTCCAGGTAGAGTTGAGTGTCGTCCGCGTAGAGGTGGAAGGGGATGTTGGAGTTCCTTAGAAGTGAGGTGAGGGGTTCCATGTAGATTTTGAAGAGTTGTGGGGAGAGTACTGACCCTTGCAGAACTCCTCTGCTGATGGGGAGGGGGTCTGATTCGAAGCTATTGATCTTTATTTTTTGAGTGCGGTTGTTGAGAAAAGAGGAGAACCATTTTAAGACGTCTGTTCAATGCCCGCTCTCTCCTGGAGGACATTAATTAGGAGGGTATGATCTACTGTGTCGAACGCAGCCGAGAGTCAAGGAGGATGAGAAGGACACATCGGTTGGAGTCAAGTGACATGTGCATATCTTCTAGGACATTTAGGATTGCGGTTTCAGTGCTGCAGCCCTTTCTGAACCCTGACTGGTGTGGGTCAAGTAGATTAGTGTTCTCAAGTTGTTGGGTTAATTGTGAAAGCACACATCTTTCAAGAATTTGGATAGGAACGGAAGGTTCGAGACCAGTCTGAAGTTGTTCATGACCATGGAGTCAAGGCCAGGTTTTTTCAGAAGTGGGGTGACTTGTCCTAGTTTAAGGCAGTCAGGAATGGAACCCTCGCTCAAGAAGCTATTGATGATCTTGCCCCAGATTGGGGCTAGAGTGAGCTTCAACTCCTTGGTCAGTCTCGAGGGAAGTTCATCGAGGGAATGAGATGAGGGTTTAGCGGAGGCGATAAGATTGCTTATCATTTCCTCCTTGACCGGCTGGAAGGATGACCAGCTGATAGACGGGGTTATTGGGGGGATGTGTTTAGTTGCAGAACTCCGGGTTTCTGTGCAAGAGGAAAGTTTCGGGCTAAATGAACGATCAATTTTGGTGATTTTTTCATTGAAAAAGCTAGCAAAGTCGTTGCAATGGGTTTTGGACGCCACTAAGTTGGCTGCTATTGTAATGGAGGTTTGGTTCCTAATGATGTTGAAGAGTTCTTTGGGGCGGTTTTTGGCATTGTCTAATGTCTAATGCAGAGCAGAAGAAGGATGACTTTTTGCTCTTGATATGAATATAGTAGTTTTTGCGTGCTGCCTTGAGTTGTTCCCGATGGAGAGAGGTGGGGTTGTTCCTCCAGGTTCTTTCCAAAGATCTGAGGTGTCTTCTTTCTTCATTAATGTCAGTGGAGAACCATGACCTAGAGGGAATGTTTCTGGGTTTTTTTTGTTTCAGAGGTGCCAGCTGATCCAGAGTGAGCTCCAGGTTGGAATGATAGAGCGAGGTGAGTTCCGCGGTTGAGAGGGACTCCGTCGTGTTCGGGAGGAGTGTGTTGAGTCCTTCTTCTAGCTTGTCTCGGGGGACTCTGGAAGTGTTCCTGACCCACTTTGGGGGGCATTAGTGGGTGGGAGGGATAGGGCCGGCTGGAAGAGAATGATGTGGTGGTCTGGCCAGTCGACCGGGATGATGTGATCGAGACTGCATTTTTGTTCGCAATTATGGCATGCAGGATTGCTCCTCTGTAATGTGTTTCCTCTGAGCAGTGTTGGATCATATCGTTGTCTTGCAGAAGGGTGTTGAGAGATTGAATCAGCGGGTTAATGGTTTCGTTCCATCTTAGGTTTAGGTCACCCAGAATTAAGCTGTAGTCGCTATTGAGTGCTGATTGGGTGATCAGATCTGACAACTGAGCTCTAAATTCGTTGGAGTTGCCTGGAGGGTGGTAGAGGAGATGGCATTGACGAGAACTATGAGAGTGAGATTTGATGTTGACCGACAGGCATTCGAAGGAATTGTATATGCAGGAGGGAGTTTCAGAGATAGAGAGGTCACTTTTGTGGATAATAGCTATGCCGCCACCTTTGTGTATGGGCCTGTCTTTGCGGATGATTGAGAAACCGGGTGGCACCAGCATGTCAATAATGGGGAGGGATAGGGTGTTTAGCCAAGTTTCCGTGATGAAGGCTACATCCAGGTCATGAGAGCGGATGGCTTCAGCTATTTCCGTTGCATGTTTGACTGCGGACCGGCTGTTGATAAGCATACAGTTCATGGGGGTGTCTTCTTTTGAATTCAAATTGTCAGGCTTGGTTCTGGGTATGGAGGAAAGGAACAGAGGGGGTCTAGTGGCTCTGCGTAGGGGCCTGTCCCTACCCACTCCGGTGATGACTTGGATCGAGGAGGTGAGAGTCGAGTTCAGGAGTGGGGCCTGGGCTGGCTGGTTCGGGGGGAGTTCACGAGATGCGACGAGAGCGCTCACTTCCTGGGGGGAGAGGGAGGTTATATTTTTTCTGGGACTGACTGCTCGTGACGCAGTCATGGCTTTAGAGAGGGGAGGCAGGGAACCAGGGGTGGGATAGGCCCAATTGGTGGGCGGAAAGTCATTCCTGGGGAGAGGTGGAGGGATGTGAGGTGGTGCGGAGGGAGGGGAGGGCAGCTGGAGATTCCCTAGAGCAGATAAGGTTTCCTGAAGGCCAAGAATCAGGGTCGCGATCTGCGCTTCAATAAGGTCGAGGCGTTGCGACAGCTTGGGTGAGGGGGAGAAGAGGGGAGGGTGGGCGGAGCTGCACCCTTGATGAGAGGGGCTTTGGAGCGAGTTCCTACTGGAGGGGTTCATGGGAGGGGGAGTAGCTGGCTCCGGTTTGGGGTTCGGTTGTGGGAAGGCTAGTAGGGGAGGGGAGTTGTGGTCCCTTCGGGGGTGAAAGTTATCTTCAATGAAGAGGGTGGTGAGAACAAAGGGGATAGTGGGTTGGCGGGTTGGGGGGTTGTGTCTCGAGTTGGCATGTCTACATATCAATTGTGGGAGGGCTAGAGAGGGGAGGGTTGTTGATCAAGATGGTGTGAGAGTTCACTTTGTTTGCGGGGACAGTGTGATCTAGCGGAGTGGGGGTTGGAGGGGGGGACTGAGAAACGGAGTTGTAACGGGGTCTGGAATCTGTAAGGGGGGAGGCTGAGAGCTAATGTTGCTAATGTCTCCCGTTGTACCCAAATGGTGCATCGTTATATGTTATGTGCTGCTACCTCGTCGCGGCGCCAGGACGCTCCTTCGCTGGAGCAGCTGTGCGCCTAATAAAAAATGCATAACATAACATAACATGTGTAAATCCTGTGTGATCTAGCCTTTTATATATTTTTTGATTTTCCCTTTTAAGGCTGCTTTGTTCAGGAGGGGAATGCTCTATTGCCATCTATATGCCTTAAAACTGGCAGTAAACAAACGTTATAACTCAACTGGCACAGTAGAGGGATATGCATATATATTTCAGAGGTCTTACTAGGGGGAGTGTCCTGGTGTTTGGTTAGAGTCTGTATAGTTCTTGTCACAGATCGTTCTCAACTTGTCTGAGGGGTCCTAACTTTTTTTCTCGGGGAAAGGCTATAATCACTGTTCATATCTTCTAGCTATGGTCCAGGTCAGTCACTATTGGCCACTGTAATTTAGTTTGTCGTGCCCCGCTATTTTCATCTGCATTGTTAGAGGGACTCAGATCTTCCCAGGTAAATAGTGTGTCTTTCCTTTGTTATGCAATTGGGTGCTGTCAATGCCCCTTCGCCTCCTCTCTATGCAGTGCTCTGCCCCCCGCCCCGGCCCAGGTAACCACATCTCAATTACAGACACTTATTTGTGGGCCTGTGGCAGATTTCCATGTCATAGCTATTCTTTGTTTGGCCAGTGCCAAGGCCAGGTCAATAAATCTATTCCCCACTTTGCGCCTGGGTGGATGGGGGAAAAGCCCTAGCAAACAGATTCCCTCTGAGAGGTTGAGTTTGTTCCCCAACGTGGCATTAATCCTAGATAGCACTTCTGACCAGAATATGCATAACTTCTCGCAACCCTAAGTCATATGTATGAAATCTGCATCAGTTTGGTTGCATCTTGGGCAGCATTGTGGTTCCCCTCCATAAGCGGTGAAGAGGCGTTGAGGTGTCAGGTACTATATGTGGATAGAGATAAATTGGACATACTTCAGCCATGTGTTGCGGGGTATCTTCTTAGGAGATTCCAACACTCTACCCCAATCCGTGCCCGTTAACTCTCTGTCAAGGATCAGTTCCCATTTGCCCCGCAAAGCCTGTAGTTGGGTAAGGGAAGCTCTAAGCAGTGAGGCATGGAACCATTTACTTTGATGTTGTAGCGATCATGTGGTCAAGGGGGCGTAAGCCATTCCTTCCTAGGGTATCCAGTTGTATGTCTGTTCGATGCAGTGCGAATCATAATGGCTGGAAGTACTACAACAACCAGCGTGCTATGGGACAGGCACCCGGAGTCAAAGGGCCGAGCTTATATAAGCACCTCCCTTCCAATGGGAAGGTGCTTGTCAAACAATCTTGATCGTGTGGATGGCGGATGGTGATCCCCACCGGATTTCAGCTTGAAGACAGAAGCTACCCGTGTCAGGAAAGCGCCCTGGACCTTGATTTCTGAACGTCTGTGTAGTTCGTGAAAAACGCTATGTACAGTAACGGAAGGAGCGCGGGCTCGCCTCCTCCGTGTTTCGTTTTAATTTCGTGTTTCCTCAGTTAAGGGAAGTCGTGGTGTCTTGCAAATGCGCGGTTTACGCTTGCGTGGGCACTGCGAGGACAAAAGGGAAATTGATAGAGGAAGCGTCTAAAAATTTAAGACGCTCCCTCTGAAATTCCTTTTAGCAGTAGCTGGGGTCACGTGTTGGTGACGAACTCACCTACGAACTTGTGATGAGTTTTCCAGAGCTTGTGTAGCCTGATCTGGAAGCCGGATGTTTTCGCTTGTGAAGTAACAGAGGAACATTCCAAAGACATTGTCCTGTACGTGTTTTGTGACTATACCGACAACGACTTATTCTTTAAGGAAACTTGTTATTACTGCTCTCTTAAGCCGCCTGCTCTCTGGCAGTACAGATACTGTTTCTAATTAAGGGGAATTCTTTCCAGTTAACTTTCCTTGGTCTGATAGACGCTTCCCCCGGTTGGTGGTATTCTGCAGGGACGCAAGGATCTGAATTTATTGTTTGGTTGGGTGACCTTCTGGTGAGTAAAGGGAGAAGGTTTCGAGACTTTAAAACAGCTTACATTAGGATTGGTGTTTATCCTTTTCTTGTGTCTTGTCGTTCCCCCATACCGTGTGGACTATCCTCCTGAGATCGCACAGTCCTTTTGTTCCACCCTTGAGGGACCCACAGAAGACTTACACGACCTGTTTATTATTTTATCCACTTCCCTTTCCCCCCCTTGGCACAAGTTCACGCAGAGGGTTTATATTCCCACTGTGGGAATCGTGGCTGGGAGGGATTGGGGGGAATATCTACGAACATCGTCTCTGCTGGGGCGTGGTCACGGAGGCGACCAAGATGGCCACTTTCGATTGAAGCTCCGCCTTTCCGGGCGACCAATCGTCACCATCCTGAGGCCTTGAGGCAGATTTAACCCCGCAGCTTGGTTCCATCCTGCAACTGCGGCGTCCCGCCGCCATCCGACGCCGGTTTTGGGTCCGTGGGGGCACCAGTAAGGTGTTTCAGGCGGAGGAGCGAGGCCACCCCTCCTTCGGCGTCCGCTCTCACTGCGCCCGGCCTGCTGGTAGGTGCTGCGCTGGGGGCTCGCCGCTGGTCTGCTCGCGGCTTCTTGTGGCGCTGGGGGCTTGGGGCTGTTTGCTGCGGGCCGGCCCGGGGGGTTGTCGCGCCATCTCCGAGACTCCGTGGCTCGCGTCGGCCTTCGGGCCTGGGCAGAGAAGCGGAGCCGGGGCCTTGGGTGGCGGCCGCCCCGGGCGCTGCAGGGGGGCGGGTGGGTGGCGGTAGGTGCCCTGGGGGCTGGCGCTGCTACGCGGCCGAGCGGCCCCGCCTTCCCTTGGTGTCCCCCCCTGATTCCCACCGGGCACGAGGTGTGAGGAGACGGCTGATAGAGAGGCCCAGTACCTGCAGCCCTGGCTGGCCGTTTTGACTGTGGATCGCGCTGCCGCCACTCTAAGAGTCCTGGCACCCAGGAAAGGCACATTGCTAGTTGGCAATCACGCAGCAGCAGACGACTCACTCCTTTAACACTCAGTGCCACCAGACTCAGCTATACCTGGTTGCCATATCCTCGGAGGCGTCCTGCTCACGCCATTTTGCGCATTCCTGTTAGCCTGCTTGCCCGAGACCCTGACAGTCGCCCTGCTCCTAGACCCCTGTTTGCTGCCCATACCGGACAGGACTCCGACCACGATGGGGAAAAGAGACCCCAATCAGCGGAAACTCAGTTTTGATAAAACCTCCATGCTCACTGCAGATACCGTAACCAGCTCCTCGTCTGACGCCATGCCTCCCCCTCCTCAGGACACCGCCGCTGCATTGGTCGCTACCATGATGGCTGAGATGAGGGCTGGGTTCAAGTCTCTCGATGGTAGATTTGACACTTTGGAGCAAAAGCTAGCCGACCTGGGCTCTAGGGTTCAAGTCCATGACCGCAGACTGGATGTGGCTGAATCTCGCGTCTCCGACATTGAGGATGCTGGCGCCAAAACGCTGAAGCGCCTTGAACGCGTCGAGAAGATACTGAAAGAGGTAGCCATTCAGAATGAGGACTTGGAGGCACGCGGACGACGAAATAACGTTCGCATATTAGGCGTGGCGGAGTCAACCCAGACTGGCCGAATGGACGTCTTTGTGGAGAACCTTCTCATTGAACTGTTTGGCAGGGACCGATTCACTCCAGGCTTTGTGGTGGAGCGGGCCCACCGGTCTTTGGGACCCCAACCGAAGCCGGGTTTGCCACCACGGCCCATCATCGCAAGGATTATGAACTTCAGGGACCGTGACGCAGCCCTCCGTGCAGCTCGAGAAAAGGGAGAGATAAGGTGGCAGGGCGACTCACTTTCATTCTACCCAGACTTCACCGTCCTGGTGCAAGAAGCGCGTCGAAAGTACACTGGGGTTAAAGCTACTCTGCGTAACCTAGGACTTAAGTATGGCATGCTTTACCCTGCACGCCTCAGGGTGGAGGTGGCTGGCAGGGCCCGCATATTTGACAATCCGACGGAGGTGCAAGAGTTCTGTCATTCGTATAAAACCAGAGGTACCCAGAATACGAGCGAATCCAGGGCTCAGTCACCGTTGCAGGGCGACTCTCAGAATAGCGTAGATCTCTTCTCCACCTCAGGCCTGGGCTGACACTTGCACCTTCGCACACGCGTCTGCCTCCGTAACTGGGATGTTTGACACTCTGACTCAGGCCTCATTGGATTGATCGCTTGAATCTACGACCATGGTCTTGCCCGGAGGACGGGGCGTTACCACCCCCTATGGCGGCTGCCCTTCTATTTGGGGAATTTATTGATTTCGACGTGGTGGGATGGGGTTCCATTCTGTTTGTTCTGTTTATGAGACGCTATCCTGCCGCTACGAGGGGTTGGGTGTTCCTCTTTGGTGTTACTGAGAGGTTGGGTGGGGGTGGGTTAAGGGGATTGTTTGGTTATTTTTTTTTGGAAGTGTCACGAAGTCTTTATAATTCCGAATGTTGTATTGAGCTGCTTATGTCATAGGTCACCTACACTCACTTGTCCCTCATGGCTAGGTTAGGACTGCAGGTGGGCCCCTCGGACCTATCATTAATGTCCTGGAATGTAAGGGGATTGAATGACGCCAGGAAATGCAAACAAGTGTTCAATTATATCGCCAGGCATAGGATCGATATAGTCTACCTGCAGGAGACTCATTTGACTTCAGAGTCCGCTTCACAAGTGGCCAGGAGTTGGGGTACGCATCGCTTTTTTTCCCACTACACTAGGTATTCCAGGGGAGTGGCTATTTGTATACACAAGCGGGTGCCTTTTGTGCTCACTAACTCCGTCTTTGACGGGGAAGGCAGATATGTTATCATCTCTGGTACCCTACTGGGCCACAAGGTTACGCTTGCCGGTATTTATGGTCCTAACACTGACACCCCTGCCTTTTTCAGCGACTTTCAGCTGCGTCTATTGCAATCAGACCCGGATTTGCTGTTGCTTGGTGGTGACTTCAACCTTCTATTTAATTTTTTGAGAGATAGTACTGCAGCCACCCCAGACACCAGGCCTCACTCGCGCCCCGTTTTGCGAGACATATGTACACAATTTTCTCTCGTAGACATTGAAGCACAGTTACACGCCTCCACCCCTGCTTATACCACTACTCTGGGTTCCATGACACATGGACGAGACTTGACTATTGGCTAATCTCCCCGTAAGTGGTTGGGTGGGTCGACGAACTCCTTACACTCCCCCGTACACTATCAGACCACTCACCTACAGTGCTTAGATTGCGAGTCCCTCGGGCGGGGGGTTACGAGAGGCAATGGCGCTTTCCTGGGAAGGCTTTGTCAGACCCGGTTTTCACGGAAACCATCAGGGACGCCATTGAGGAATACTTCAAACTCAACACAGGCACAGTCGACACCTGGGCTGTCCTATGGGAGGGCTTTAAGGCAACCATTAGGGGAGTTTGCATTGCTACGCACACGGGGGTGCTGCGGACTATACGTGCGACCCTCTCACGGCTTGAACGTGACATTGCGACACTGGAGGCAGAACAACTCCGTCTACACACTGCGGAGGGGGACCTTAAGTGCCTACAATTGCTGATGGAGTTTAGGGAGGAGGCGGATAGGGAGCTCAGATTCCTGACTAGATCGCACACTGCTAGGCAGTATGGGGAAGGGGACCGACCTGGCAAGGTACTGGCACAACTACTTCGCCCACCACGTGCCTCTTCCTACATCACGACGCTCGTGAGCCCGGCGGGGGACACACTACACACTACCCCCGAGATATGCGATGCATTTTTATCCTACTACACTACATTGTATACATCTACGTTATCTGACGATGCCGCTGACCGTGGTGATTACCTCAACGAGATCGCAATGGTGTACTTGGATAAGTGGATGATTGACTTTCTGGCGGACCCCATTACACCGGATAACGTGGTGGAAGCCATAGACTTCATGACGGGATCCTCGGCCGACTTTTATAAAGCCTACAAGGATTTATTGGTTCCCCGCCTTGTGGAGATGTATGCTGAAGCATTAGAAGTGGGTTGTCTTCCCCCTACACTCAGAGAGGCAGTCATTGTGCTCCTCCCCAAACCGGGTAAAGATGCCACCCTCTGCGCTTCCTATCGCCCACTATCTTTACTGAACCTAGACTACAAAATTCTGGCGAAAGTGCTCGCCATCCGACTTTCGCTTTTAATGGAATCCATAATCTCCCCTGCCCAATCTGGCTTTGTCCCTCATCGCTCCACTTCTCTTAACCTTCGCACCCTTTTCTCCATCTTGCATCGTGTTGACCCTGACGTCCCGGCGGCAGCGGTACTGCTGGACGCCGAGAAGGCATTTGACTCTTTAGAATGGCCTTTTCTTATGTCGGTGATGCGCCGTATGGGGATACCTGAATGTTTAGTCAACACGGTGGAGTTATTATATACTCTCCCGGTGGCTCGCCTGCGCCTAAATGGAACGGTCACTGCGCAGTTCCGCCTGGCGCGAGGTACCCGACAGGGCTGTCCCCTATCGCCGCTCCTGTATATATTGGCAATGGACCCGTTGGTCCGGCACTTCCAAGAGAAGCATTTACACCGTGGCCTCCAATTTAGAACGGGCCCGCTCGTGATTTCGCTATATGCTGATGATACCATCCTCTATGTCCGACAGCCCCAGACCAATCTTGAACCATTGCTATTAGAAATCACCAGATTTGGCAAGTACTCTGGCCTCCGCATTAACTGGCATAAATCCGTAGTATTTCCACTCACACCCACTACGATTGAGTGCTCATGTCCCTTCCCTTTCACATGGAGCCGGGACTCTGTAAAATACCTGGGCATCCATGTGCATTTAAACACGGAATCCATTATTAGACAAAACTACGGTACGGCGCTCACAGCCCTAGAGGGACAGATTGAAAGATGGATTCGACTGCCAATATCCATGGTTGGGCGTATCGCCATCATTAAAATGATAGTACTGCCGCGGTTCTTATACTTATTCAACAATATACCTGTGCCCCTCACGAAAACATTTTTCACACAACTACGCTCACTGTTGTTGAAGCTGGAGTGGGGGAATAAGTTGCCGCGAGTGTCCTGGCAAGTACTGACGCTCCCTTATGAGCGAGGGGGCCTTGGCGTCCCTGATTTTTATCTTTATTTTCTGGTTGCACAGTGCTCCTACGCGCACCCATGGTTCCACCCAGACGCCCGGATTCCGTATTTGCGGCCCGAGGCAGATTTGGTCTTGCCGGGATCACTGTCCACCACCCTGCCATCGGGCTTACCTAGAGATCCACGAGACATTCAAACGGTTTCGTCGACCTGCTGGGCGTGGGGTAGACTGGGCCGCCTTGTCGGCCTTCCTCACCTGTATTCCCCGAGCCTCCCGTTGCCCAACTCCACCTGGCTAACAATTACTGGGGAAGCAGTGGTGCAACACACGCTATCCAAATTTCATATTACTACTATTGGAGATCTGTTCCCTGATGGCCATGCGTTCACGCTTACGGAAGATCACAGCTTCCTGGAGCGGACCTTCATGGATTCATTCGTGCTGACCAGGCTGCGCTCCCTTTTGCGAGCATCTTTTTCTTCCTTCCCGCTTCCTCCCGAAGAGACGACTCCCCTCACATTCATTATTCAACACACTTCGGGCGCTTATTTAGTATCTAAGCTATATCGCATGTGCTGCGATCTCCTCCCGTCCCGAGATCATCTGGTGCGTGCCGCCTGGGAGGCGGATCTGGGTAACACCATTACGGATGACCAATGGCATTGGTGCTGCAGAGCGACGAGGGACATTTCTCTTAACAGTAAACACAAACTTCTGCACTTCAAATTTCTACGCAGACTGTACTTCACCCCTGCGAGACTGCACAGAATAGACACCTCACGCTCCCACACTTGCCCCAAGTGCGGCGACCCATTTGCTGATTTTGCGCATCTTTCCTGGTCCTGTCCCGTGCTACAAAGGTATTGGTCCCAGGTCCATGCCACACTCAGCGCCATGCTGCACTTAAACTTGTTTCCGATCCCTGAGATTGCGCTTTTGGGATATATGGCCGAATTCCCGAAAACTGTACGCAAACTGGCTGTGCTCAGTTTCTTATTGGCTAAACGGGAAGTGGCATTGCGGTGGTGTGACAAACGCCCCCCGTTACACAGCTCCTGGCTCCAAAGCTTGGCGCAATGCAACACCAATAGCACTGAATACTCGGCCATGGTTCCCTCTGCATCCAGACCTATCAACATCTGGGGTCCATATCGCACATATGTAGCTGGCGCGGTGGATGGTACTCAACCTCCACCCGCTCCTGCAATGGCACCTGATGGGATTGGTTGAGGGGCGGGGGAAACGAGGCTTGTTCAGCTCTTGCTTTTTGATTGCTTGGTGTGTGGTGCTTCTGATTCCTACCTGCTGATTATGCAGTGACCTGAGGTACATTGTACTGTTGTTCCACCGCGCTCCTTATCTTCTGTTTTGGTAGTGTCCTTTGACTATGCTCGTGCTGCTATGATTTTGTATATGTGACCTTCGTGATGACGCTTGTCTCAGATATATATTGCACAATACCTGCTTCCTTTTTGTTTATGTATTTTTTCTTTTGGAAAATGATAAATAAAGGTTTAAAAAAAAAAACATCAGCTCTGCTGGTCATCAGAGCAATGTTAGTGGCAATTACCTATTCTTGCGCTGCGGCCAATCCGGACAGATGTCCAGCCGAATCAAGAGTGATCAGTGAGTTTAATACTGCAAGTGTTTCCGGTTCCTCTCTGCCAAACCCCCACAACTGTCCAAATGCCCGTGCCAGCACATATTATTGTAGGAACGGCCCAGGTGAATCGGCACTGCGAATGGAAGCAGAGTTTTCTCTTGGTAGCAGTCGCCCATCTCAAGTCCTGCTTCTGTTCAGGTTACCATTTGGTCCATTGTAAGGATTGACTATGGTTCCCCGTGGGGTAACCCTACCAAGGGTAGCACCAATGAGTACATTGGGGCATCGGGTATCTTTGCCATGCAGCGCTTCCAAAACTGAAGGGCGTTGTCTGCAGCGTTGAGTTGTATGGGACCCTGGTTGTACGATCCAATAATTTTGCCAGCAATAGATGGGGGTGCTTATTGGGCTCCGTCAGGAAGGTCCCCTCTTTATTTACTCCTTCCAACCATTGAGCTAACCATTGCAGCTGAGAAGCCAGAAGGTGGAGCTCAAAATCTGGCGGTTCTATGCCTCCCTCCGTCATGGGGCACCGTAGGGTCCTCAGTGAAACTCTCCGCCTCCCGTACTCCCAAATTAGGTCCCGCAGTAGGGAATCTAATTGTCGAAACCACCCCGCTGGCATTAGTACTGGTAAGTTAGGAAAGAAATATAAAAGGCGGGGCAGCATGACCATTTCAGTCAGGGCAATCCTGGCCATTATAGGGAGCGGTAGGGTACGCCAAAAGAGTACACTGGACCGGAGTGAGTTGAGTAATCTATATAGATTGCCCTCCCTCAGGTCGTCCAACGAGTGGAAGAGATGAATGCCAATATTTGAATGTATTAGATGTCCAATTAAGGTCAGCCGGTAAGTCTAGGGGCCAGGGCAAGGGTCCAGCTACCGGGAACAGATAGGCTTTATTCTTATTAACCTGCAAACCCGATAGCGCCCCAAAACTGTCCAGTAGCTGTAGAGCAGTGTCAGAGCCCCCTTCAGCGTTGCTCAGATAAATCAGGAAGTCCTCTGCATATAGGGAGATGATAAGTGTTCTCCTGTCTACCGTCAGCCCCATGTCTTCCCCTCCCCAGCAAAACAACGTAGCCAATGGCTCTATTGCCAGGGAAAACAAGAGAGGTGACAGGGGGCAACCCTGACGGGTACCGCGTGCTATCTTATATTGTGAGGATATAGTTTTGCTCATTCTGACCTGTGCCGTTGGGTACGTGTATAACAGTTGTACCCATTTCACTCATCCCTCCCCGAGGCCCAGGTGCTTCATCACCTCAACAAGGTAATCCCAGCTTATCATGTCAAAATCCTTCTCCAGGTCAACTGACAGAAAAGCCGCATGTCTGAGAGATTGTGCCTCTGAATGGTATAGGACCGAGTATAATCTACCCATATTGTAGGAGGTATTGCGAGAGGGGATAAACCCGTTTTGGACAGTGCGTGTCAGGGTCTTCATATAAGGGAGCAGTCTGGTGCTAATATTTTGCTATATTTAAATACATATTAAGCATGGGGAGAGGTCTGTAATGCACAAGTTACTACTTGTGTAACGATATATCTGTAAGAGACATTAGTTAGTGATAGATTCCTTACCTTAGAATATTCCCAGGCGTCAGACTGGATCCGGAAATTTTTGCGTAGCAGTACCCTTGCGCGTCGGTAGGCGTCGTCTGCGGCTCCGCGTCCGTCGTCGGCATCGTGGGCGCCATGATGATGTCGTCGGAGTACTTAGACGCCGCCTCCGCGTGCTGACTTCAGTTCTTAGACACAGCTTTTCCGCGCCAGAAGCGCTCAGCCATGTTAAAACCAACACTGGTGCCATTGAAACTAGGGCCCTGAAGGGGATAACCCTAACCCTAGATATCGGTTCGCAGAACGGGGAGGATGGGTGGGTCGGTAAGGAATCTATCACTAACTAATGTCTCTTACAGATATATCGTTACACAAGTAGTAACTTGTGCATCTGAAAGAGACACGTTAGTGATAGATTCCTCACCTTAGAATAGATACCCCAGCAATACCAACCCCGGTGGTGGGTCTGCGAACAAATAATCACACCAGAAAGTCCTGGAGGACAGAACGGCCAAAGAAGCCATCCCTCCGGACTTGGCTGTCGAGGCAGTAGTGTCTTGCAAACGTGTGCAGCGAGGCCCACGTAGCTGCCTGACAGATGTCTTGTAAGGGCACTCCCCGGCCCAGGTCAGTTGTAGTTGTCATGGCTCGGGTGGAATGAGCCCGCAATCCAACAGGGGGCTCCTTTTTAGCCAAGGAGTAACATGCCTGGATACACAAGATGATCCACCGGGAGATGGTCCTCTTGTCTACCGCTTTCCCCTTCTTAGCGCCCACGTAACCCACAAAGAGTTGGTCATCCACCCGGAACTGGCGTGTGCGATCCAAGTAGAATGAGAGCGCACGTTTTGGGTCCAGACGGTGGAGCCGCTCTTCCTCTTTAGAGGGGTGCGGAGGCGGAAAGAAGGTTGGCAAGGTGATGGACTGCCCGATGTGGAAGGCTGTGACAACCTTGGGCAGGAAAGATGGATTAGTACGTAACACAACCTTGTCCGGATGGCCAGAAAGGAAAGGAGGAGTACAAGAAAGGGCCTGGAGCTCACTCACTCTCCTGGCAGAGGTGATGGCAACCAGGAAAGCAGTCTTCAGAGTTAGAAGGCGGAGAGGACAGTTGTGAAGTGGCTCAAAGGGAGCGCACATCAGAAATGTAAGAACAAGGTTCAAGTCCCACTGAGGCACCACAAACGGAACAGGAGGGAACGTGTGTGTGATGCCCTTTAGAAATCTGTTTACAATAGGGGCTTTGAACAAAGAAGGTTGATCAGGCAGCCTCAGAAAGGCTGAAAGGGCAGAAAGGTAGCCCTTGATAGTGCCCAGAGCAGAGCCCTGCTGGGCAAGAGGAAGAAGGAAGAGAAGAACCTCTGAGAGAGGGGCAGCAAGAGGATCCACAGCCTGTGCTGTGCACCATGCCACAAATCTGTTCCACCTGCAGGCGTATACCGACTTCGTGGTGGGACGCCTGGCTGCCAGAATGACGTTACAGACTTCAGGAGGCAAGTCAAATGGCCTCAACTGTCGCCGCTCAATCTCCAAGCATGGAGGTGGAGACTGGACAGATTCGGGTGGAGGACCGTCCCCTGCTGCTGGGACAGAAGGTCCTCCTGAAGAGGCAGACGAACCGGGGGATCGACTGACATACTGAGTAGCTTTGGATACCAGTACCTTCGTGTCCAGTCCAGAGCCACAAGGATGACTTGGGCACGGTCGCACTTGATCTTCTTCAGCACTCTGGGCAGATGTGGTATAGGCGGAAAGGTGTACAATAGACCGCAACTCCACTCGCGACGAAACGCGTCTCCGAGCGAGTGCCGCCTTGGAAATTCCAACGCGCAGAATTGATGACATTGCGCGTTCTCTTCGGTGGCGAATAGATCTAACCAAGGCTCTCCCCATCGCTGAAAGAGGCCTTGCGCCACGTCCGAGTTCAGACGCCATTCTTGATCCATCATGCACCGACAGCTGAGCTTGTCCGCCCTGGCGTTCAGAGAACCTGCCAGGTGTTGAGCCACCAGGGTCACGCCCTGGCGTTCCAGCCACTGCCAGAGGCGCAGAGCCTCCTGGCAAAGGGTCCACGACCCCACCCCGCCCTGTTTGTTGCAGTACCACATGGTGGTGGTGTTGTCCGTGAACACCTGTACTACACTCCCCCGGACAGAGGGGAGGAATGCTTTCAGTGCTAGACGAATCGCCCGCAACTCCAAAAGGTTGATGTGGAGCCGGGCCTCCGCCGGAGACCAGATGCCTCTGATCTCCGCCTCTCCCATGTGGCCTCCCCAGCCCTGGAGGGACGCATCCGTCACAACTACGTGCTCCGGTTGGTGAAGGGAGACGGATCTGCCGCTGACCCAATCGCGGTCCGTGAGCTACCACTGCAGCTGTCTCGCAGTGCCCTCCGAGATCAGGACGTGGTCGGACAGGTTGCCCTGATGCTGGGCCCACTGAAACTTCAGGTCCCACTGCAGAGCCCACATCCGCCACCTGGTGTGATGCACCAGTAGGATGCAGGAGGCCATCAGCCCCAGAAGCCGCAACGTCAACCTGACCGAGACCCGGGATAAAGGCTGAAATAGTGGAATCAGAGCCTGAATATCCCGGACCCGCTGTTCAGGAGGATAAACCCGAAACTGTGCTGATTCCAGAACCGCTCCGATGAAGAGGAGCTTCTGAGAGGGGCACAGGTGTGACTTCGGCACATTGAGGGAGCACCCCAGCTGGTGCAGGAGGTCTGCCGTTGTCTGGAGGTGGCTGACGACTGTTTGGGGCGAGCCCGCCTTCAACAACCAGTCGCCGTGGTAGGGGAAGACTGAAACCCCTAACCTGCGCAGATGAGCTGCGACCACCGCCATCACCTTTGTGAACACCCGTGGGGCGCTGGTAAGGCCAAAGGGGAGCACGGTATACTGAAAGTTCTCGTGGCCAACCGTGAACCGCAGGTAGCGCCGGTGGGCCGGCAGGACGGGGATGTGGAAATAAGCATCCTGCAAGTCCAACGCTACCATCCAGTCTCCTGGGTCCAGGGTAGCTAAGAGCTGAGCCAGTGTCAGCATTTTGAACTTCTCCTTCCGGTAGAAGCCGTTGACGTACCTTAGGTCCAAGATAGGGCGTAGGCCCCCTTTGCCCTTCTTGGGTACCAGAAAGTAGTGGGAGTAACAACCACACCCTACTTCCGGCCCAGGAACGCGCTCGATGGCCCCCTTGGCCTAGAGGGCCGTAACTTCCTCCTGCAGAAGCCGCAAATGATCCCCCGATACTAGGTGGTACTGCGGTGGCATGGCTGGAGGGGTCGCCTCGAAGGGGAGGGAGTAGCCCCTTCGGACGATTTGCAGCACCCACCTGTCCAACGTGACAGTGCGCCAGTGGAGGAGGTGATGGCGAACTGCCCCCCACTGGCGTCACATGGGCCTGAAAGCACGGACTAGGAGGGTTTCGAGGCGAATGCCGCGGGGGAAGGTGTAGTCTGACCTCGCCGTTGTCCCCGACCGCCTCCACGGCGGTTTCCACGGCCGCCACCACGTTAGGTATTACCCTGCGGAGCGTGGCTGACAGCACGTGTGGGTACACCCCTTCCGTGGCCACAAAAGGAGTGAAAGGCAGCCGATTGCTGGCCCGGGGCCGAGAGGCCCAAGGACTTGGCCGTAGCCCTGGAGTCCTTAAAGCGCTCAAGCGCATGGTCTGCCTTGTCGCCAAAAAGGCGACGGCCATCGAACGGCATGTCCATCAGTGTGTTTTGGACATCGGCCGAAAAGTTGGCGGACCTCAACCAGGCGTGACGTCTGACCGCCATTGTCGTTGCCATCGCTCTACCTAGTGAGTCGGTGGTATCCAGCCCACACCGGATAGAATATCTGGCTGCATCCCGGCCCTCCACAAGGGCTTGGGCGAGTTTGGCCCGTACCTCCAACGGACACTCTGGCAGCACTTCCGCAACCGTATCCCACAGAGAGTGGGTGTAACGGCCCAAGAGGAATGCGGTGTTGGAAGACCGCAGTCCCAGACTAAGGGAGGAGATCTTTTTGCCGTACTGCTCATACCTCTTGTATTCCCTGTCCGGCGGAGCCGACGGGAATGCATTCTGGGAATTGGAGGCCTGGATGACCAGGCTCTCGGGGGTGGGGTGGGTGGACAGGAAAAATGGGTCACCCGGAGCCGGGCGGTGGCGTCTGGCCACGTTCCTATCTACAGGCGAACCTGTAGCGGGCTTGGACCAAGTGCCCAAAAGAACGTCGATCAAGGCCTCGTTAAACGGCAGCAGAGGCTCAGCTGAGCATGACTGCGGCTTAAGGACCTCAGTGAGGAGGTTAGTCCTCACGGCCGCGACGGGGAGCTCAAGACCCAAGGCCTTGGCTGCCCTCATCAACACCACACTATAGGTTGCCCCCTCCTCCGTAGCCACGGTAGGAGGTGAGACAAAGCCAGTGTAGGGCGAAGTGTCCAGACCACTGGCATCCCCAAGTTCACCTGTCCAGTCTTCCTGGGACTGACATTCACGTGTCAGAGGGTCTTCAGACCCCTCCCAATACTCCTCATCACCCATCTCCTGATACTCAGGGTCAGAAAATGATGGGGCCGGTTCATGGAAAGTAAACTCTCCGAACGGCGTCTGAAGCGGCGCCCAGCGGCGCCGCTTCGGCGCCGGAACCGGGTCGAGGGAGGCATCGGGGATGGCGCCGCCGCCGTAGGGCGGCGCCGGGGGTGACACCTGGGGGGTCGGCGCCGGGGAGGACGTCAAGTCCACCGGCGGCGACCCGGATCCGGAACCGGGCCCGAAGGCGGTGGCGGCGTCGGAGCCGAAGCACCCGACAGCGTCGGGACCGAAGCCCCCGACCCGCTAGGCCCCCCCCAGATGGGTCCGCTGGGCCCGGAGGCGCCGCGGAGCCCGTCGGAGGAGAGAGGGACCTCATGGCCATGAGAAACCGCTCGATCTACTCCGGCGTCGCGTTAGGCCCAGGGACCGGAGGGTATGAGGCCGGACGCGGCGCCTGCGACTCCGACGGAGCCGCGTGGGCGGTGTCACCAGAACCCCCGGCCGCGTCGTGCGAGCGTCGGGGGGAGTTGGAAGAGCGATGACGTCTCTTCGACTTCTTGTGCTTACCTGACGACTTCGACCCGGAGGAGTGATGTTGACTCCCGGAGCTCCGATGGCTCTTCTCCCGCGACCGGTCCCTCGACCTCCGTCCGGACCGGGACCGTTCTTGGCGCGGGGCCGACTGCCGGAGTTCGAGCCGCTTATGGGACCGCTCCCGCCTAGCTTTCGAAGTCAGGGCCCGACAGTCGGAGCAGGTCTTGTCGTCGTGATCGACGCCGAGGCAGTGGAGACATCGACGGTGAGGGTCGGTGACCGACATCAGTCGGTCGCAATCCTCACAGGGCTTGAAACCTGGCATCCCTACCAGCACCGTTCGGAGTCGAAGACTTCGAAAAGGAAGATCAAAAGATCAAAAAAGGTTAGTCAAAAAGTGACTAAGGTACCACTTTTTCCGGATCTGCGCTGCTGGCGCGGAAAAAAGAAGAACTGACGTCAGCACGCGGAGGCGGCGTCTAAGTACTCCGACGATGTCATCACGGCGCCCACGACGCCGACGATGGACGCGGAGCCGCAGACGACGCCTACCGACGCGCAAGGGTACTGCTACGCAAAAATTTCCGGATCCAGTCTTTCGCCTGGGGATATTCTAAGGTAAGGAATCTATCACTAACGTGTCTCTTTCAGATCTAGTACTCAGGCGCCCAGGGCTGTCGTCTTAAGGAGTGGGATCACCACTGCGTTCTGCTTTGTTTCGGGTAAGTGGTCGAGCCACAGGGACTCAGCATACAGAGTCACTAAATGTGGGGCCAACTCGGATGCATATCTCACGTATAACTCTGCAGGGAGACCATCTGGGCCCTGGGTCTTCCCAGTGGCCATTGTAGCAATGGCCTCTCAAACCTCCTGCAGTGTCACAGGTCCACCCAATGCCTCTTCTGCCTGTCCATCTACTGTTTGGAGTCTTAATGGGGCCCGGAAGTCCTGGAGCTCAGCCTGTGGGGCTGCCTTTGTGACATACAGCGTCTTGTAATATCTCCTAAATAAACCGCTAATCTTTTCTGCCTCATATAAGCATGTACCTGCTTCAGTCCGAATCTGTGTGATTGGTGTCCATCGAGTGTCCGGCCTAATCAGCCATGCCAACAGGCGACCAGCTTTCCCTTTCTCTCCCTGAAATATATCAAGGTATTCCCTATAATCATGACATCTTAACCTCTCCAAAGAGTAATTATATTGGGTTAGTGCATCCTGTAGGTTGGCATGAGCTTGAGTGTCCGTACCCTATACATTGTCTGGTGCTCATAGCTCATCCTCTAGAGCTATCAGCTCACGGCGGAGTTCCCTCTATACTCCAACTGGTTGCCCCATGCAGTGGCCCCTCACCACGACCTTAAATGCCTCCCACTCCACTAATGCAGAAGATGCTAAGTGTGCATTGTCTGGAAGGAACGTTCCAATATGGGAACGCAAGGATTCTCCAAAAGGGGCATCCTCTAGCATCAGAGGGGTAAGTCTCCTAGTAAGATCGGGGCTATACACCCAAGAGGTTGGTGGAGCATCAGTGATGGGCTGTGGTCAGAAAATGTCCGCCCCAGGTATTCGGTGTGTGTGATGGAGCCACTAAAGTCCAGTGAGCAACAAAACAGAAGCCAATACTGCAAATTCTAACTTGCACAAGGATTTCCTCTACACAAAGAACTGAACTGAGTGCGAGTGTGGACAGGTTTGTCAGGAATAAATCTTATTTATTATTCATCAATTTAAACGTATTTGTTGGTTAGGGTTAACCAAACAATTGACAGCAACTTTTCAAAAGACAGACACTACAAAATACAAATTGCATAAAAATGACATTTACATAAACAAGTGCACATCAGTGAACAATTAGCAAACAACCATAGTTGATCAACTTCCACATTCGAATCTCACTCTCTCTCACAAACCATACATACGTGAAGAATTATTTACAATTTCAGAAAAGTCACAAAATAAATTTTCAAAAAACACCAGAGGGATCTGTTTTGTCAATTTAGAAAATTTTATCTGATCAAGAAAAGCTATCTCATGGATAGCATCCTTATGGTGTGCATAGGTGGTCTACGCGTTTCGAACCCCAATTAGATGCGGGGGTTCTCATCAGGACCTCATAACTGTGGGGGAAGAAATGAGATCGGGGTCACTATCAGTGAAACAATGCTAGGAAGAACAAGCTGCCACCTCTAGGAAAACCTCTTACCTATGGTATGAGTGTGCACCATTGGAATATTGGAAGAAAAAACCGGACGCCGACCAACTGTTGGAAGAGTTAATAAAAACGCCAGGTCAACCCTTATGTCAATTTCGGTTCAATAAACAACTCCCAAATGCAAAGGAAAAGTGAAAAAGCACTTACATTTACTTTTAGCAAAATACCTACAACCACCTGGTCAGCTGCTCTGTCCTGACCAGACGGTGGGGGTAGGTGTTAGCGGCGCTGACCGCACGCCAACCGGGTTCCTGACCTATACGTGCAGGTCCCACTAGAGCAGACTGCGGAGCACCTTCGGATCTCCCTTAGGGTCACTCCTACTCAGCAGGACCTCTTTGCCTGCCCTAATACGACCTCAAGGTTTAAGGTTGTATGAACACCAATTTTTTCACTGTGTAGTACGTCTCACATAGGTCCGGACGAATTGCCATCCTGGCAAGAAACATGTTGTCCTGACCAGGGGGTTGTAGATATATTGCTTTGTACTTTCCTAGCACATATCTCCCCTCCCACCATTTTGAACTAAGGGCGTTAGCCACACGAATAAAATTAATTGTGGACTGACCCACCTTTTTTAATTCACCACTCTCTTACGACTACACCCCTTTTCTTCCCTCACACCCGCATGCACCATATGGCTGGAACAAAAGATCTCCGATAAAGAGCCCCTTTACGGGTGCCCGTCAGACATTGTAGCGCCAGTCTGACGAGGAGCAGAACCCATATGATGAAGCATGGCATCTAGCTTGCTGGATGTGTGAGGGTTCTAGTTCCAACAAGGGATATTCCCCTTCTTTGACTTTTTCTTTTACTCTGCTTTTCACGCTCCACTCGACACACTCTGACTTTTCACCACCCCACCTGGGGAACTTTGTACATTGTTTTGTAATTATTTTTCCTAGCATTTATTGTCAGGCATTGAAAAGACAGCTTGATTATTTCCCTGTACCGAAAGGGGTGGCTCTTATTCAATATGTCGATGACATCTTGTTGACAGCTGATACTGAACAGTGTGAAGAATGTTATCATTTCTTGAAATATTATAGATAGCAGGTTACCTACTTAGGTCACCTCCTGTCTAAGGAGGACATGCACTCACACCAGATTGCATTCAAACTATTTTGGACACACCTGTGCCCTGTACTCAGAAGGATGTTCGTGCACTGATTGGCCTTACTTCTTTCTGTAGGCAGTGGATCCCTGTCTTTTCCTACCTTGTTAGCCCTTTTGACTAAAGACACTCCGATGCCTCTCCCATGGACTACTGAATGCCAGAATGTTTTTCAGCAGTTATGTCAAGCTCTTTGTTCTGCACCAATATTAGGAACTCCAGACTACACTAAGGCCTTCACACTCTATGTACGCGAGAGGGATGGTTGTGCTCTCTCGATTTTAACCCAGACACACGATGATAAGCAGCGTCCTGTGCATATTTCTCAGCTGTCCTTGATCCAGTCGCTCGTGCGTTGTTTTCGAGCGGTAGCGATGACAGCTGTGTCAATACGTCAGAGTGAAGGAATAGTCTTGTCACAAAGATTGCATGTGTTAGTGCCCCATTCAGTTGGCGCCCTCTTGAACAAAACTAAAACACAACATTTGACGAGTGCTCGCTTAACAGGTTATGAATTGACACTTTTGGCCCCTCATATCACATTGAAAAGATGTTCGAACCTAAATCCCACTACACTATTGCAATTTCCAGCTACTCAGCCTCAGTCACAAGAGTGTATCAAAAGAAGGGGTAAAGAGAAAAGGATCAATTGTTGATCCTGAGGCTCAAATTACCATTCTAGAAAGGTAGAATGGAAGGTCCAACCAGAGTCAGAGCCCCAAATAGCAATTACTGACAAGAGGGACTCGGTTGTTCCTAAAGATCAAGGATGAAGAGTATGGTCAAATATAAGGGAAGAAAATAAATAAGAGGGTAGTGCTCAGTGGAGGGCTACCCTGGGAATCCCATTAGTTGGAATTGAATGGCCTCACACACCCTTGCGAGTGTCATGCTTCATCATCGGCCGTTGCTCCTCGTTGGACAGGCGGTGCAATGTCCAACGGGCTCACCTCTAGGAGGGGCTCTTTATCGGAGATCTTTTTTCCAACAGCCTGTGGGTGAAGTGTAAGTGAGGGGCCAAGTGAGGGGTGGATAGTGTAGGTGGGTGCGTTAAAATATAGCTCGAGATACCGGAGATCAGTTTATTCTGGTGGTTCCCGTGCTATATGTTAAAACCAGTGGGTAGCCTATGATCGCCAGAAATAAGGTTCTGTATCACGATCTAGGACTACAATAAGTTCTGTGAGGTCGACATGTTTCTCGCTTTTGCAATTGAGCTGCGATTCTTCAGGACCTAATATAATATATACATCTATCTCAAGGGATGACCTAATAAAAGTATCAACCTCTAATACATATATTTATTTACTGTTGTACTACCTGGTTAGGACTGCTCTTGCCTAGAGGAGACAAAAGAAAGAGTTACCAAAATACAGAGTCAACAGTTTCCCATATTTGACCGTGAACACACTGTGGTTGTGTGGAGACAAGTGACTCTGTGGCAGTGACATTGAGTGCGCAGTGACCATTAAGTATCAACTGTAATCACATTTACCACATGTCACCTCTGAAATAAGATTTAAATTAAAATAGAAAATAAAATAAAGTAAAATAATTCAGCAGCAGTTTCTTCATGGTGTCTAAATAGTAAACATCCAAGGGGTTATGTAGTTACTCACCTAAAGGTCAAGAAGTACAGGTGTTAACAGTACCCGGTAGGTGTGACTTCAAGGGGGAGAGCCAATAGGAGTTTAATGGCTATAGGGGAGACAAAGGCACGCAATTCTGGTTTGTCAGTATTCCCTACAGGTCAAGACAACTCCAAGTTCTGAGAGAAGGGAGGGGGTGGGGTTATGGTTTATGCCTTATGATTTGTACTCTTAGTATTGGACATTATATTGTAGAGACACTCCTCTACCTTCAGTCATCTACTTAGTTTCAAGCACTCTGTAAGGCAAAGGTACACCCTAGATCTAAGGGAGCACCACAGTGTAGTTCAACCAAGCTCTACCGACATTTATCAAATGCTCTCCAGGTCGCATTGTAAGCTCGCCTGGTTGGTGTACCAAAAGCAGCGATGTACAAAAATCCGCGTTTGTAATGAACGCGCCAGATCCACCCAGTGTGTGCCTGAGTGAATGGCCATCCACATCGGCGCAAAAACGCACCCGCGTAGTATTCGTGATGTTGCCCGCTCACTTCCACTCCCAAACTCGGAGATTCAGAGGCAACCGTGCACGCGTACTGTCTGCACGAGGAGGTGCACACACACAGCCAGACAACATGTAAAACAAGTAAGTCTCTTTCTCGATGCGTCCTCAACTTAGAAGCACCATTACTTACTTCTCGAGGCTTTGGTCAGGACTGCTTTGCCTACCCATCGCTACCGGGATCCGGATAGTAGTGGATTCCTGGTAGTCGGATTGTTATATCGAAGGTAATGGGCGTTACCAGTGTGTCTGGTGTGTCACCTGACTAGTGGCGCTATCGTGGGCGCCATCTTGGAACGTGCAAATAACCCGATAGTTAAGAGCAAAATACAACAGGCTCAATCAGCATGATGGACATAGATATGTTTTACCTGGTAAAGTTCATTATACATAATGATCACTAGTGTAGGAGACGTTACAAACATTGTTGGGTATGCCGCGTGATAGGTGGCACTCGTGTGGGCGCCATCTTAGAATGGGAAGTCAACCATGTTGTGTCTATGTACAGTCATATGTGTACACCAACAGGAGTCAGTTGTATTTTGCAATGATTTCAAGAGCGCTGTCAGCGAATGTCCACACATTACGAGGGGTATTTAGTTATTGTAAGAGTCTGGTGGAGTTAGTCTTCGGATTGGTAGAGTCATGACAAAGTCATGGTGCCAGGACTATATATACAACAGAACATGGGAATAATATATAGACCCATATTAAAGACACAGAGAAGTAGTGTTAGCATCAATGTGGTCATAGGCTACTCCATGGGATATCTTCATTAAGTCCCTGTTTGTCTGAGGATAGCCTATGTATCCATCGCTGTTCCTTATGAAATAAGTCCTGTTTAGATCTTATATTGGGGATTTCAAGAATGAGCCACTTTATGGAGTCAGCAGTGTGGTTGTGTTCCAGAAAGTGCCGACACATCTTAGTGTTGGATTTCTTACATCGTATATTACTTCGATGTTCCGAAATGCGAATCTTGACGGGTCGAGTGGTCATACCCACATATTTTAACTCACAAGGGCACCTAAGCAAGTAGATGCAATTGGAGGAGTTACAATTAGTGTGGTTTCGAATTTCCCAAGTGAATGTCTCAGTTAATTCGACGGTTTTGGTGACTTTAGTGAAGGGGCAGACACTACAGGAACCACATGGGTAATGTCCCTTAGCTGGAGGGAGTTGCCAAAGTGTGTTCTGTCTGCGGCCTGTACTTTGTTTCGGTCTGGTGTGGACCAACATGTCTTTTATATTGGTGGACCTTTTAAAGGCAAACCTTGGGGTCTCGAGAGTTAGCTCTCCTGTGTTGAGAATCTGCCAGTGTCTCTTGACAATTTTCTTAATGTCATTAGAGATGGGTGTGAAAGTAGTCACACAAGTCAATGGATTATTATCTGAACTGTCTCTGGCATTGTCCTCCAGAAGTGCCTCTCTATTATTGTTCTTTGCCCGCTTTTGTGCTTTGTAGATCTCCCTCGTGGGGTAACCTCTTTCTTTCAAATTCCGTGAAAGAATACTAGACTCATTCCTGTAGTCTGAAAGGTTGGTACAATTGCGCCTAACCCGCAAAAACTGCCCAAAGTGAAGGTTCAGTCTTAAGGCTCTTGGATGGTGACTTGAGAACAGTAATAAACTGTTCCGGTCAGTGGGCTTCCGGTACATAGTGGTGTTGACCTTCCCCCCTTCCAGTCTGATGGTAAGGTCCAGAAATGCTATACTGGAGTCTGAAGCAGTGATTGTGAAGGTAAGGAAATTGTTCAAGGTATTCAACCACGTAAAGAACTCAAGGTACAGGTGTGATGTCCCTGTCCAGAGTATGAGGATATCATCAATGAATCTCCTCCATAGTATGATGTTTGAGTGGTAAGGGTTCATTGGTCCATTGATGTATTGTTCCTCGAAATCTGCCATGTATAGACAGGCCACCGAAGGGGCAAAGGTACTGCCCATGGACGTGCCCTGGGTCTGTTGATAATACTGCCCCTTGAACTCAAAAAAGTTCTCTGTCAGGGCGAGATCAGCACATTCCATAATGAATGAAGGTGGTGTTGCTGATGTCCATACTTCCGTATTGAGAATCCTCTCTATCACCCCGAGTGTGGCCCTCTGTGGGATGTTAGTATAGAGGGCCTCCACATCTAGGGTGATCAGGAAGTCAATTTGAATGTCCTCCTGTAGGTTGTCAAGGAGGCGTAAGACATCTTTGGTGTCTTGGACGTAGGAAGGTATTCTCTTCACTAATGGCTGCAGGAAATAGTCACAAAATTGTGATAAAGGCTCCAAAACAGAGCCTATCCCCGAGACAATTGGGCGTCCGGGTACTGGTGTTGTCCCCTTGTGAATTTTAGGGAGGGTGTAGAAGTATGGGACTCTTGGGTCTTTCTTCACAAGGAATTCCGCCTCTTTTTTAGTAATCCACTCTTGGCACTCTGCAGATTCCACCAATCCTGTTATGGTGGTTTTAAGTCGTTCTGTGGGGTCAGTTGGGATAGGGGTGTAATAGCGTCTATCCCCGAGTTGTCTTAAACACTCTATTTCATAGTCTTTTGTGTCCATTAAAACCGTGGCTCCACCCTTATCTGCCTGTTTGATAGTGATGGTTACATCATTACCCAATGAATTGAGTATCTGTGTCTCTCTGTTGGACAGATTGTGGTATTTCTTACACGGTCCCAAAGCCCCAATGTCCTTGAGCACAGCCTGCTCATATGTTAGGACTTCGTTGGGTATCATCCCACTGTGTGGTGTAAAGGTAGATGGATTGTGAAGACCTGAGTCAGAACGTGTCTCGACTGGTCTACCATCGAAGAAAGCTCTCAGTCTGACTTTCCTGAAGAATTTTTGAATTTCACAAGTCAATTCAAAGTTGTCTATTTCTGGGGTGGGTACAAAGCCCAATCCTTTCTGAAGGACTTGTTCTTCTGGTCTTGTAAGTTGGCGTGATGATAGGTTCACAACCAAACTCACTTCCTTGCTGTCATGCTCCTTGTTTCCATCCCTAGGGTTTGTGTGTCTTCCCACTGCACCCTTTTGTCCGGAGCGTTTCCTCGCCTGTGCCCGCGCCCTCTGCCCCAACCTCTGTCTAAAAAAGGCTGCTGATTCATGCTTAGTGGGGCAAACTGAGGGGGGTACTGAGGTCCAAAGGAGGTCATGGGATGTTGAAAATGTGGAAATTGCCACATTGGAGGACCTTGATAGGGGGGAGGTTGATAAAAGGGTTGTGCCCGTCTCCCTCCTCTATTGCCTCTTCGGGGTCTAGGTTGCCATTCGTCTCCGCTCGAGTTGTTATCACTATTGGAACCTCGCCTTGAAGAGGTAGCGCTTGAGTCGGAGAGATATCCTGTCCCTGCCGGAACAAAGTCATCCTTCAGATATGGATACACTTTCTCTTTGGAGAAACGCTCAATATCTTTTTGTAGTTTTGCCACTTTTTGTTTCATTAAGAAATCTTTGTGTTCTGTGATTTCTTTGTTGAGCTCTGTTAGCTTAGTCTTAAAACCGGTGTTCTGTCCAGAGCTCTTAAGGGCACTTTCTGCTGCTTGGATTTTAGTAAGGAGCTCATCAGCCAAACGTTTGGCTGTGTTCACCAGGAGAATAAGTAAGTCGTGTGTGCACTTCCAAGAGATGAGGGACCACTCTATTTTGAACTGGCCGTCCTCCCAGAAAATCCTAGGGAAGTTTTTAACAATGAGGCCATTAGGTGCTATTTTAGCCTTAAAGTATTCGGCCATAAGTGCTCCATGTAGAGTGATTCTGACCCACTCTCTTTTCATATCAGAGAGTGCTTTCCAATCTGTGGAATTACTCCCTGTTGCTATTTCTAGGTCCATGCCCAACATAGATGGAAGCCTGTGAATAGCTGCTGCGTCATCATCACCAAAGCTGAGTCCCTGTCCGTCCATATTGAAATGGTAGAAGGTAATTGGTGATATGAGATGTAAGGAGAGAAGGAAAAAAGGGGGATAATACTGAATAGTATGTCAACCCAGTCCGTGATATATTAGTCAGGGACTCAGAGAGATGTGGGGGATAGAGGAACACTTACCCGCCAAGAGATATATTCCCCACGGTGGTTAGCCGTGCAAAGTATGTATCAAAAGAAGGGGTAAAGAGAAAAGGATCAATTGTTGATCCTGAGGCTCAAATTACCATTCTAGAGAGGTAGAATGGAAGGTCCAACCAGAGTCAGAGCCCCAAATAGCAATTACTGACAAGAGGGACTCGGTTGTTCCTAAAGATCAAGGATGAAGAGTATGGTCAAATATAAGGGAAGAAAATAAATAAGAGGGTAGTGCTCAGTGGAGGGCTACCCTGGGAATCCCATTAGTTGGAATTGAATGGCCTCACACACCCTTGCGAGTGTCATGCTTCATCATCGGCCGTTGCTCCTCGTTGGACAGGCGGTGCAATGTCCAACGGGCTCACCTCTAGGAGGGGCTCTTTATCGGAGATCTTTTTTCCAACAGCCTGTGGGTGAAGTGTAAGTGAGGGGCCAAGTGAGGGGTGGATAGTGTAGGTGGGTGCGTTAAAATATAGCTCGAGATACCGGAGATCAGTTTATTCTGGTGGTTCCCGTGCTATATGTTAAAACCAGTGGGTAGCCTATGATCGCCAGAAATAAGGTTCTGTATCACGATCTAGGACTACAATAAGTTCTGTGAGGTCGACATGTTTCTCGCTTTTGCAATTGAGCTGCGATTCTTCAGGACCTAATATAATATATACATCTATCTCAAGGGATGACCTAATAAAAGTATCAACCTCTAATACATATATTTATTTACTGTTGTACTACCTGGTTAGGACTGCTCTTGCCTAGAGGAGACAAAAGAAAGACTTACCAAAATACAGAGTCAACAGTTTCCCATATTTGACCGTGAACACACTGTGGTTGTGTGGAGACAAGTGACTCTGTGGCAGTGACATTGAGTGCGCAGTGACCATTAAGTATCAACTGTAATCACATTTACCACATGTCACCTCTGAAATAAGATTTAAATTAAAATAGAAAATAAAATAAAGTAAAATAATTCAGCAGCAGTTTCTTCATGGTGTCTAAATAGTAAACATCAAAGGGGTTATGTAGTTACTCACCTAAAGGTCAAGGAGTACAGGTGTCAACAGTACCCGGTAGGTGTGACTTCAAGGGGGAGAGCCAATAGGAGTTTAATGGCTATAGGGGAGACAAAGGCACGCAATTCTGGTTTGTCAGTATTCCCTACAGGTCAAGACAACTCCAAGTTTTGAGAGAAGGGAGGGGGTGGGGTTATGGTCATGTCACAAGAGTCCCATGACTGTATATCCCTTATTGAAGATTAAACAAAGGGTCGTGTTGACCTACAAGAACGCCCCTTTCTAGTGTTGACGGGGAACTGTGGGTTGATGGGTCCTGCTTGAAATTGCCCGATGGCACGACATCTGCTGCCTATGCAATAACAACACTTCAGACAGTAGTTGAGACAGCTCGCATCCCACAGAAGTCAGCTCAGGCAGCTAAGTTGATGGCGCTAACAGGAGCATGTGAGCTTAGTACAAATCTGTTTGTTAACTTCTACACCGACAGCCGATATGCTTTTGGAGTGGCTCACGATTTTGGGCAGCTTTGGAAGGAAAGAGGCTTCCTTAAATCACATGGGACACAAATAGCGCATGGTCTCCTTACTGCCTTGACATATCCTAAAAGTAGTGAGTGTCAAGTGTAGCGCACACAAGAAAGTGACTGATAAAATAGGACAGGGCAATACCTTTGTGGATCATACAGCTTGTGAGACTGCACTGCAACGAAGCACTACATCTATGTACGTGGTTAAGTCACAAGCTGAACGTTTGCATGATACCAGGCAAGAGGTATTGGACATGCAACAATCTGCCTCTGCTGATGAATTAGACCAATGGTTTAAGGAAGGAACATTGGATGATGAGGGCTGTTGGAGGAATAAAGACATGACCAAGTGGAGATTGCCCACAACCTACTTACATCTCATGAGTCACATGGCCCGGCACATGTTGAAGCATCCTCAATAGCAAAGCTACTTATGCAAGTATGGGACCATCCAGGATATTGCCGGCACAGCTAAAAAGATAGTCCAGTCCTGTCTGATTTGTCTCCAGTATAATCCTAGAAAGGGAACACAAACTCCAACAGGAGGGTTTGCCATACCAACTGCACCTTTTGAGGTTCTGCAAATGGATTACATCCAGCTAGAACGCTGTAATAATCTAAAGTATGTCTTAGTGGTGGTCTGTGCCTTTAGTAAATGGATAGAGGCATACGCTACGAAAGATAATACAGCTCTTACTATAGCAAAGGTCTTCCTACAGGAGTTTTTTCCCAGATTCAGCGTTTTTCGAATTTTGTGGAGTGACAACGGACCTCATTTCATTGGGCAAGTTGTGAGCATGTCTTGAACGGATTGGGGATTAAGCAGATATTTCATGCAGCTTTTCACCTGCAGTCAACAGGCTTGGTGGAGCGTTACAACTCCATGTTGAAATTGAAACTTGCCAAAATCCTAGCTTCCACATCTCTGAAATGGCCTGATGCACTGCACTGCCCCTAGCTTTGATCTCCATTAGATCGATACCACATACATGATCTGGCTTCACACCGTATGAGGTGGTTTTCGGGAGGCCCGACTACTTGTCTCAGTTGACTGACAGCTTGCTTTCTATTCATCAACAGGTTCGAGAAGCTCTTCCTGACAGGTCGCAAGGTGATGGTCATGAACTGCGGCCCGGTGACCAGGTGTTGGTGAAGGTATTCCAGAGATTGAGCAGCCTGGAACCGAGGTGGTGGCGACCCGAGCAAGTACTTCTGGCTACTAGAACTGCAGTCTGAGTGACCAATCGAAAGAACTGGGTCCACTCCACCCACTGCCAGAGGGTGCTGTCCGCCTTGGTGGAACCTGCTGCGCTGAAAGATCACTGCAACATCCTGGACACAGAGAGAGGCCAAGCTACGTCGCCTGAAGAACCTGAGGAAGTCTTCCCCGACCATACGATCCCTGGTACATCTCGATATCAGATGCGACCCAGGAAGAGAGACACTTCATCCTTGTAAAATACTGTTTGAGCCACTGTCCTGGGTTAGTGAAAGCCTGAGTTACAAAGGGGGGGACTTTAAGAGTGATACTTGTCTCAATCTCAGTGAAGAAACCAACGGCTTCCCAGGACCATCTGTTTTGTTTTTCAACATCGAAATGAACATGCCTGCGGAGAAGAGATCAATTGCTATGAGAGTCTGTGATAGAAATACTATGTTTGTTATTGGACTTACTTCCATTGATATCATCATTGCTATGATAACATGGGTTAATGAGGGAGTAGCTCCTGCTTGAAAACTACTGACTGCTACTACTCCTGTCCCCATTAAGCACCATTACTACACTCTCCCTTATCATGAGCAGAAGCACCAACAGTCTTATCTCAACAATACGTTCATTCAAATGTTGCATCACACCCACAACGCTACGAACATTACCAACTGTTGGGTGTGCGGAATGATGCCAGCTCATCAGAAAAAGGGAGGAACGCCTTTCATTCCTCTGCCGTTTTCACACATTGGTTCTTTTCGGGTCTGGTTTGCGCTACCATGGGTTGCTAACATTACTGAAGCTGATGTAGGTGGACAGAATGCCCAATTAAACAAAGTGTGTTACCCTGATGAGGTAGGAGATCCACAAGCTAAAGGAACTGTATGGGAAATGGAGGAGTATTGTCGAGGAAATTCTCTGCGCGCTATGTTTTCTCTAATACTCGAACAACCAAAGGAAATGGACCTCCTGTTATAGCTGTTACTAGAGCTCGAGCAGACCTTTGTGTGAGCAGTATTGGCAGTATTCCTGTGGGGAAAAGTGACTGTACTATAGTGTTAAATATTGCTAGAACAAACAATAGCAGTTTTTGATCGTCACATAACATCTATTTTATCTGTGGAAGTGAAGGTTATTACCACCTACCTATTGGATGGCCAGGTAGCTGCTACGTGTCCTTTTTGCTACCACCTGTGTTTTTGGCTCCTGCATCCTACCACAAAGACTATAAACTGTATAATGACATTTATTGATATAAGAGGACAATAAATCATGATGAGGTGGATCAAACTGATACTGCACTGCAGCAGTACGTTGACTTTAATTTGGGGCTATTCTTCTTTGTTGGTGCAGCCTCAAACAGCAGAATAATCAGGCGCTTAACACATGTTGTAAAGGCTGTAACCAATCAGATAGCCATGGCACTTGGAAATCTCATGGAAGAACTACAAATTGCGAGAATTGTGGCGCTCCAAAACAGGATGATTCTTGACGTCATCCTGGCCGAACATGTGGAGCATGCAGCATCATTGGGAGCAGTTGTTGCGTGTATATCCCTGACCACGCCCCTTCCGTTTTTGAGACGATTTCTAAAATGCACAAATTAGCCACTAATATCCATCAGGATTCAGGAACATGGACTTTGACTGGATGGCTAAGAACAATGTTTACTGTCTGAGGCTGGAAGTTATTGTCAGCTCTATGTATATTTGTTGCAAATCCTTTTTTCCTGCTGCCTTTATATCCAATGTTGCCCAATGCTCTGTTCCCTATGTGTTTCTACTTGTACCTCATGTATAGCAGCTAAACAAAATGTTCAGAATGTAAATGCCCGACTAGTAACTGACCTAGAAATAAGAGAACTAATGTTAGTTGATATAGGTGATAACTTTCATGTTTTTTCTACTGCATAGCGAATGTCTTCAGCTAATGCTAAATGGGCCGTCTGTGGAAATCGCTGAAATTGCCGTTAGCATAAGCTGAAGCCAATTTAGTTGTGGCATCCATTTTGTTTAGCCATGTGATTCTGCCGTCTTTACTGTTGCCTGCCTTTCTATTCTGCTTGAGTCATCAGCTTTAGTTAACTCCTTCTATTCTAAGCCAGAGCAATGTATGAGCTCAGAAAGGCCTGTACCTTATGGAATGCAACTGTTTTAGAATGTAACTGTCAGGTTATTCCAACTGATGTAAGCAGTTCTGTCTCCCCTCCCACTTTGCTGACCAAGTGATATCTGTCTGCCCATGTTAGTTGATAGCTACTCCTGTGTATGCCTGTACCTTCTATTTTGAGTCTCCATGCTTACTCAGAAACAAGCTGGGTATTAAAGACCCTTGGTTTCTGTATTCCTTGTACTACCTCTTTCAGTGCCAGATGTTGTTGTGTTGATGTAGTCCCACTCATGAGTGATTAATAAACTTGTTATTTGGTATTCCAGCTTCCGTGCCAATCTCTATTTTGTTGGTTTAAGGACCAGTGGACAGATAAGGGTGAACCCCTGCACCGGTAGGCCCCTAAAAACGCTTGTTTCCACATTACCTACTGGCGGTCGCCAGTAGGTATATATAGTTAGGATTTTTTCTCTATGGGATTTTTGAAAATTCTATGTCTAATAACTTTGGCGTTTGTGGACGGAATTGGCTGAAATTTTCAGGAAAATGGAACATTTTGTTTCTGAGCAGCCCCTGAAAATTTGGGGGGGGTTCGTCAAGGGGGGGCCGAGAAAAAAGGGGGGTCCCAAAACGCGTTTTTCCCATGTTAATTTCCATAGGGCGGTTGGCCTCACTTTTAGCCCGAACGGCTGAATGGATTTGCACGAAACTTGGCAAAATTGTAGGGACTGGTAGCCCGATGTGCCTTTGCTGGGTCTCAATATATGTGCTCCAGTGGATTTTGAGAAATTAACGTTTAAAAAAAGATATATATCTGTGACAGCGTCCCGGGTAGCGCTCCGTTTCGCGTACTTTTCGCGTTACGGAGCTTTGCGAAGCGAAGCTGATTGGCTCTCCGGTGTCTGTAAACATTCCAAACAGTCCGTAGCGGCCGCCATCTTGTCTCTCGGTAGGATCGAGAGACAAGAGGAGGCCAAAGCGAAGGGGCAAATGATCATAAGGGGGCATAGTAGATCCTCCCTGACCCCCTAGGTTTGATGTGGAGGTTTTAAAAGGGCCCCGTGGGGCAAAAAAAACAAACCGGGAAGCGGCCCGGGGAGCGTACTATTAGGAAAAAAGAATGATAGGCTTTTTAAATATTGTATGTTAATCGATTGTTTGTTTTGTTGATTTTTTTTTATTTATTTATTTTTTAAACAATTATTTATTATTGTCATTGTGTTTCAAAATTTAATAAAATGTCTATCATTTCACTGTCTGAAATGTCGTTATTTTCATTGAACATAGCTTGTAATGTTTGAGTGTGTAAAATGTCCTCATTTTCAAGGAGGACATCTACTGATTGCACACATTGCAGTAGTTCTTGGTCCCAAGTTTCATCCATAAATTCAATATCATTTGGATCAATGATTTCTTCGTTGGTCTCTGCAAGGACAATTTCAAATGATACTTTCTGTTCGCCTTCCATTTTGCCTGAAATTTGCATAAAAAAATATATATTAGTAGAGATAGGGCACTGTTGGGATTAATTTTAGATAGGCAGTTTTTAACAGTGAATTTATCTTTGGGCAGTGTATAGTATCAGAGTGGAAGTAGGAATATAAAAAAGTGTATGTGATTTAACGTAAGTAAATTCATAATTATAAAAGACAAGCCTAACTCCATCCATAACTATAACAGAGAAGTCTATCTAAATCTATAACTACTACAGAGGGATAGTATATAACTATCAGAAAAAGTTTACCATATTAACTTAAAGTGCACAATATACTTCAGTTTTTAAAATAACAACTTACCTTTAAAAAGAAGTTGAAGGTATTAGTGAAATATATTCCTATTGAAATGTACACCAGGAAGTAGTAGTCAAAATGGCTATGTTTCCTTCTCTTCCTTCATATATATATTCAGGTACATAACCAATCAAATGTCAGGTAAAAAAAAATAGAAAATGAAAGTAACATTTTAATTGGTTGTCAATTCCAACACTTCAGATGTGTTTTGTGAAGTAATTTACCTCAGGGTATTTAGAGAGGTCTACAGGCTAAATGGCTAAATGGAATTCCAACCAAATTTGTGAAAATGGTAGGGATTGGTATGTAGTATGAGCAAATCTATATTTGGTGAAAGTGTCTCCAGGGTTTCTTCTGTAAATTACTTTCCCACCTTTTTTAATGGAGCGCTTCCCGGTGAGCGCCCCGGTACGCGAACCTGCAGCGTTACGGGAGTCCACCATTTTGTGTTTCGGTCGAATTAAAATACAAGATGGAGGGCAAATAATGTTCAGAATGGGTAGAAGGGGGCACGGTAGACGTATCTTGACCCCCTAGGTTTTCTGAGGGTGGCTGAGGAGGCCCATATGTGCGAAAAAAAAACATTTTTTTAAAAAAATTCGCGCGAAAAAAAAACATTATTTTTAAAAATTTCGCGCGGAAAAAAACCATTTTTTTTTTTAAATTTCACGCGGTTAGCTTCCGGTTCGCGTACCGGGTAACGCTCCGGGGAGCGTACTTTGTTGAAAATTAGTGAAAAAAGTTAGAGTAAAATAATAATTGTGAGGGATCAGATGTAGGGTAGCTCTGAGAAGAGCTTTTGGGTTTATGGTACATTTAGGTACTTATAAGTAGGTACCAATGCACAGTCTTAAATTGAGAATGAAAACTCTGTTCCCTTCATCTGAGAAGTGAACTCCATCTCCTCTGTAGATATCTTGCATGTAGTAACGCAAGTTATTGTTGTACATGGAGCCCATTCCATGGTCTCTCATGTAAGCTGAAACAGATTTGTTTACATGCTTCCTCGATTTCTCAATTTGTGGACAAAATTGGTTCGACCACCTCCATTTCTGTCTTTGGCATATATTTGAATATACCAAGGCAGTTTGAGGAAATAGTGCCATCAATTGCTCAAAGGTGTCCTTTAAAAGCATTTCCAGACCTACACCAGTCAAAGTGCCCAAGTCATTACCTCCACAGTGCAAAATTAACAGGTCAGGTTTAGGCAAATGCATAAAGGTTTTCACCAATGGTATCAATTGGTGACATTTTAATCCTCTGTGGCCAAACCACTTAATTTCCACATCTTGTAAATTGAGGTTAGGTAAATTTCTGTTATCAGCATACCTTTGAGCCCAATAGATGTAACTATGTCCAACAATCCAGACAGAAAACATGGTGAGAGAAGGTTCTGCTGCAGTCAGATGAAGTGTGGCAATGAAATGGCAGTTGGAAAAATAAGAGTTTAAAATGAAAAAAACTGTGGAGTTTCTGTGTTAAGGAAGCAGTAGCAGTGATTGGTGGATTTTGATTGCTGAAAACAGAAAGTTAGGGTGCATGGATGAGTTCTTTGAAAGATGTAATTTGAATGGTCAAGAAAAAATCATTTTATGAAAGATTGCACTGGATATACAGGTGCACTGAGAGTTCAGAGTTCAATTGAAACATTGCTGTGTGAACTTGCAAACATCAGAGGTCTTTCAGCAGGTGGTTGCTATGCAAAAAAGGCAGAAAGGGCAGAGGGGGGAAGGGTGTTGATTTGAAAAAAGTGAGGGAAGAGTTTTGATTGGGTGACATGAGAGATATGTGTGAAGAATTACAGCATTTCTGTGCTTTTGATAGCTGCAGACTCTGGAGTGCATACCTTTTGCTCTGCTGAAGACAAATTGGTGTGTTTCTGAGACTGTTTTGAAATTCATAAAGTATTTGCTAAGGTGAGAAAAGATTCATTTAATTTAGATAGACAATAGTATGCTTTAGGGAGAAAATTATGAAGAAAGTTCTATATTTAAAATGTTGCTTTGTGTCAAGTGTTTTACAAATAGATTTTGTTTCTTTGAGTTACATAGCCATGTTAAAAGTGACCCTTAAAAAAACGCTTTCATGTGTCTTAGGGCATTGTAAGTCATTTCCCGATGAATGTAGGTATATAATTGATTTATATGATGTGTTTAAAATCGTTTTTTGAACAATATTAGGTTTCTTGATATGTACTGCTAGAGCTTCATAGGTTGTTTGGGGCATATTTATAAGGCATTTGAGTCTCTCTGATGTTATTTTTCCCATTTTATTTTAAGACCTTTCCCCGTGGAGCAAGGTCCTTGTAAATATGCCCCCATCTGTGCTTGGCAAATTTAGATTTTAATTCTTTGACTAACATAGCCATGTTAAAAGCGACCCAGAAATGGTGCAAGGGCCTTAAAAAACGCTTTCATGTGTCTTAGGCCATTTTAAGTCATTTTCCCTTGAATGTAGGTATATAATTGATTTATATGATGTGTTTAAAATCATTTTTTGAAAAATATTAGGTTTCTTGATATGTACTGCTAGAGCTTCATAGGTTGCTTGGGGCATATTTATAAGGCATTTGAGTCTCTCTGATGTTATTTTTCCCATTTTAATTTAAGACCTTTCCCCGTGGAGCAAGGTCCTTGTAAATATGCCCCCATCTGTGCTTGGCAAATTTAGATTTTAATTCTTTGACTAACATAGCCATGTTAAAAGTGACCCAGAAATGGTGCAAGGGCCTTAAAAAAACGCTTTCATGTGTCTTAGGCCATTTTAAGTCATTTCCCCTTGAATGTAGGTATATAATTGATTTAGATGACGTGTTTAAAAACGATTTTTGAAATCAATTAGTTTACTTGATATGTAGTGCTAGAGTTTCATAGGTTGCTTGGGGTATATTTAAAAGGCATTTGAGTCTCTCTGATGTTATTTTTCCCATTTTATTTTAAGACCTTTCCCCGTGGAGCAAGGTCCTTGTAAATATGCCCCCATCTGTGCTTGGCAAATTTAGATTTTAATTCTTTGACTAACATAGCCATGTTAAAAGCGACCCAGAAATGGTGCAAGGGCCTTAAAAAACGCTTTCATGTGTCTTAGGCCATTTTAAGTCATTTTCCCTTGAATGTAGGTATATAATTGATTTATATGATGTGTTTAAAATCATTTTTTGAAAAATATTAGGTTTCTTGATATGTACTGCTAGAGCTTCATAGGTTGCTTGGGGCATATTTATAAGGCATTTGAGTCTCTCTGATGTTATTTTTCCCATTTTAATTTAAGACCTTTCCCCGTGGAGCAAGGTCCTTGTAAATATGCCCCCATCTGTGCTTGGCAAATTTAGATTTTAATTCTTTGACTAACATAGCCATGTTAAAAGTGACCCAGAAATGGTGCAAGGGCCTTAAAAAAACGCTTTCATGTGTCTTAGGCCATTTTAAGTCATTTCCCCTTGAATGTAGGTATATAATTGATTTAGATGACGTGTTTAAAAACGATTTTTGAAATCAATTAGTTTACTTGATATGTAGTGCTAGAGTTTCATAGGTTGCTTGGGGTATATTTAAAAGGCATTTGAGTCTCTCTGATGTTATTTTTCTCATTTTAATTAAAGACCTTTCCCCGTGGTGCAAGGTCCTTGTAAATACGCCCCCATCTGTGCTTGGCAAATTTAGATTTTAATTCTTTGACTATCATAGCCATGTTAAAAGTGACCCAAAAATGGTGCAAGGACCTTAAAAAAACGCTTTCATGTGTCTTAGGCCATTTTAAGTCATTTCGCCTTGAATGTATTTGAATAACTGCTTTACTTGATGTGTTTAAAAACGTTTATTGAAGTCATTTAAGTTTCTTGATATGTACTGCTAGAGTTTCATAGGTTGCTTGGGGTACATTTAAAAGGCATTTGAGTCCCTTTGATGTTATTTCTCCCTTTTTAATTAAAGACATTTCCTCGTGGTGGAAGGTCCTTGTAAATACACACCCATGTGTGCTTGGCAAATTTAGATTTTGATTATTTAACTTACATAGCCATGTATGCCTCTTTTGCATCACTGTGCGTCATTTTTGTGACGCAGCGGCGGTGTAAAAGATTTGCTATGTGGCGACATATTTACAACTTGATGCATCTAGGCAGATGTGTCATGCTGTAAAGTCCCGTGCCACATGAAACCGATGCAGCAGTGATGCAAAAGATGCACCATGTTGCAAGACAGGCCTCATTTTAACTGCAACAAGATAAGAAGCTGAATCTTTTGTAAATGTCAAAATTGTTGTATACACTGCTCAACTTATGTGTACTCTTTGATATGCTAGAGTCCATGTGCAGTATGAGATACCTAAGCAAAGGAAACACAGGTGATGTGATTGTGAAATGAGGAAAAGAAACTCCACATTTTTCAATTACATCACCTGTGTTTCCTAAGTTTACGAATGACATTGTGCAGATGAGGTTTAGGTCTGTCCACGGACACAGAAGAGGTCTGGCCTTTGTTCAAGAGTGAAGTGGACATGACTTACTTCATTGGTAGGTCTTCACATGTATTATCTCATCTATACTCTTCAACAAGCGTAAATTTAATCTGCAACCCTGAGTAGGCCTCACCTGAAACAAACCTCTGGATAGGCCACACTTTATCGTAATCTTGAATCAATCATTTAAAATGTTAGGGACAGATTTATGATAGGTGTATGTCTCTTTTGCGTCACTGTGCGTCACTTTTGTGACGCAGCGGCGGTGCAAAAGATTTGCTATGTGGCGACATATTTACAACTTGATGCATCTAGGCAGATGTGTCATGTTGTAAAGTCCTGTGCCACATGAAACCTGTGTCAGTTTTTATATAAGTGTTTTGTTGCAAGGTATGCATTAATTTGCATGAAAGCCCTGTAAAACTAACACAGTGAAATTTAGAAGATTTCACTGAGTCAGCTTTATAGCATTGCTGAATCAAATCCTTACGCCTGTTTGAAACAGGCATAAGAAGTGATGCACCATGCAATGTGAGGCTTCCTCCTGTGCATTGCAGTAGACATGTTGCGCTTATGACGTGATTCCTGGAATGTGCTGCTTTTGCGGCACAGATGCGTGACGCATCTGTGCTGTTTTTGCTCAATGGTGCTCCACATTGTAAATGTGGCACACTATGGGTGGCAGAGCAGCGGTGCACATTAACTGGTGCATCCGTGGGGATGCGCCACTTTTATGTGTAGTGTCTTCAATAAAATATTAAAATATGCTCATAAAATTAGATCAGATTCACATATAAAACAGGACAGGTAAAATGAAGAAGAATTCCATTTCTTTTCTGCTATTTCTGTATTCTAAATTTGCCAAAGCACTAAAAAATATTATATGTAAAAATGTTAAGTAGTGTGTTAAGTTTTTGATGACTGTTATTGATTTACTGTTTGGTAATAGTGGTTAATAACATTTTTTATTATATTTGACCACAGATTCAACTGCAGATCATTTCAAATTTTGAGAATGCCAACTAAGGAGAGAATGAGAAAGGCTACAAAACGTCAAACACAGCAGGTCCATCATTTACTGCAGCAGTCCTCTACCATAAAAAATCGTCAAGTCACCAAGAAAGCACCGGGTAAGACCACGAAAACATTCATAAGAAACATTTCTAGAAAAAAAAGTAGTACTACAGAAAATGTTTTTGTCCAGAAAAAGAGAAGCAATTTAAACGGAAAGGAAAGGCCAATCAAAAATGTTACTGCTAGAGCAAGAGATAACTCTGTGCATGATAGTAGAAGGAAACAACAGTTTAGGGACATTCGTAAACGAATGTTCCGCAACAGGATAATTGGCAATTTGTTAAAAAATATTAAGAAAGGTCAACAGAAAGTGGTTTTTTATAAGAGAAAAAAAAAATTTAGAAAGTTATTGATCAGGCATTTGAAATTAAACGAAAGTTATTTATTTTGATAATCAATAGAATTAGGAAGCTAAACAAGGCAATTTATGATTTCAAAAGAAATAGTAGATGGAAGAGAATAGTTAATCGTAGTAATTTTTGTGAAGTTTTTTCCGGAGAATGGATGCATAGTTCAAGTTGTGAGGCATTTTTCAATGAGGAGAGTTATTTCCAGGATAATGATTTGGTGCATGCAGTTGACACCAGCGGTCGAGCTTATGAGGTGAAAGATGGTTGTCCAGTTGAAAAAGAAAAACTTGTGACAACAGAGGCAGAAGAGATGTTAGGTAATGAGGTTTTAGGAAGACGTCCTAAGGGACCTGTGTACACCTGGAAGTGTAGTAGTATTTGCAGTGTGCGACAGGATTCCATCAATTTGCTTTGTGATTTTGTACGGACATTTAATAAGAAAAGTTTGAAGCAGAAAATGAAGTTGTTGCAAGAATTAGATCCTTGCAGAGTGAGAGAAGTGACAGGTTTGCATGGTCATTCACTGGCTTGTCTTTCCAGGAGAGTATGCCAGAGTGTTTTTCATCATTTCAGGATGCTAGCAGTGCATCATAATAAAGTGAGGAAATTAGTTAGAATGTTGTATTATGCTAAGAGTCCAGCAGTTATGCTTAAACAATTATGCACTGCTCTTTTGCATGGTTCTGAAATAGATGTGAAGAATATGTGTGAAGAAATTGAGTTTGAGAAATTGAGTGTTACTTTGGAAGTAAAGAGGAGAATGTTGAAATTGACCCAGAAGAAGAGGGTAATGTGGAAGATAGTGTACAGGTTTCCAGTACAGATAATTTTCAGAAGGAAATTGCCACGTGTAGGAGAGTAGGGTCTGCAATCCTATGATCACCCAGATTTTTGCTTTTTGCTGCACTGGTTTACGACTTTCCCTGGCTGTGGGCCTGCTAATCAGACCCACAGCCTAGCTGTTCTCTCTATCCAAATTGTACTTAGGTACTGAATTGGCACTGGGCCCTCTCCAAGTCCCTGTACCCAGGGCTGAGGGGCACCCAGAAGTCTCCCAGGGGCTGAAGCATGTATTGTGCCACCCCTGGATTGACTAACTAAAACTGACACAACTGGCTGCACGACAGCTGGGGCAAGGTGGTGTACTCACCCTTTGCTTTAGATATAGTATACCTATATCTAACCCTAAAATGGACACATAGATCTCCTATCAGTCACTCCTATGGCAGGCCTTAACAATCCTGAAGGCAGAGTGCTTGGAATCGTGTGAGATGGTGCTCTGGCATGAGCTGAGCCTGTCTGCGGCTTTCGGGATCCATCCCTTAGCCGTTTCCATGATATCGCATACCATATACTCTTAAGTGCATTATAATCCTCGCGGTTATGTGCCAACTCTGGTATCGCTTTATCAAAACATGTCGAGTAAGGTGTCATACGAATTGGAATACTAACCCCTCGCCAATTCTGGCGACGGGGTTAGCATTCCACACTTCTAGAGGGACACGACATGTATGTAATCCCTAACCCCGGTTAAAGTCAGACAGAGCCTTAGCATCCACAAAATGGATGCTGCCACCGAGACACAAGTCTGACCTCCTGCTGCTGGGAGTCCTCCCAGAGCAGGAGATAAGGACAAAGGGTTTCCTGCCAGGGGCGGTGCCAGCACCGTCCCAGACAGGGTTTTGTGTATTGTAGGTAGGCAGGGCTTTAGAGGAAGGTGACTGCACGTGGCACCCCGGTGCTCACTGTGCATAGGCTGGCTGGAACCAGTTCCAGGGTCACTCCAGACCCTGTGCTGGGGAAAAGCCCGCCAAGGAAGTGGGTGTAACCACCCCCCTCCTAGTCCCACCCATAGGGCAGGACTTAGTCGCGTGCCAGCCCCTTTTTACAGGATAAAGGTAGAGACTGGCCCCCTTCCAAATCAGATCATCTTTGAATCCTGAAACTACTTTCTGCGAAAGGAACTCAAGACTTCTTCCTAAGATTTCTCCCTTGTGACTAAGGAGTAGTCACCCTGCATCCGCAGGCACCATCTAAGAACACTGCGGTCTGCTGCAAGTCCTTCCTCCGGAATCCGACTGCCCAGCTCGACGAGAACCGGCTTCCCTGGCACCTCTGACCTCTACCCACCTCTACAGCCCAGCTGAGAACCGTGGGTGCGACGAGACCTCAAGGGACCGGCCATCTGCAAGACTGCACGACTTCTTTCCAGCAAGCCCGCCGAGTGAATTCCTGGTGAGTGCTTTGGGGTCCGAGAAGCCCCCACCCTGAGCAGCTCCAGCACCGAAGAGCAGCCCCCCAGCATCTCCACGATCTGCGTGGGGCCCTTCTGCTTTTTACTGCTCACCGCGTTGTTTGGCTACTAGCCCGCTGGCTTGTGGCCTTCCTGACGACGCCCGACGACATTTCTGCTGCTGGTCTGGTTGCTCCAGACTGGCCCTTGCTTCCCTCCATCGGAGAAGTACCCTGGACCCTCCTGGTCCACTCAAGACGCCATTTTAGGTCCACCGCGTGGGCCTTGCATTTGCCAAGACTTGTTGCCCAATCCTGGGTCCAGCGACGTCGACAGCAAGAACCTTCGTGGGACAGCTCGCACCTCCATCCTGGTCGCCGACAACGCCTCCTGGTCCGAGAGACTGCAGAGCCCAGCAGCGCCCACTCACCTGACTGCGGTGACTTCGCCCGGTGCCATCCTGGTGCCCACTTAATCACTGGCTAGTGATTCAAGAACTTGGTCCCCTCTGCTTTCAGGTTTTCTTCTTCCTTGATCCAGGCTTGGATCCAACGAACTTTCCTTCACTGGTCGCCTGCCAGCAACTTCCTTCTTCCAGGCTCCTGGTCCGGCAACGAGATTCCCGACGTCTTTTCAGACCTATGCAGCTGCAGCCCCTGGGCTAGGTAACTTCGGCACTTCGGTGTCCCAGCATAGCCTCACTATCCTAGGGTCAGGGTCCACTGTCGTTTTCTTCCTACCAGGTCGGGTTCGCCCGTGAACACTAACTTTGCCTTTACTAGCCTCCATAGACTTTGTCCCGCATCCCGCGTGAGAGTGCACACTCTGCACCCGAGTCCCCTGGGTCTCCTAGTAGTAATCTAACGATTCCCTAGTCAAGTCCTAGCGATTCCAAAGCCTATTAGAACTGTTACTTACCTGCTAGTAATTCGCATTCCACTTTTAAAGTATATGGTTTTTCGTGCCCCTCGGGCATTTGTGTATAACGTGCTAACTTAAGTATTTTCGTAAGAGTTTTGTTGTGTGCCTAGCACCCTGTCCTCATAAAGAGTACAGGGTTGTTGTGATTCTAATAAATACACTGTTTATTTTCATAACACTTGTGTGGTGTCCTTTCACTGGGTGTTCAAGGGGTAATGTGATGGTAAAACAGCTGGCTTAACACGCCCTCTAGAGTCTTAGCCTTAGACTGCTCGTATCCATGCTACTAGGATAGCTGGTCTATAAGGTTGACTTACAACCAATCATCAATAAGGGTTGTTTGGACTGATATATAGTGATCACTAGAATAGTGAGCACTGCACATCAGGCCAACTTCTCACATTGGTGAGCAGCGGTTGGGATTTGAGCTTGCTGTTGTTTTACCACACATGCCCTAAGAATATCTTGTGAAAGATCACATAAGTACTAAAGGTACATATAACTTAGCTTAGAATACTCTGAGTTCTACTGAACCAGCTGTTGTAGCTCCTAGGGCCTAGCACACCCTAAACTACAACTCTAGCAAGGGATCAGTAGGCAAACATATAGTGAAGGTAAGTGCACCACTTACACCTCACTAGAAAAGCATGTCGACTCAGGGGGACTCTACTGAGACTCCCCTGGTCAGTGTTGACCCTCCACAGGTCACTTCAAGATATGCAGCTCTCAGTTTCCAGGAGATGAGACAAATCTGTGTCTCCAGGAAACTGAAGCAGGGGTCTAACCCCACCACTCCCTTTCTGATAGGTCTCTTAGAGACATATGATGCCAGAAAGCTTTCTCAGTTACATGAGAACATGCCAGCCTTAGAGGGAACCTCTGGGGATCCAGATCTCCACAACACTGATTCAGCAGTTGAGGAGGAGGATCAGGAGGTACTCTCTGGGGATGAGGTAGACAAGGGTCTTGAGGTAGTCAGAAGGCTAACTAGGACCAACTTAGACTTACTTGGGCTAGGATCTGGGGGACCCCCAGTACTAACCCGAAGTGGGCCTAACCTTGGAGTTAGGAGAGATAGATCTCTTTCTAGGGACTCCAATAGATCTCTGCACTCTAATGCCTCTTCTCAGGGGAGAAGGAATCCTCCACAGAGGAGATTTACTTCCCCTCAGAGAAGGGAGCATGAGGCTAGGATGAGACAAGCTGAACTGAGGATTGAAAGGGAATAAATTGCCCTGGCCAAAGAGAAGCTTGCCCTGGCAAGAGAGCAGCAGATGAGTGGGCTAGCTCCCACTGGTGGCAGCAATCTCCCAAGAGATAGAGAGAAGGGTTTAGATACTAAACACCTGACTAAAATAGTGCCCCCCTTTAAGCAAGGGGATGATATCCAGAAATGGATGGCTGCTCTGGAGAGGGCCTGCACTGTGCAGGGCATTCCCCAGAGTCAGTGGGCAGCTATACTGTGGCTCTCCTTTGATGGTAAAGGTAGAGATAAGCTCCTCACTACAAGAGTAGAGGATGCTAACAATTACCAGGTCCTGAAGAACACACTGGTTGATGGGTTTGGTTTAACCACTGAGCAGTACAGGTTGCTGTTCAGAGACACCCAGAAAACTCAGTCTCAGGACTGGTCTGATTTTGTGGATTGTGCCACTAAGGCTTTGGAGGGCTGGTTGCTGGGTAGCAAGGTTACAGATTACACAGGATTGTATAATCTAATGATGAGAGAACAAATTTTGAACAATTGTCAGAACCAGTTGCTGCACCAGCACCTTGTTGATTCAGATCTGACCTCTCCCCAAGAATTGGGAAAGAAGGCAGACAAATGGGTCAGGACAAGGATCAAGCAGAACCAGAACCAGAACCAGGGTGGTCAGAAGAAAGCAGACCAGAAGGGTAATGTTAAGAATGAGCAAAATGACCAGAAGTCTTCACCAGGTCCCCAACAAACCAAAGAGGGTGGGGGTCAGGCTTCCCAGAAGAAGAAGACTCAAGAAGGCCAGTCAAAAAGGTGGTGCCAGTACTGCAAAAGTAAATCTCACTGGTTTAGTGAGTGCACCAAAAGAGGAGGACAAACTCCTGCCACTACAGCTCCTAAAGCAACTGCACCCCCTAGTACAGTCAGTAGTGGTAGTGTCACTCCCAAGGCATTAGTTGGGTTAACCTTGGGTACTGAGGGGTCTGACAACTTAGTTGGCACACTCACTCAGGCTGTCCTTGTCTGTACAGGGGATATGGATATGTCCCCTGAAATAAGTCCCAATACTTTGGGCAAATACAGGCAGACACCTTTGATTAATGGCAAAATGGCTCAGGCCTATAGGGACACTTGTGCCAGTGTCACCATGGTGACACCTAACTTTGTGGACCCTGGACAGATCATGCCAGGTACTGATTTCCTGGTGACCAATGCCAGCAATGTCACTACTAGTCATAGTGTGGCAATTGTGGCTTTCTCCTGGGGTGGAGTGAAGGGACAAAAGACAGTTGTAGTCAGTTCAGACCTCCCAGTTGATTGTTTGTTGGGCAATGATTTGGAGTCATCACAATGGTCAGAAGTGGAGCAGAGGACTCACATGGAGATGTTAGGCTTGCCAGCACATGTGCTTGCTGTGACTAGGTCACAGGCCAGAAGATGCCCCACTGAACAGGTGCTGGATCCTGAAATTATGGACCAGACACCTCCCAAGAAGAAGAGCAGTAAGGGTAAGGCTTTGCCTTCCCCCTTGCCCCAGGTTGAGGATCAAGTCTCTGAGGAGGCTGATCTAGAAGAGCTAAGGGAAACTGAGCCTAAAGAGCTTGAACTTGATCAAGTTGAGTTTCTGGGCTCAGGGGGACCCTCCAGAGCAGACCTGGGGAAGGAACAGTTGAGCTGCCCTTCCCTTGAACCCCTCAGACAGCAGGCTGCTGCTGAGGCTGCAGGGAATGCCACAGGTGCCCACAGGGTATACTGGGAAGATGGACTCCTGTACTCTGAGTCAAGAGACCCCAAGCCTGGTGCAACCAGGAGGCTGGTCATCCCCTTGTCTCTGAGAGGTTTCCTTCTCACCTTGGCCCATGAGATTCCCCTTGCAGGTCATTTAGGTCAGACAAAGACTTGGGACAGGCTTGTCTCACACTTTCACTGGCCACATATGAATGAGAATACCAAGGAGTTTTGTCGCTCATGTGTCACTTGCCAAGCCAGTGGTAAGTCAGGTGGCACAACAAAGGCCCCCCTCATACCACTACCTGTGGTGGGGGTTCCCTTTGAAAGAGTGGGGATTGACATTGTTGGTCCAATGGAACCCCAGACAGCATCAGGACACAAGTTTATACTGGTGGTGGTGGACCATGCCACCAGGTATCCTGAGGCTATTCCCCTTAGGACCACTACAGCCCCTGTAGTGGCAAGAGCCCTAGTTGGAGTGTTCTCCAGAGTGGGTTTCCCTAAGGAGGTCGTTTCTGACAGAGGTACAAACTTCATGTCAGGATATCTGACTGCCATGTGGAAAGAGTGTGGTGTGAACTACAAGTTCACCACACCCTATCATCCACAATGCAATGGGCTTGTTGAGAGATTCAACAGGACCCTGAAAGGGATGATTCATGGACTACCTGAAACTCTTAGGAGAAGATGGGATGTCCTGATCCCCTGCCTCTTGTTTGCTTACAGAGAGGTCCCACAGAAGGGGGTTGGCTACAGCCCTTTTGAGCTTCTGTATGGGCATCCTGTAAGAGGACCCCTGTGTTTGGTGAAGGAAGGATGGGAGAGACCTCTCACAAAGCCTGCAACCAACATAGTGGACTATGTACTTGGTCTCCGCTCCAGGATGGCTGAGTATATGGAGAAGGCATCTAAAAACCTTGAGGCCAGCCAGGAACTTCAAAAAGCTTGGCATGACCAAAAGGCTGTACTGACTGTGTACCAGCCAGGACAGAAGGTGTGGGTACTGGAGCCAGTGGCCCCAGCAGCTCTGAAAGACAAATGGTCTGGGCCCCACACCATCATTGAGCAAAAGGGAGAGGTTACCTACTTGGTGGACCTTGGAACTCCCAGGAGCCCTCTCAGAGTGCTCCATGTTAACAGGCTCAAGGCATATGTTGACAGGAAGGACATGAGCTTGCTCATGGCCACAGATGAGGGACAGGAGGAAGAGAGTGACCCTCTCCCAGACCTGCTCACTCAGAATCCTGATGATGGATCAGTTGATGGTGTTGTCTTTTGTGGCAGCCTCACTGAACATCAGCAACAGGATTGCAGGCAAGTCTTGCAATCCTTCAGACATATGTTCTCTCTGACACCCAGCCAAACTGATTGGTGTACCCATGATGTTGACACTGGAGACAGTCTGCCTGTCAAGAGTAAAATCTACAGACAGCCTGATCATGTTAGAGACTGCATCAAAACTGAAGTGCAGAAAATGTTGGAGCTGGGAGTCATTGAGCCCTCAGATAGCCCTTGGGCTAGCCCAGTAGTTCTAGTGCCAAAGCCTCACACCCAGGGTGGTAAGAGAGAGATGAGGTTTTGCGTAGACTACAGAGGCCTCAATGCAGTCACTAAGACTGATGCCCACCCAATACCAAGAGCAGATGAGCTTATAGATAGATTGGCTTCTGCCAACTTCTTAAGCACATTTGATTTGACAGCTGGGTATTGGCAAATCAGGTTAGCTGAGGAAGCCAAACCTAAGACAGCATTTTCTACCCCTGGAGGGCATTATCAATTTGTGGTAATGCCCTTTGGACTGAAAAATGCACCTGCCACCTTCCAAAGGTTGGTGAATCAAGTCCTCACTGGGCTGGATGACTTCTGTGCAGCTTATCTTGACGATATTGCTGTCTTTAGCTCCACCTGGGAGGATCACCTGGTCCACCTGAGGAAAGTGTTAGAGGCCCTGCAAAAGGCAGGCCTCACTATCAAGGCCACAAAGTGCCAGATAGGGCAGTCACAGGTTGTATACCTGGGCCACCTTGTAGGTGGAGGCCAGGTTCAGCCACTGGAGAGTAAGATACAGGCCATCAAGGACTGGACTCCTCCAATCACCCAGACTCAGGTTCGAGCTTTCTTGGGCCTGACTGGGTACTATAGGAAGTTTGTCAGAAATTATGGGTCCATAGTGACCCCCCTTAATGACCTGACAAGCAAGAAGATGCCAAAGAAAGTTCAGTGGACAGCAAGCTGTCAGAAAGCATTCAATGACCTAAAACAGGCCATGTGCACAGCACCTATCCTCAAGAGTCCAGATTACTCCAAGCCATTCATTGTCCAAACAGATGCTTCTGAGTTGGGTGTGGGAGCTGTTCTGTCTCAACTGAATTTTGATGGTAATGATCAGCCTATTGCTTTCATTAGTAGGAGGTTGACACCCAGAGAGAAAAATTGGTCAGCTATTGAGAGGGAGGCCTTTGCTGTGGTCTGGGCCCTGAAGAAGCTGAGGGCCTACTTGTTTGGCACTCACTTCACCATTCAGACAGACCATAAGCCCCTCTTGTGGCTAAATCAGATGAAGGGTGAAAACCCCAAACTGCTTAGGTGGTCCATTTCCCTACAGGGGATGGATTTTACAGTGGAGCATAGACCTGGGACTGATCACAGCAATACTGATGGGCTCTCCAGGTATTTCCACTTAGAGCAAGAAGACTCACCTGGTCAAGGTTAGTTTATTGTCCCAAAGTTTGGGGGGGGGTCATGTAGGAGAGTAGGGTCTGCAATCCTATGATCACCCAGATTTTTGCTTTTTGCTGCACTGGTTTATGACTTTCCCTGGCTGTGGGCCTGCTAATCAGACCCACAGCCTAGCTGTTCTCTCTATCCAAATTGTACTTAGGTACTGAATTGGCACTGGGCCCTCTCCAAGTCCCTGTACCCAGGGCTGAGGGGCACCCAGAAGTCTCCCAGGGGCTGAAGCATGTATTGTGCCACCCCTGGATTGACTAACTAAAACTGACACAACTGGCTGCACGACAGCTGGGGCAAGGTGGTGTACTCACCCTTTGCTTTAGATATAGTATACCTATATCTAACCCTAAAATGGACACATAGATCTCCTATCAGTCACTCCTATGGCAGGCCTTAACAATCCTGAAGGCAGAGTGCTTGGAATCGTGTGAGATGGTGCTCTGGCATGAGCTGAGCCTGTCTGCGGCTTTCGGGATCCATCCCTTAGCCGTTTCCATGATATCGCATACCATATACTCTTAAGTGCATTATAATCCTCGCGGTTATGTGCCAACTCTGGTATCGCTTTATCAAAACATGTCGAGTAAGGTGTCATACGAATTGGAATACTAACCCCTCGCCAATTCTGGCGACGGGGTTAGCATTCCACACTTCTAGAGGGACACGACATGTATGTAACCCCTAACCCCGGTTAAAGTCAGACAGAGCCTTAGCATCCACAAAATGGATGCTGCCACCGAGACACAAGTCTGCCCTCCTGCTGCTGGGAGTCCTCCCAGAGCAGGAGATAAAGACAAAGGGTTTCCTGCCAGGGGCGGTGCCAGCACCGTCCCAGACAGGGTTTTGTGTATTGTAGGTAGGCAGGGCTTTAGAGGAAGGTGACTGCACGTGGCACCCCGGTGCTCACTGTGCATAGGCTGGCTGGAACCAGTTCCAGGGTCACTCCAGACCCTGTGCTGGGGAAAAGCCCGCCAAGGAAGTGGGTGTAACCACCCCCCTCCTAGTCCCACCCATAGGGCAGGACTTAGTCGCGTGCCAGCCCCTTTTTACAGGATAAAGGTAGAGACTGGCCCCCTTCCAAATCAGATCATCTTTGAATCCTGAAACTACTTTCTGCGAAAGGAACTCAAGACTTCTTCCTAAGATTTCTCCCTTGTGACTAAGGAGTAGTCACCCTGCATCCGCAGGCACCATCTAAGAACACTGCGGTCTGCTGCAAGTCCTTCCTCCGGAATCCGACTGCCCAGCTCGACGAGAACCGGCTTCCCTGGCACCTCTGACCTCTACCCACCTCTACAGCCCAGCTGAGAACCGTGGGTGCGACGAGACCTCAAGGGACCGGCCATCTGCAAGACTGCACGACTTCTTTCCAGCAAGCCCGCCGAGTGAATTCCTGGTGAGTGCTTTGGGGTCCGAGAAGCCCCCACCCTGAGCAGCTCCAGCACCGAAGAGCAGCCCCCCAGCATCTCCACGATCTGCGTGGGGCCCTTCTGCTTTTTACTGCTCACCGCGTTGTTTGGCTACTAGCCCGCTGGCTTGTGGCCTTCCTGACGACGCCCGACGACATTTCTGCTGCTGGTCTGGTTGCTCCAGACTGGCCCTTGCTTCCCTCCATCGGAGAAGTACCCTGGACCCTCCTGGTCCACTCAAGACGCCATTTTAGGTCCACCGCGTGGGCCTTGCATTTGCCAAGACTTGTTGCCCAATCCTGGGTCCAGCGACGTCGACAGCAAGAACCTTCGTGGGACAGCTCGCACCTCCATCCTGGTCGCCGACAACGCCTCCTGGTCCGAGAGACTGCAGAGCCCAGCAGCGCCCACTCACCTGACTGCGGTGACTTCGCCCGGTGCCATCCTGGTGCCCACTTAATCACTGGCTAGTGATTCAAGAACTTGGTCCCCTCTGCTTTCAGGTTTTCTTCTTCCTTGATCCAGGCTTGGATCCAACGAACTTTCCTTCACTGGTCGCCTGCCAGCAACTTCCTTCTTCCAGGCTCCTGGTCCGGCAACGAGATTCCCGACGTCTTTTCAGACCTATGCAGCTGCAGCCCCTGGGCTAGGTAACTTCGGCACTTCGGTGTCCCAGCATAGCCTCACTATCCTAGGGTCAGGGTCCACTGTCGTTTTCTTCCTACCAGGTCGGGTTCGCCCGTGAACACTAACTTTGCCTTTACTAGCCTCCATAGACTTTGTCCCGCATCCCGCGTGAGAGTGCACACTCTGCACCGAGTCCCCTGGGTCTCCTAGTAGTAATCTAACGATTCCCTAGTCAAGTCCTAGCGATTCCAAAGCCTATTAGAACTGTTACTTACCTGCTAGTAATTCGCATTCCACTTTTAAAGTATATGGTTTTTCGTGCCCCTCGGGCATTTGTGTATAACGTGCTAACTTAAGTATTTTCGTAAGAGTTTTGTTGTGTGCCTAGCACCCTGTCCTCATAAAGAGTACAGGGTTGTTGTGATTCTAATAAATACACTGTTTATTTTCATAACACTTGTGTGGTGTCCTTTCACTGGGTGTTCAAGGGGTAATGTGATGGTAAAACAGCTGGCTTAACACGCCCTCTAGAGTCTTAGCCTTAGACTGCTCGTATCCATGCTACTAGGATAGCTGGTCTATAAGGTTGACTTACAACCAATCATCAATAAGGGTTGTTTGGACTGATATATAGTGATCACTAGAATAGTGAGCACTGCACATCAGGCCAACTTCTCACACCACGTTTCAGGTGAAATCAAGTGAGAGGCCTAATTTCACTTGTGTGTGTTGTCGACGCACTTATTATAAGAATCAGACTAAGTTAGTGGATTTATATGCAAGAAGTGAAAGGGAAAATAATAGTGAATGGAAGGATTTCGCTACATACTTGATGGTAGAAAATTGTTTTGATTTGGGATCGGATCAACGTGTGTGTACTTATTGTTGTAACAAATTAAATCAAAACCAGATGCCTGCTAGAGCGGTTCATAATAATCTGGAATTGGTTGAGATTCCTTCTCAATTGAAGGATTTAAATACTTATGAATCTATTTTGATTCAAAGTATCCCTCCCTTTCAGGCTATTGTAAGAATGGAGCCAAAGACAGGGAAATTGCCTCCATCAGATTTACAGAGAGGATTAAAGGGAAGAGTTGTTTATTTGCCTCTAGATTTGAAGAAAAACATTAACACAATTGGAGTAGAAAAAGTGGAAGAGGAACCTCTGGTTATCTTAGTTAATGGGGTTCCGACAAAGAATAAAAAAAATGGCAAGATTTAGTGGATGTTAGGAAAGTCAAAAAGGCAACATTGTATTTGAAAAAAAATAATAAGTACTATAAGAATGTATATGTTGCAGAAGAGGAAGTAAGTGAGGAAGAGGATAGCGATTTGTGTGCTGGTCAAATTGAGAAAGTAGAACCCTCTAAAAGTGAAGAAATATATGAACATTATAGTGTTCATCCTTTGCATTCCAAGGAAGTCATGGGGAATGCTATTGAGTTGTTTTAAATGAAACAAGCCAAAGGGAGTCCCATTAGTGTCTGGGAGGAAAGTTTGGAAGCTCGGTGTTTCCCACAGCTATTTCCAACAGGTCAAGGAGGAAGATATGATGAGCGACCTCATCAAATTCCTGCTTCTGAATACCGGACTTTACGATTGTATGCGGAAGATGCTAGGTTTCGACAATGCATTCCCTATTTGTTTCATCTCCTGTTTGAAAGCGATCTGTCTGGACTGTCATATGCAGTGAACCACATCTTGAAAAGTGGTGTACAGATGCAAAACATCTCGGCAAGTGACTTTATGGATAAAGTCAATGTCCAAGACAGTATTTTGGATTGTCACCTGATTAATCTCATGGCGTGTCAGCGTGGTACTAATGAGTACTGGTACCGTCGTCATGGTGATTTAAAATGTATGCTGAGGAACTTAGGAGCTCCCACATGGTTCCTCACTCTGAGCTGTGCCGAGTATGGGTGGGAAGACTTACTTGAATTTCTACGAGAGGCAAATGGAAACATCGAAAACATCGAATTCAAGACACCTGGAGAACTGTGCTCTTTGGATCCAGTCAATGTATGCAGGTACTTCAATCATAGATTTGAAGCTATGATGTCTTTCATCATGAATAAGAAAAATCCACCTCTTGGAGAGGTGTTGGATTTCTTCTGGAGAAAGGAGTACCAAGCAAGAGGTGCTCCTCATATACATATGCTGCTGTGGATCAAGGATGCACCTAAATTTGGAACGGATCCAGAAGACTTAGTGATGAGTTTAATAGAACAGTATTCTACATGTGCTGTTCCAAACGCAAAGGAGGACAAAAGCCTAAGAGAACAAGTTCTACGCTTCCAAAGCCATCGTTGCGGAAAGTACTGTCGTCGTAAATTCAGAAACAAGGACAAGTTCTACACCAAATGTCGTTTCGCCTTTCCACGACCGGTGATTTCTAAAGGAAGAGTGAACAGTTTGATGTCTTCGCTGCGACATAATGTGATGAAGAAATCACCTAAAAACACATACAATTTGAAGAGGAACGAAGAGTCCAAGTACATCAACGACTACAACCCAGTGATTTTGTCCATGTGGAATGCTAACATGGATATACAGTTTGTGGCTGATAACTGTATGGCTGTGGCTCGGTATGTGACATCTTACATCACCAAAAAAGAAAAGACAGAATTGAAGGATATGTGGGAGGACATTTCCCATGAAAAGAGCCTCAGTAAGGAGTTGTACAGTTTCAGTCTGAAGATGTTGTCGCATCGAGAAATCGGAGCTTACGAATGTTCTGACCGGTTGTCTTCAGCAAGTCTCTATGCCAAATCTAGGAGTATCGTTTGGGCGAGTCTTGGTCTTGCTGCAACGCGTAATCGAGTTCTGAAACCTGTGCGGGAAATTGAGTATTTGGCGGAAAAGGAGCCAAACAGTACCGACATTTTGAAGACCAACATGTTGGATACATATTATCCAAATCGAAGCAGTCACCTCGAAAATGTTTGTCTGTATGAGGTTCTACAAAATTACATATTCAAGAGGAACATCAAAGAAGATATTGATAAAGGAGTGTATGCTGTAATTGGAAGTGAGGGATGTCTGGTCAAGCAAAGAAAATGCCACTTGGTAAACCATCGAAAATTGAGTGGCGAATCTCCTGAAAAAAAGGAGTTTTTCTATTTAGCACTTTTGCAACTTTTCAAGCCTTGGCGTGCAGAAGAGGAACTGCTTGGAGATTTCCTCTGTTATGAAGACTCTTTCACTGCCGCCAAGGAGACCATAGAATGTCCTGCTTTTCCCAAATATGTACAAATGTTGAATGCGGAAATCGAGCAGGAAGCAACGATTGCAGCCGAGATTGCCAGAGACAGTTCTCAGGACAGTCAGAGTTCTGTTTCATTGAGTCAGGATCCACTAGGAGGACCTGTTATCGAAAATGAAGCTGCCACTGCCATGAATGAAGTGGAAAGAGCCATGGCACATGCTCAGGAGGATGCGGTTAACTTAGAAGACTTGGAAAGACAACTCAACGTTGAGCAGAGGAAAATATATGACGAAGTTACCAAGCAAATTGATCATGGATTAAGTCATGAGAAGAAAGAGTGCTCATGTACATCGTTGAAGCCTGTCCGACTGTACGTGAGTGGAGAAGCGGGAACTGGAAAGAGTTTCCTCATTAAAGCAATTTCATGTTATTTGAAGGAAAGGACTGAGTCATCGCTGTCTTGTGTTGTCACCGCTCCAACTGGACTGGCAGCACATAACATTAAAGGTATTACTTTGCATCGTCTACTGATGCTGCCAGTGGAGCATGATAACAAATTACAATACCACAAGTTATCTGGAGATGCTTGTTGTGAAGTTTCAAGAGTCTTGAGGAAAATGAAACTTCTTATCATTGACGAAGTAAGCATGGTTTCCAATGTCATGCTTGCCTTTGTGCATTTGAGAATGCAAGAAGTTCTTAAAACAGAGTATGATGTGTTATTTGGTGGCAAACACATCATTGTTTTCGGAGATCTTCTGCAGCTGACACCAGTGAAAGGACAACCTGTGTTCAAAATGCTCACGCATGAAGATACCAGGAAGTGCCTAGGGAGCATTGGCAACGTCAATATATGGTTAAACTTCAATTATGCTGAACTGCATGAAAATATGCGTCAGGCGAAGGATGAAGTTTACAAAAATATTCTACAAGATGTTAGAATTGGAAAAGTGACCGAGCATGGGAAACAAGCTTTACATGCACGATTACTGTCAAATTTATATCCAGAACAAGACGTTGTGCCTGAGAATATTTTTCAGAAAATTACTGAGAAGAAATCTGGAATATGTTTGATGCCAACTCTTGCAGAATGTGCCATCTTCAACAACAAAATGTTGTATTTAGAAAACCAAGAGATTGTGAAACTGGAAGCTATTGACAGAGTAGAGCATATGGGATCAACAATTATTTTGTCTGAGAATTTGAAAACAAAATTGGATTCATTAGAGAAGACTATATCTAAAACTGCAGGTTTTGAAAAGACTCTGAATGTGTGCTTAAATTGCCGTATAATTTTAAGAAGGAATTTACATGTTGAAAGAGGTCTGGTAAATGGATCAATGGGTAATGTTGTTGATTTTGTGAAATACAGAAATAGAGATGGGATTGAATTTTTAAAAATTAAATTTGATGGCATTGAGGAAGTACAGCTAATTGGTCGTTGTTCTGCTAGATTTTTGCTTGTAAAAGACTTATATGTTCGCCGTAAGCAGTTTCCTGTTTGCTTGGCATATGCGGTGACAATCCATAAATCACAAGGTTTAAGTGTAGACAGTGCATTGGTGAATATTGGCAGTTCTGTGTTCAAGGAGGGTATGGCATATGTGGCATTGTCACGAGTTAGAACTTTATCGGGATTGTACTTGATTGAGTGTGATGTCACAAACATTTGTGCGGATCTAGATTGTGTTAAGGAATACAATAGGTTAAGAAGAGAGTATGCGCCACATTTGCCTCAATATCCTTTGTTTGAGAAACGTGTGGTAGGCCGGAAACGAAGAAATGTGACCAATACTAGGGAGGTTGTACCAAAAAGACGAAAAGTTGATGAACCTGAAATTATAAGCAGAAACAAAAAGGATTCTGTTGAAGATGTTGTTGGTTTTCAATTTGAAAACAGTTCTGGTGTCAACTGCTATGCTAATGTAGTGGTTAATGTTTTGTTTTCTCTAGAAAATGTAAAAGAAGAGATTGTGGTCAATTCGGATCATAGATTTTGCAGTTTGTTAAATTCTGTGTTAGAGAAATGTAGCACTGATAGAACAAAAATAGAAAGTGTGTCTGAAATTCGAAATCTGTTAGACAGATGTTCAGGTCAAACACAATTCTCTCAAAATATTCAGCAAGATTGTCAGGAGTTTTTAATGTATATGCTTGATGTATTGCATGCTGAAGGTGTAGATGTAGATCACCTGTTTGGGCTTTCTTATCAATGGCAGCATGACTGCGAGAACTGTAGGGTATCAAGTACTACTAGTGTAGACTCAGAAAGATTTATATATTTAACTTTGCCAGACAGTAAATCAGTGTCCTTTAATAAGCTAGTAAAAGCAGCTGATCACAACATGGAGTGTAGCCAATGTAAATCTGAAATGATGTCAACATTAATTATACGAACATATGGCCAGTATGTCATTTTAATGTTCCAACGATGTAGGGCTGATGGAACAAAATTGACAACTTTAATTAAAAATTTTGTAGCTTCGCAGTTGTCAATATCAGGAAGGACTTTTGTAACTGCAGCAATTATATATCATGACGGTCCTTCAATAACATCAGGACATTACACAGCTTATTTAAAATCTAGAAACGGCTGGTCATTCTGCAACGATTCTGTTTTAACTTTCAAAAAAAATTGCCGTATGACCTTAAAAATTCTTACCTGGTGTTTTTAAAACCAAAATTTTAGGGAAAGAATCTCGGGATGTGCTCTGAGGAATTTCAAGAGGTTCTAATGGCTCCTACACGATTTGGCCTTGAGGATAAGTGTAGTACAGAGACATAAGTTCTTACCATAACACTTGACGTCATGGAAAAATAACTGCACTTTGAATGAGTTCAGAAAAACTGTTTCTTTTTATAAGCTAATTCAAGCAGTCAATCAAAACATGGAGTAGAGGGAATGTAAGTCTGCAATGCTGTCTACTGTTTTATATTGCTTTGTGATTAAAAGTGATGTAGAGAATTAAATAATTGCAGTAGTCATAGAGGTAGTGTAAGTCTGCTTCATAGTAAGCAGTATCAGTGTCATAGGAAATGTAGAACATGAGTGAGCAAGAAGGGTAAGATATTACTAGTCCAGGATTGTGAAAGTGATCTTGAACGTTTTCTTTCTGAAAGTTGCGGAAATACAAAATGACGGGATTTGCTTACAAGAATTCCAAGAGTTATAAATGGCTCTTACATGATTTGGCCTTGTGGAAACGTGTGGTAGAGAGCGAGAAGTCATTTATTGTATGTAACATATTTTTCAAAACGATGGAGGTTTTCTTTCAGAAAGTGGCGGGCTGAAAATAAAAACAGCACAACCGAGTGTAAGCTGTTCATAGGACATCCTTCGACGTCATGGAAAGTAAGTTACTTTTCAGGAGTTCTGATTTCTGATTGGTTATGTTATATGGGTTTTTTAAACACAATCATTTTGATTGTGGTTTTTTTTCCCCGCTGTTATATGATGAATACCTTCAAGTCACTGTTTTTAGTGAAATTTGATAAATTCTGAGAACAGCAAAAATAAACCATTTAACATGTATAATTAATTCTGTACTGTTTGTATTTATGATGTACATGTAGAACTGTGTAGGAGGCATGGAGAAGGTGAGGCTCCTGTAAGTGTCAAAGTTGTTGCATACAGTACTCACATTCTACGTAGTCTTTCATATGATAGACTACATTTCCACAATGAGATACCTAAGCAAAGGAAACACAGGTGATGTGATTGTGGAATGAGCAAAAAAAATTACACGTTTTTCAATTACATTACCTGTGTTTCCTAACATTACACATCACATTGTGTAGATGAGGTTTAAGCCTGTTCCAGGAGACAGAGGAGGTCTGACATTTGTTCAAGAGTGCAGTGGACATGACTCATTTCGTTAGTAGGCCTGCACATGTATTACATCCTCTATACTCTTCAACAATCCTAAATTTCATCTGCAACCCTGAGTAGGACTTACCTGAAACAAATCTGTGGATAGGTTACACCTTATCAGCATCTAGAAACAATTATTTAAAATGTTAAGGGCAGTTTTACGAAGGCTGTGTGCCTCTTTTACGCCGCTGTTCCGTCACTTTTGTGTAAAAGATGCACCATGTTGCAAGATAGGCCTCAGTTCATTTCCAGCAAGATACCGTCAGTTTAAAATGTATATAATTAGGACTGTGTAGGGGGTATGGAGAAGCTGAGGCTTCAGTAAGTGTCAAAGTTGTTGCATGCAGTGCGTACTCTTTCATATGCTGGACTACATCTGCACAATGAGATACCTAACCAAAGGAAACACAAGTGATGTGATTGTGTAATGAGCAAAAGAAATTGCACGTTTTTCAAATACATTAACTGTGTTTCCTAACATTACGAATCACATTGTGCAGATGAAGTTTAGGCCTGTCCAGGGAAACAGAGGAAGTCTGAACTTTACTGGTTGGCCTGCACATGTATTATCTCCTCTGTACTCTTCAACAAGTCTAAATTTTATCTGCAACCCTGAGTAGGCCTCACCTGAAACAAACGTCTGGATAGGACACACCTTATTGCCATCATGAAACAATTATTTAAAATGTTAGGAACAGTTTTATGATGATTGTGCACCTCTTTTGCGCTGCCATTGCGTCACTTTTGTGAGAAAACAGCAGTGCAAAAGATGCACCATGTTCCAAGATAGGCCTCACTTCATCTGCATCAAGATACTGTTAGTTTAAAATGTATATCTTTAGGACTGTGTAGGGGGCCTGGAGAAGCAGAAGCTTCTGTAAGTGTCAAAGTTGTTGAAAAACTGTTTGTCCTTCAATCTTTTCTCTTTTCTTTTCTAATTTTTAAATACATGTTTTAATATTTTTCAAATGTTTGTTATCTCTTTCACAGATTGAAAGTATAAAAATAACAAGTGAGTAAGTTAACGACAATTATAAGGTAAATGTTTTGTACTCTTTTCGTTACATTTCTATCACATTCACCTACTATTAGTTCCACAGCTTCATTTCTTTAACCCTCAGTTTCGTGCCTTTGCTACTTCCCTCATTCCTTTCTCTATTACCTACTTACTCTACTCCTTCCACTCCTTTTCTCAGTCCCTCTCTTCTCATAGTTCCTCACTCTTGTTCACTCACTCCATCTCTATTACTCTTAGTGTCTTTGACTGATCACTCTTTCACTACTTGTTCATTATGCTTTTTCTGTGTAGTTGAAGCACACTAAGGGGCATATTATGAACACAGCCAATAAAATTATTGCTGTTTTTATCGGCAGAAAACTGTGGCAAAAGTGGTTTTAGCGGCAGTTTTCTGCCGATAAAAGCTGCAAAACTTTTATTGCCTATGTTGATAATATGGCCCTATGTTATTTACATTTCTTTGCTGTTTCAATTATTCTTTTTCTGTTACTTCTTCTTTTCTGCTTTCTGTTTTTTCTCTCTGTTATTCCACATGATTTAATCTTATTTTGAACATTCACTCATATTCTCTAAGAAACTCTTCTTTGTTATTCTTCTACTCTCTTTTTTTCTTTCACTTCCTTATCTATTTTGTTTTTCACAATTATACCCTCTTCCATTTTTTCTTCGGTAAATAAATCTATTAAACAGTATCTCTGGTTTACTCCCTATAGCTGTATTTCTTTTAACATTACTCTCTGTTTACTTCCCTTATACTTACTCTTCTTTTTTTTTTGTAAAAAATTTTTGGTTCGCTCCCGGTTTGCGTACCGGGGAGCGAACGGGGAAGCGAACCAAAAGAAATAGAGGTTGCCAGAGTGCTAAACATTCTAGCAATTTTTTTATAAAGGGGAGGTAGTTCCGAAAAGAACTTTTTTTTTTTTGTTGTTTTATATTTTTTTTGTGTTTTTTTGGAGGGGGGGGGGAAACAAAAATGATTCAGTACAAAGGGCTCAACAGGAGCAACCAAAAAAAAAGAAAATTTAGTTTCGGGACGTTTTGAACATTGATGATGTTCATATGCTGTATTTATTAGAGTAACACTCATCTGTCCACATGAAATTAATTTGCCACAATCTAAACATGTCATTTTAATTTTTCCAAAGTTCTTCTGAATATTTGGGACCGTTTCCCTTGCCTCTGATGCTGTCAGTGCCACTTCATTGGTGGATGTACTGGCAGGTCGGGGGTTGTCCACCGAATCTCTCATTTGTGCAGCACTATAATTAAGCGGGTGCCATCTCTCCATGTGTCGATGCATGGTATAATTACCATAACTATTTTTTTTTTCGGTCCCTCTGGAGAGTTGTTCGTGGCAGATCAGGCAGGTAACGTATCTGGCATTTACTTTCTTTTCATGTGGAGGCAAAGAAAAAAATTGCCAAATAAAATTGACTTTAACATGGGACGTCCTTGGCATTTCTTTCAAAAAAACCCTTGTCCCTTGCTCCTGTTCCTCGTCTTCCTCTTCTTCCTCCTCTTGTTGGAAGATGACCTGGCCAGTTCGACCTCTCTTCTTTGGTGGTGGTGGAGGTGGTGGGGAGCCATCAGCTGCAGCTACTACAGATGCCATGAGTAAGCACGCAAAAACAGGTCTTTCTCTCATAAAAATGAAAGTCGGAGTGAAGAAAAAAAGTGGGACTTTCATCATTTGGGAAAAAAAAATGTTGTAAACCAATGAAAAGTGATAATTTTACGTCATATGATCAAACGTTCCATCATTAGGAAACTAAAAGTAAAATGAACCAATGAAAAGTTTTATGAACTAGTCACATGACCTGTTGTTACGCGCTCTGCGCCGCGCCTCGGATCGTTTCCGGGGCTCTGCGTTTCGCGCCTTGGTTCGCGTTCCAGAGCGCTTCCGGGTGCGCTAACGAAGGGTGTCATAAGGCGCATTACGCAGTAACGCGATACGTTGTGATTACGCGACGCGTCACGATGTGGCTTTCTAACGTGGTACTTGCACTAACGGGACGTTTACCGGTTCGCGTACCGGCTGGAAAAATAAAAAATAATTTAAATTATAATATAAATTAAATTAAAAAAAATATAATACAAAAATAAATAAAATATATTTTTCCTTTACAAGAAGAATAAATTTTACAGCTTTTCATATTTGCTATTAAAAAACCATTGAAATTCACTGAAAAAACCATAGGTTAGAGACCATATATAGTTAGGAATTAGCATTTACAAAACCTTGAAAATTCACTGAAAAAACCATAGGTTATAGACCATATATAGTTAGGGATTAGCATTTAAAAAACCTTTTTTTACTCGCACAAAACCATTGAAATTCCATATATAGTTAGTTGCGCTAACTATATATCGCGCACCCGCAATCCACTGCTGATGATGTCACATATTACATCATTCATGACATGGTCAGTGACATCACTGATGACATCACTGATGACAACCCAAATGACATCACTGATGACATCACTGATGACATCAATCATGTGATAATACGATCAACCTCTTCCGACTCTAATATAACCTTAGATACATTCAGAGTAAACAGACACTCACAGATTATCACTCATCCATGGAGTTACTCACACACCTAGTCAGTCATGCATTGAATCAATCACACCTCCATTTCCTCAACTATACAGTTATATACACCTTACTTATTGAAACATATTCTAACACATATTTACTGTCTTATACAATCCCTGATACAAGTTCACAATGATACATACAGCCACTCACACATTCAGTGGCTCTCATGCACAGTTATTTATATATGCCAACTCTCACATGTACTGTGTTTTACATATGTACTTACTATGACATGTAGCATTGAGATATCCATTCACTCATCAATACACTCATGCACACAGTCAACCGCCCATGTAGCTGTTTCCACATGCACTCTTGAACTCATACACCTACTGAATCAACTGCTCACACATCTATGCACAGAGTCACACACCTCCCAGCCACCCCCACACAAACTCAATCTCCCATACAAATACTTGGGCAACCAATCAATAACACATATAGCCTCTCGTATAGCTAATGATCAACACATGCAGCAGTTTACATCACAACAGACATACTGATGCACACATTCAGACAGTTTAGTCACTAACCCATGCATTTAGTACGACACATTTATTCACTCACTCATACAGTCAGTCACGCACCTACTAAATCCTTCATCCAGACACTTATACATCCACTCATTCTTCAATATATCAAACATATTTAAACTTTACAGAAACACACAGTCACTGGATGATGTCATCAGTGATGTCATTTGGGTTGTCATCAGTGATGTCATCAGTGATGTCACTGACCATGTCATGAATGATGTAATATGTGACATCATCAGCAGTGGATTGCGGGTGCGCGATATATAGTTAACGCAACTAACTATATATGGAATTTCAATGGTTTTGTGCGAGTAAAAAAAGGTTTTTTAAATGCTAATCCCTAACTATATATGGTCTATAACCTATGGTTTTTTTCAGTGAATATATATATATATATATATATATTTGTACACACTCACCGGTCAGTCACACACTCATATATGCATTCACAAACACACTCAGATGTTTTTTACACCCTTTCACATACCCACTCACACACTTCTATATTCAGTCACATACCCGGTCAAATACCCATGCACCCACTCACATACCCATTCAGGCACTCATGCACCCACTTTACAGACTCACTCACAGAGTGATTCACCCATGTAGAGACCCACACAGAGACTCATGCACCTACTTAGCGACCAACTCATAGACTCATGCGTACAGTCTCAGACCCCACTTAAGGACTTTTATACCCACTCACAGATCCTCTTGGGCACTCATGCCCCCAGATACTCATGTGCCTACTTACAGACTCACTCGGAGAGTCATGCATGCACTTACAGACCCACTCACGTATGTACTCACAGACCCAATGAGACACTCATATACCCATTCACACCCATAGTCACTTGCACACTCCCTCTCACAGACGTATGGACTCAGTCACTCACTCATGCACTCACACCCACTCACAAAAGCAGTCAGATATACATGCACCCCCTCACATATCCACTCAAGGCACATGCACCCACTCACAGACCCCTGCAGACACTCGCCTCCCGGTGACAACCCCACTCAGACACTCAAGCACGCACCCATTCACTCACCCACTCAGAGACTTATACTCTCACTCACAGACCTATTGAGACACTCATAAACCCACTCCCAGATCCACTCAGACACTCATACATCCACAAAACATGTCCCAGTCTTGCCATAGCAGACTGAATGCAGTTTTTAACTATCTTGTTGACTTAACATTAAAAACCCCTTGCCACACTTTAAACTCCCCTTTTATTACATACAAGTCACCCCTAAGGTAGGCCCTGGGTAGCCCATATGGCAGGGTGCTGTATAATTAAAATGTTGGACATGTACTTTTAAGTTTTACCAGTCCTCATACAGAAAACCCCCTAAATTCGGTTTTCACTTCTGTGAGGCCTCCCCCCCCCACACACGGGATAACATTGAGGATTCCTTATTACATTCAATGAGCTGTAATTACCATTTTGAAGCAGGTAGCTATGTCATGGTTGGAGTCTTTGGAATTGTATTGAAAAACTCTATATGAAGGTAAAGGCACGTTGGATTACATTTTTGAAAATGCCACTTTTAGAAAGTTGGCATTTTTCTGTCCTTAACCCTTTTGTGCCTGTAGCCTTTCTTGGGTCACATTACTGGGTGTAGCTGAGAGTTAGACTTAGTGAATTCCTCCCAGACAGTCACACATTAGGGATTAGATGTGCCTTAATAGGTCATCTGCTGGCAGGATGAGGGGGCAGAGATGGTCACAGCCTCACTTGCAAATAAATAGGGAGTGCTCTGCCCTCACACAACGGACCTGATACCTGCACTTTGTCACTGCAGTAAGCCATGAGCCAGGGCCGGAAAGTCAGGAAATTCCATGTACTTCAAAGCCACTCTAAAAGCTTCTTTAGCCTTCCAGAAAGAGAGCACAAGGATATAAAAAGGGGGCCTCAGACACCAACTCTTCAGTACACTTCTGGACCTGTGGATACTCTGCCAGGAAGAAGGACTGCTATGCTACTGAAAGAACTGCCACTCTGCTGGACTGCTGATCTGTGGCTGCCTTGCTGAATTGCTGCCTTTCTGCCTTGCTGCCCTCTTGCTCAGAGGAGAAGGACTGGACCTGCAACCTCAACCCAGGACCACCTAAGTAACTCCAAAGAGTTAGTTTGCTGGCCTTCTGAACTGAGCCTTAGGGACACAAAAGGCTCCCTTCACCCAGGGCCCACACCTGAACCCATTCTGAGAAAGTCTGGCCCTCCAAATGATGCCTCTGAAGTCCTGGACCCTATGAAGTGGTGCAACGTATCTTGCACACTAACAGTGGGCATCAACAGATTCTAAAGTGGAGCATACTTTATGGAGAGATGTTACGAGTGAAAGGAAATTGCTCAGAAGTCTCCGATCTGACCTCACAAATAGATGAAATGAGCAATCGCTTCTTAGAAAGAGGCTATCTGTTGGGAGTTATTGAGACTGCAAAAGCTAGAGTGAAACTGAGAATAAGAGGAGATCTTTTAAAATCACACAGAGAGATTCCAGAAGAAAGCAATAAAGAAGACACAACATATCGACTCATTATAGACTTTAATAACCAGAACAGAGAGCTAAAACGGATTGTTTGGAAAAACTGGGAAATATTGATGTTGGATGAAACTTTAAAAAAAACGTTGCCATCATGTCAAGCATCGTGTACAGAAAAACAGCCTCCTTGGGGGATATTTTAACGCAAAGCCACCTGGAATTGAAAAAATCAAAAACATCTTCCTGGCTAAATACTCCGGGTTTCTGAAAATGCTTTAAATGTGAAGCCTGCGAGCATGGTCAAAATTCAACAACTTACGACTCCAGAATGGGAAAATTTAACGTATTCATGACCACATCACATGTGAATCAAAATATGTGGTGTACATACTAGAATGTCCCTGCAAAAAAAATATGTAGGAAGCACAATGAATACGTTAAAACTGAGGATCCTACAACATCTACGGCCCATAAGAACAAGGACTTTACTTACTCTATGACCAAGCACTCCCATGATATTCACTCGAGTGATAGCCAACAGTTAAAATACTTGGGTATAAAAATTGTGATATCAAAAGAACGAGGCAGGGACAGAAAATTAAATTTACGAAGAATAGAATAGCGACTCATCCTAGCAGTCGGCACTGAAACCCCACAAGGACATAATCTGGATGCAGACCGGCACATCCATCTATAAACAGTGAAATTCTGATCAAAGGAAAGAACTATAGAAGGTGATTGAAAGCTCATCCCTGCCGACTTTAGTGATACCCAATAAGAGATGCCAAATATAAAACAAAAGACCAGAGAGTGAAAAAGATTTTTATACGGCACAAATCAAGAGCAAAATAATATTGCGCTGTCTTTTTCCGATCTTTTATCAATTTGACAAAAATCTCGCCAGTTTTTTAGAAATCATATGAATTGATTGTAATGCAAGGGGTTGGGATATGAATTTTATGAACAGAGTTGAAGCATATAAAAGTCCTCTATTTAATTGCAACATGGTCCAATCACACCAAAAGGAACTATTGTTCATTTGTGAAGTTTATACATACTGCACCTTGTGTGAAATTTGATGAAATGCTAGAAATACAAATGTATTCGTTTTTAATTCAAATTGTACTTTACGTTGAATAAGAAGAGATGTTTGAATCAATATCTCAATAGATGCATTAGTCACTTTATCAATTGATAACAATCTTAGGAACCTTGTGTGCAGTTATGAATTGGTGTATTGCACGGTTGCACTTGATAACAAAATGTATCATGGATACAAATGTCACACAGATCTTGTAAATACACATATGTGAACAACGGGAAGTAAGAATGTAACTTGAGAAGTGTACTTTACACTGATTGGAATTAAAACAATCATTCATGACTTGCATAGATGCATCAGTCACTTTATTTAATTATCAGCTCCTGTAGCACTTCATGTGTATACATGGTTTGAGCAAAAGGATGTTTTGTTAAAATCATGGTAAAACTAAGGAGACTCTAGATAACATATTTCACATACGAAACTCTGAAAAGAAAGAAAAAGACCATCCCCCGTTATGTATTTGAATCGACTCATCTTAACTTGATAGAAAATCTATTTATTGCACTTTCTGCCTTTTAGCAAATTAATGTACTTTACAAATGTATTGTCAAAATGGCTGAGAAAAATGTCCATTGTTTATATGTTAGGATTAACAGTCTAGTTATAGAATAGTAGTAGAAAGCAATAAGGGATTAAGCACTGAGCACTTTAAGAGATGTTCTAGACCACTGGTTACCCAATGGCTATGCACACCCCTTCATTGATACAGTACATATCTCCTAATGGAGTTATGATAAAGTGCATAGTGCAATACGTCCTTGATCCCAATGCCTTTCTCTTATTCTTTACCTTCCTACATATGTAAACAATCTCAAAAGCATTTCTAGAGCAATACTGATAGGCATAGTAAACATAACATTCACTTGAAGATGAATCACATTTGGTCAGAGCTGTTGTACTAAAACGACCTACCTATATACAACTAACAATAAGTGCAAGAAGTAAAAATGCCTAAGTGTGTGATAAAAGTGCTTAAGTGCTTGGATTAAAACCCTATAACCTATAGGGGATGGAGGGGGCAGCAGCATTTTTGTTTACCTTATCATACAGAGTGACCAGCTCTGTTCTACTTCCCTTCATCAGAAAAGCCCAGATTACCTCATGTATGTCACCTTGGCTGGGAGACCCTCCCTAGAAACTAGTGTACTCTTAATCTAGAATTAGTCAGGACTTGCTGCCTATCAGGCAAGACCCAACTTGGACTGTCATTATAAGGATTCTAAATGTTAATCCTCTTCCACACTGTCTAATAGATTTAATTTGTACCCAAAGGTCAAGAGTCCCAGAGCCACTCTATGTGCCCACTTGTTCTAGAGGAAATTATGAAGTTCCTCCCCATTCTTGAGCCCATTGGGTGTACGTGTATCTAACTCCAATATGAACTTGGACTCCAACTGTCTCAGTATTTTCTCTCTATTTCCTCCTCTTCTTAATGGGGGCACTGCACCTATTACATAATATTTCAGCTCAGATCGTTGTTGTGGACTGCTTTGAAGTGCCTGGCCACTGGGTAGGAAATGTCAGAGTTCACTATTGCCCTGAGACGTTGAAGAATTCGTACATGTACTTGCAATCTGATGCTCCCCACATATTGCAATCCGCAAGTACAAGTTAATACATATACTGCAAATTCTGTGCGGCAGTTGTATATCCCCTTGAGTTGATTAATTGTGTGGCCAAACACAGATGAATATTGGGTTGTGTTGCTACCAAATTTACACGCTCTACACAGCTACATTTGTAGAACCTGTTTTTTGGTGCCAACCATGGAGTATTGGGCTTTGAATCCCAAAACGGTATCTTTGGACTACTTCTAACCAAAGCGTTGGGCATGGATTTGGCTTTCCTAAAAGTTAACGTAGGTTGAGATGTAAATAGTTCTCCCAAAATCATGTCTGTTCTAACTATGGGCCAATTGTTGTTAATTATAGCTCTGATTTGCCTATGTTGTCTGCTATTCGTGGTAATGAGGCGGATTTCCTGATTGGTCTTATTTGTTACATCTTCAGTGCAGGCCCTCCTAGATGATCTAAAAATTTGGTTATGCAGTAAGTTTTCTCGTGAGACCTCGTTAACCTTGTCAAGGGCCAACTGGATGATATGATTACTATAGCCCCTGTCTGCAAATCTACTAGTGGTTTCTCTGACACAAATTTGGAATTCCTGATCAGTGCTGCAAATTATCTGCAGTCTCAGAAACTCCCTATATGGAATGCTTTTGATCAAATGGTAAGGATGGAAACTAGATGCATGGATGGTGGAATTGCCAGCAGTGCTTTTCCTATATAGGGTCGTTTCTAGTTTGTTATTTACTACTTAAACATGTACATCCAAAAAATCAATTATCTATCAGTGCATTAAATTGTAAGGTTAAGTCATTGTTGTTGATGTTCTCAATGAATGCATGAGCCTGTTCTTGAGACCCATTCCACACTAAAAAAATGTTGTCTATGAAACGCATCCAACATGCTATGTGCATGTCCCAGTCCTTCTTGTTTGCTACCTTGAGAACCTGCTCCTCCCACCACCCTATGGCAAGCATGCAAAGCTGCGGGAGAAGCAGGCTCCCATGGCAACTCCTCTTATTTGCTGGTAAACATCTTTGTTAAATTGAAGGAAATTATTATGCAAACAAACATTTATCAGTTCACGAATCCTTTCCCCATGTTTGTATTTCTCAATAGCTCTGTTTTTCAGAAATAATTCTACTGCCTTAACACCATCTACATGATTGATGCTGGTGTACGGAGCACTAATGTCAAGAGTGATAAGAATACATTGGTTCGATGTGTATGTATTTGTTCCTGAGTTTTAAAAAAACACAAGCACTTCGTGACTACTGACGACGGCGCGGTCTGCAGACAATGCATATATATATTAAACACCACATTGAAGAGGTTTTTTTCACAAAACCATCACACAAACTCAAATATCAACTCTGCATTACTAAACAACTAGTGTCTGCTATTAAGTAAAATGTGTCTACATATATCTATATATATTTTTTTTTGCAACAATCCTTCCCCGACTTCACTGGTAAGGAAGGAGCCACGCCGGTTGAGAATGCTTCAATAGAATTTTATTTTGGCAACGAAACAAGATGAGTTCATTCGTCAAGGTCGCTATTCCTGAGCACCTGCTTCTCCCACCAGCTCACCAAAAGATTGGCGTAGTTGGGGGCGAGGCAAGTACCAAGGACGTTCCTTGTATTTGTCTGTAATGTTGTTGGTTAAATAGAAAAACATTTTCAGTAAGACAAATCTCAATCATTGGTAAGATCATGTGAGTGTGTTCTAGTTGGTGAATACTTGTAGTTTGTAGGTAATGTTTGCATGCTATCAGACCATCATAGTGCCTTATGCTCGTGTACAGACTTTCTACGTCTAGTGTTACTAGCCATGAATTGTTGCCCCAAAATACATTTTCAATTTTCTGCAGAACATCTCTTGTGTTCCTGATATACAAACTTAATGTTTTTACAAAGGGAAATAAAAAGTGATTAACATATACAGAAGTGTTTTCAAAGATGCTTTTTTTATGATACAGTTGGGCGCCATGGTGGTTCTGTTGGGTTGTCGTGAATTTTGGGTAAAAGGTACAATGTCGGTGTTACCGGGGTCTAATTTTTTAAGAATTGGAACTCATCCCATTTAAGTAACTGAAGTTTGCGCCAATCACGCAGCATGCTGAAATACCTATCTTGTAGGTTCTTAAAGTATGCTATGTCAACTCTTTCATAATAGGTTCTGTCATTTAGTTGGCGAAGTGCCTCACTGACATAGCTACTTCTTTGCAACAGGACAATATTGCCTCCCTTATCAGAGCGTTTAGTTACCAAATTGTCATCTTTTTGTAAAGCAGTAACCACTTCCCATTGCTTTTTGGATAGATTATTACTATTGCAAGGTTGCTGTGATAGGTTTAGTATGTCTTGTGTTACCATGTCACTGAAGATGTCAATGTTGTCTCTTGTTAGTTGTGGGACATATTTGGAGGGGGCTCTGAAAGTGGTATCTCCTGCCTCCCATGTGTCAATATCAAACAGAGTTGGTATATTTTTAAGAAATTTGGTGTCAAAAGGGTCCCGGGCCAAAGTAAGTGTGCCTGTATATACTGGTTCACCATCTCAATTAGTGTGTGTAGGGTATCTATGTCAGCTATGACTAGTGGTGATCTTGGTATGATTTGGTCAGAGGGCACTATTTGCTCCGTGTGTTTCTGTCTTATGAAGTTTCAGTTTGCGTATGAATTTATATAAATCAATACGTGTTTGTGCATAGTGTAATTTAGGACAGAAATGTAAGCCCAATTTTAACACTTGCTCTTCAATAGGGGAAATCTCAACCAATGCCGAGGTGCAGTTAGAACCAGATCGCCGCCATCCGGTGTGTGCAGCCGACTCCCCCGTCCTGGACAAAGTGGGTCTTCAGGGACGGGGGGGGGGTAGGGTGAAACGGATAGAGTGCAGGATCCAGGGCCCCGCTGGTCGAGGCCGCAGCCCCCACAACTCAGGCGGTAATAGGAGAGACAACAAGCCGCCCTACTTTCAGAGCCAAGGTTCCTGGGTGCGGTGGCTGCCGCCCAAGGCCACTGCCAAAAGCCACAAATGCGGACCAGCAGGCCCTCACAGACAACCAAACAGGTGCCGCTCTGTGTGTGCGGCCGAAAGCCCCAACAGCAGGTCCCCAGTTGTTGATGCGGCCTGGGGGGGGAATCAGGATGTGGCTTTAAGATAGGGAGGACACTCCGCCATGCCCGCTCCAACACAGTCACCCGGGCAAGCACAGCCAACCCGTGGCCACCAAGGCGGTAGAGGATCAGCAGTATTTTCTCCGCCGCTCGGTTCTGCGGCCGATATGGAGTACCGGGCCAACCTCAGCCCAGGGGCAGCCGCACGGCCCAAAGCGCGGTATCAGGTCCCTGCCAGCCCAGAAGGGGATAAAACGATTCAAAAGGGGGTGGTGATGGACAGAGTATCTGAATTAAGCAGAACACTCCTACCCAGTCAAAAGATCAGGGCTTGATCCATCACCGTTTTTTAGCTCACTGCACCATCCCAGTTCAGAACCTGGCTACATGCAAATTAGTCTGACCCTGGCCCAGTGCATCATGGGAACAGGGCAGACCAAACTACCAAGCCAATTCTTTACAGAAGGGGAGGCGGCTCCAACAGCGTATAGTCTGGGGGGAGAACCATCCGGGCCGGGTAACGAGGGGTGCCACTTAGGGCAGGCCCCCCCTGACACTGGCTTCCTGCGTGCGCGGGGGCCCCCAATTAACTGTCCCTTGACCCCACCACCGCCAGGACTCAACCACTCCGGTGCGCGTCACTCCCTAGGCCAGCGGAAGCCATCGGGTTCCTCTCCTCGCCTCAGGGCCCACCGCCAAACTCCGTGGCTCCAATAAGGTGGCAGATCTCCCGGCCACTCCGCCGGAGGGCCGAGGCACGGGCGGGCTCGTTGTCTTCAAGAGTCACCCTCAGCGCCGCTTGTCACAGCACGGCTCTGGGGCTCACATTGGTGTGCGGGGTGACAGCGTCCCTCTCCTCTCCCCCAGCCGCCCGACACAGCAAGCGGTGATGCGGCTGCGCCGCCAGAGGGCCGGGCCCGAGCAGCCGCACACCAAAGTCAGCGGGGCAGGAAGAAAAGCCCAGCTTCAATCTGGGCCGTCGGCCACAACGGACCTGGAGGTCAGTTTCGAAGAGCCCTCACTCCCGGGGCCAGGTACCACTTCCTGTGAAGGGCTCCAAGGATCGGCCAGCGCTGCAGTCAGTGAAAGGGAGCCACCATTTTGTCCGCGGCACATGGCGGGCCGGTCCGCTGACCCAGGAGGTCCCGGTGCGATGGTCCACACCCCTGGACACCCCGCCAGGAGCACAAGGCCAGGTAAGGAGCGAGATGTTGGTCCTGATGGCTCGTTTTAGGCGAGGATTACGGGCGGATAGTGGAGGGGTCCCGGAGCACTCTTAGATGGCGTCCACCATTTTGGCTTGGCAAGCCACCCACCCCACTTCTTTCTTTCTTAGTCTTCCTAGTGATATACATTTTTTTATCACGGTTGTTACAGCTTTAGTTTGTGAGGAACTGCTTGCAGCATTGTCTGCTATGCTGGTTGTAGTTTTTTTAAAGATTAGAGTTGCCGATGCCTCCGGCCCTTTACAAATTTGTCTTCCATTGTTTTGTAAAAAGGGTGTTGAAAGCACACAACCACACTCAGCACAGTGCTTGTTTGCGTACCTTGGAGGGTGGGATTAATATGCTCAGAAGGGTAAATCGATCGTATAGACAAAAATAACAGAAATCCTTTCACTGGGCGTGGTGCTAGGATTATCTACACACGGCCTCGTTCGGGTAGCTTTGTTTGCTCACCTCCTTGTCGGATAGCGTTGTGCGGCTTTGATGTGTGTTATCTCCTTTGACAATTTTCGTATTGTTGACCCTTCTGGTGTTAAGCTCCAGTCAACTGTTTTGTATATTGACTTCCGATTCCGACCTGTACCCTCCCATGGAGATCAGACCACATCTCGCACCCCAGCCCCAACGACTAGTGTCTGATTCGATAATTATCTCCAGAGGAGAGCCAAATATCGATTTTCCATTCCAGTCTTCCATGTAATCTAACCAACAAGTCATCTGCGTCATGGCCTCTTCTGACAACTTAAGATCCAATCGGAGTATTTCTAGGCACTTCTGAAGATGTTGGATCTTGAGCTGTTGAAGGGCTCTGTAGTAGAGTGGGCCTTGGTTTGAATTGAAAAGGCAAGAAGCCACGCGATTCGGGCTATTGATCTCAATATTATTTGACTGCACAAGGCAGACCTCAATTCCTTCTTGATATTTTTGACTTTCTGAGAGGGAAGGACTAGTTGCGCCAGGGCTGAGTCTATCTGAAACCCCAGAAACTCTATGTGACTTCTGGGCATTCATAATGAACCACAGTACTGTAGGATATGGATCGTCCATATTTAGACGGGTTAAGACGGCCTAAGAATGAGGTTGTCCAGGTAATGGATCAAGCACACTTTATTTACCCGAAGGGCTTCTACGTCCAGACACATCTGGACTCCTTGCTCTCAATGAACGCCAAATTAACGCTGTTTTGTCCTCCTGCTTCCACCTGTATTGCCTGCTTCGTAAGATCTTCAAGTGGATTCCCACAGAGTCCAGGAAAATGGTCACACATGCGCTTGTCAGCAGCAGACTCGAGTACGGCAAGGCACTCTCCATCGGCACCACCCAGAAACTCCTAAAGAAACTGCAGAACGCCTCCGCTAGACTCATTCTGAACATCCCACGTCATAGCCACATCACCGGCCACCTGAGACCTTCACTGGCTACCTATCAACAAAGGAATTACCTTCAAGCACCTCACACTCACCTACAAAGCCCTCCACAATGGTTGTATGACGTTACAACGCATGCTATTACCCCGCATGAAGTTACAACGCAAATCTTTATCCCGACTTGCTGTTGGGGGGTTCGCTGGAAGTTGGAAAAGTATAATTTACAATTCTAACTCCAGTGTGTGCAATAGTAGAGAAGGTGTTTGAGTTAAATCAAACACCTTTGACCCCCTGCAACAAGCCATTGGCGTTGTAACGACATGCGGGGTAAGGGCATGCGTTGTAATGCATGCGTTGTAATGGTTGTTTCCTCTCCACAATGCCAGACTTGCATACCCCAGCCTCTCCTTCTACACTCCCACTAGACATCTCTGCTCTGCCCAACTGGCCGTGGCCACATTCCACGAACTGCAAGACCATGGCTGGAGGAAGATCCTTCTCCTACTTTGCTGCGAAGACCTGGAACTCCTTGCCTCTGCACCTCAGGCAATCACCATGGCTGTGTCAATTGAGGAAAGACCTCAAGACCTGGCTATTCGACTGAACCACAGATCCACACCCCCCTCCCCACTCAGCACCTTGAGACCCTTACAGGTGTGTAGTCACAGTTTATAAGAAACCTGATTGATTGATGGCTTGTTGGGCCCATCCCACTAGGTCATCAGGATCAATGAGGGTCACAAAATATTTAGCCTGAAACACCATTTCTAGAATTTTAGTAAGAGGGCCAGTGACTTTCAACAACTTATCCTGGCAGTTGTGCAAAGCTCTACCTAGACCCTTTTTGGAGTCCTAGGGGTACTTTTAAAGAATCGGGCCATAGTGGGATCCACCTCAGGCGTTTTGGTCACCTTGCCGGGAAGGTTTCGCCTGGGGCATTCTGAACAGAGGTGAGGCTTTACCTCCTTGTCAAAGCCCTGGCGTATTAGGGTTTGTACATAGTTAGCCACCTCGTGCAGTGGGAGCCAGCTGGTTGAGCAAGGGTGGATGATATCACCTGGCTGAAAGTCAAGAACCTTGGGGAGTGTCTGGGATTCAGTGTGGGCACTCTTGCGTCTGTTCTTAATGGGACCTGGCTCGTCCTCCTAGTCAGAACTACTAGAACCAGAAGAGTCTGTATCGTTAAGTTTGGAATGTGGGGATGAAGAGGAAATATTGAGGGGAGGGGCATTATAGCCATGGTCCCCCGAAAGGGAACCGCACAGCTTCTCGAAGGCCCCTGTGTGATGGCCCTTCATTGATTCGGCTTTGCCTTGGCGATGGTCTAAGAGGACCTCCTCTTCAGTCAGAATAGGGGGCATCGGAATCCACCCGTGCTGGCGGGCGTAGACCTGAAGGTGAGAGGTAATAGGGCCCAGAGCCTTAACTAGTGCTTTGTTCACTGACTGTTGGACACTAGAGTTCCGTTCTTCGATCTATTCCTGCTCCAAAGAGTCCTCTGGATCATCCTCGTATTTGTCGATTTCTGCCTACAAAGGATCATACAAGGCCATAACATTGGTAGTAAATAGTTACCAACAGTACTTCAAAGAGGGATGATAATGCTTCAGGGAAGTAAGCTCAAGGGGGAGTGGAAATGAACAAAAATCCCAATCAGGCCCCAAAATATATTAGAGAGTGGAGGAAGCAGCCTGAAAACATTTGAGGCAAAAACCTATAAAAACCCTGGGTTGTAGTCAAGCCTCAGGGTGTCCCATCCGAATCAGGAGGTCGTAGTGCTCCTGAAAAGACAAGTAATAAAATAAAAAGGAAAATATAAGAAAAAAGGAAAAAATAAAGCCTGTTGTGCAATACGCTGATGTGCGAGGCACAACGCACCTTCCATAAGCAATACCAATGTATGAAAACAATTCAGTGGACACAAGGCGCGAAGCGCGCAAAATACATTATCAACAGAGCATGTTAGAAAATGTATACCAAGTAAGACACAGCATATATATATAAGGAGTAAAGTAAGTAGGCACTTAACAGGCTGCGCAGCAGCAAAGAAAGAGGACAGAAGATGGTGGTTTGCTGCTATACAGGTCAAGGTGCTCTATGGTTGGTACATGTGACTGTGTTATGACATGGTTGTGGGAAATGTAGTTCTCCCTGTACTGGTTTCTTATTGGTGGCTGTCAAATTAACAGTAAGTAAAGAGAAGAATAATTGGAGCCTCTGGCCCTGACATAGAATTCTGACTGTTTTTCCAGTTGACTGGGTGTGGTGACTTAGGGTTTGATGTAGAATTTAATAAACCTTCCCTCAACACTTTATATTCCCGGTGACTCATCTATCATTGGAGAAATTTTATTTTATCCCTGGCAATGAGGAAAATACAGAATTTATCGGAAAGTGCAACAGAAGGAGAGCTGAAGAAATCATATCAACATCGCGAGTGCATTTTTTATAAAGCACGTGCACTGGGAGAAGGTCGGAAATCAGGGCACGATGTGATTAGACTGTGTTGACTGAGCATGCCAGTGAACAATTGTGGTAAGATAAGTTGGCCCCAACTTTTAACCCAACGTTTGTGGCACGGGTCTGTGCTCTGCTGATCCCATGCCATCTCGAGCTGTGATTGTGTCTCGAGCTGTGGGGCCATTACAATCTCACTCTAGCCATCACTCACGCATGGGTGTGGGAATGCGTGGAACAAGTGCAACCGCCTCTAGAAAGAAACACGGTGTGTGCGTGTGAGCAAGAACACAAGCTCTAATTTCCTCAAAGAACGACGCTGTACAACGTCGATGAGGCCATTTTGAGGAATTAGGCTCACTCACTCACCGATACCCGATGCCTTGGGTATCGGGCATTAGATACCCGAGGATCATTTAATCATCGTGCCCAAAGTGCTAGTGGCGATAGGCACCCCTTTTACATGGAAGTGCAAATTACTGGTACAACAAACAAGAAGAAGTAATTAGGCACACCTTTTAGTCATTGTACCTGTAGTGCTAACAGCGATAGACATGCCTTATACTCAATGACCCTGTGCTACGACAGTAAGGAAGGAAAGTCTATTACAAGTACGCTGTGTTTGATACCTGTATGCTGTTTGGATCAATGGCGGTAGACATATCTTCATTTAACATGGCTGAGGACTTTGATGATTGGCCGGGTCTGGTGGCTCAGTGGACTAATGCAGCCACTGCAGCGGCCTGAGTTCGGCCTCATGGTCACAGGTTCAAATCCCGGCGGGTCCTTCCAGCCTTTCATCCATCTGAGGTCGATAAAATGAGTACCATTGAGTTGGGTAACAATAAACATCTGTTATTCAGCGCCAGGACACCTACAGGTAATCGTGCGCTTACCAAATACACGTTATGTACTTGAGTACTCTTTCCTGCGGTCTGTCAAAAAATAGTCATCAGTGATATACAACACCTTGGAAGAAGCAGACGGCAACAGACAAGTAAACTGTAATTGATGGTGGAGGTGCTACGTACACTCTGCAATTGTGCTAGTAATTTAATGTTGTTAATTGTGCTACTAATTTTGCTGTCTGATAGTGAGAATTGTGAATCTTGTTCCAAATATTTAGAGGGGGTAAGATCACGCAGAATGTTACTGCGCCTCCATTCTTCTTGCTGTCACCAGATTAACCCAATATAAAATGGAGCAGATGGGAAAAAATATTTGAAAGGTACACCAGAGTATGCGGACCATCATTAAGATCTGAACACAAAACAGCACTACTTTTGCATTGCTTGGGAACTGAGAGGCAGGAAGTGTATATCATCTTCCTGCTGTTTCCGACAGGGATACAGTAGAGCTCAATGAGTATGACATGCATAAGAAAGTTGTACAATCACTACTTGCCTAAAGTTAGCACCAGTCTAGATTTTGGCAGAAGGGTGCAAAAAAGTGGTGAGTCTGAGGGGGATTACATCACAGATTATAGAAAACTTGCATCATCTTGTAACTTTATGGGTAATGTACAAGAAAGAATGAGAGGCTAATTCATGCTGGGGTGCAGCATAGAAAAGGTCCGGGATGATTTGTGGAAAAAAGTTGATCCTACGCTTGTTGAAGTGTTGGTTATAGCAAAAACAATTGAACACTCAATAAAATGCGTGGATGTAATTAAGACGGACTCTTCACAGGATGTTAGTGTGGTAAAACAAAAATATGTTTCTCAAGAATGAAAAACTAGTGAGCAAAGGACATGGTTTAGATGTTGGACCAAAAATCATTTAGCTTTTCACAAAGCATGTTCAGTATTAAAAGCTGTGTGCAGGAGTTTTGGAAGAAAAGACCATTTCCAAGGTGAGTGTAAGAGTAAATAAAGTGAGCAAAACTAAAATAAAAAATGTGGTTCTAGGACATGAAGAAAGTGAGTGTGAGTTTGAATGTAGACAAATTGTCCTTCACATTAAGAATGGGGACATAAAAAGTCCTGTTGACGAAATTCTAGTGGAAGGGAAAAGCACAAGTGTAATATTTGACCATGGAGAGAAGATTACGCTGGTGTCAAACGCATTCTTTAATCAAAAGCTGGAGGGAAAAGTTAAAATTTTTAAACTTGATATCAAACCGTATGCTTATGGAGGGGAGCCGATGAAGTTAAAATATTATTTTGTAGGCGTGATTGAGTACAAAAAGAGGTATGCGTCTGGCAAAATATATATTTCTTTTAAAGGAGATAGTTTGCTGAGTTGGTTCCACCAAAGGTATTTAGGTGTGTTGCTAGAACCAAATAATGATACCCCTACAGTAGTGAAAGAATTGGGCCAAGGGGTGAAACCTGTGGATGATGAGATGCTGGATAAGAATTTCACTGTGAATTTGATGGAAGAGTTTCCCTTGGTGTTCAAGGGGAGATAGGCTGTTTGAAAGGGTTTGTACACAGGATCAAGATAAGGGAAGGAGTGCAACCAGTATGTGGCAACGTGTGAAATTTGACATTTTCAGTGAAAGCTGAATTGGTCCAGTTGGAAAAGAAAGGTGTGATAGAAGTAGAGGGTATAGAATGGTTGGCTCCAGCGGTTGTGGTAAGGAAGAGCAATGGAGAGTTGAGCTTATGTGTGGACCTGAGGGAGCTGAACAAAGGTGATGTGGATGATAAATATCCAATTCCTCATATAGAAGACATGCTGATATCATTGTGAGGCAGCAGAGTATTTAAGCTGAAGTTGCCTTACCACCAGATAGAACTAGATAAGAAGTCTAAAGATCTCACTGCTTTTATGATACCTTTTGTTACTACAAGGTATAGGAGGATGCCTTGCGGGCTAGTGTCAGGTGCCTCCGTTTTTCTGAGGACAATGGAAAGCGTTTTGAAAGGATTGGATGGAGTTAAGATATCTGTGAGAAGCTGGGTTTCTGTTGCAGTAACCCCCCCACCTTTTGCCAGACTACTGATGCACTTTGACTTGATGTGCCCTAATTGTACAGAACAAAGTGAAGAGTCGACATGGCACACATCCCTGTGTGCCATGCCTACAACCCACTGCTCTAGCAAGGATCACTCACCCCTCTAGCTGGGTGCACAATACCTATGGTAAAGGTACAGGTGCATGAGCCCGGTACCCCTAAAGTGTATAAGTCAATTCTAAGACATTGTAAGTGCAGCGCTGCCATTAAGTGCTGGGAGTTTGTCATTACGAACTCCACAGTACCATAATGGCTATAATGAAAACTGAGAAGTTTGGTATCAAACTTCTCAGCACATTAAACCCACACTGATGCCAGAGTGATATTCAATGAGAAATGCACTTGGAGGGCATCTTAGAGATGCCCCCTGAAAAACGACCAGCCTCTGGTGGGTTCCCTGACTGGTACACACCAGCCTACCACCGCGAGACATGTTTCTGGACCCCTAGGGTGAGAGCCTTCACTCCCTGAGCCCAGAAACAAAGCCTTTCCTAGACGAGGTGTTCACACCTCCCCCAGGCCAGGAAGAGTCATCTATGGCAGGGGAGCTTCAAAGTCCTTGCATCCTTTGTAATGTGATCCCCTGCCTCTCCTGCTATCAGGAGCAGGCTCCCTACCTGTCTCCCCTCCTTTTCAGCGGGAAAAATTAGCCAGACTCAGAAGGTGTGTCCACCTCTGCCAACTCCACCCCTGAGGTGGGGGAGGCGAGGTGAAGCCCAGTCTTCAGTGCCCGCATGGCGTGCACTCCCCAATCAGGACTAGGGATTGTGCTCAACCCCACGTGGGATGAGCGCACCAGGGGTGTAGTCATCCTAAGGTCAGAGACCCCTAAAATGCCCCCTGAATACAGTATTAATGGGGCAACTCTGAACCAAGAAGTCAGACCAGCACCTACTACAAGAAAAGAAGAAGAATCAAACAGCCGTGCCGAAGCAAACCAGAGGAAGACGCCTACTGGCTGGGTCCCAGCCCTACTTGCCTGTCTCCACCTCAAACCTGCTCCTGCGAAATCCCGGTGTCTCCTGCAGCCAGCAATCTTGTGAAACCCGGAGGACCTGCCTGCCTTCAACCACAAATGCGATGTCTCCCCTGAACACTGGATTTGTTCATCTCTGACCTCTGGCCCTGGCCAGAAACTGTGAATCCGCCCCACTCTGCACCTGCCATCCACGGCCCGAGCAGGCAAACATCACGAGGAGGTCTCCCCGGCGATCCTGACCCAAAATCCAGCAATCCCTTACCTGCCTCAAGCCTCTAGCTGACGCATGCAGCCTAAATCCAAAAGGTTCCCCCAACCGTGACCAGGAGGTGGTAACAGGATCAGACCCTTAAAGGCACCCCTGCACCCAACGCCCGACTGCCTTGGATGGCTCCCCCAACCTACCTCTTGAAGTGGTGATCGCACCTAGAAGACCTTTGACCCCGAACCTGCAGTGCTTTTGCAAACCGGAGACTCCCCATTGAAAGCTAAAGTCTTTCCGATGCCAAAACAGCACTCTGCACCCTGCCACCCCAGTGCCGCTGAGAGCGCATTTTTTGTGCTGGCCTCAACCCTCATTTGCCCTGAGCTTAAGCCCAGGAGCTTTGCTCCCACAAACCAGTGGCCTGCTCGGTACCAGCCACCAACCGGAGGCCCTCTAACCCCCACTGGATAGCATTGGGCCTCAGCGCTCTGCACCCAGCCGCCCTAGTGCCGCTGAGGGTGTAACAAGAGTGAATCCCTGACGGATGCCTGAGTCTACCCCAGAACCTCAACTCCCACTACTGAATACTTACCCGAAAACCGATAAAACTATTTTCCTCCATAGGATAACATTGACAGTATGTCTGAGAGATGGGTGAAGCAGTAGTTCCTGAAGCTTTGCACTTTATCCTCCGTTCTCAACAGTTCCAAAAAAATGCGGTGCATATTACTTTGCATTTGTGCTTTACACATTATAATACTTTTCTTTATGTACATTCTTAATTTCTGTGTTGTTTGTAGATAATTTCAGTTTGTTTTACAAATGTTTGTGATTTGTTTTAGATAGTCATTGATTGTAGGAGGGGGTTGATCGTTTGTTTTATGATAGGGAGGTGGCTAAGACTATGTCATATTGCTGTAGAACAAGGTGATGAGGGGATAACGAACTCAGGGGAATGCTATGGTTTGACTTGTAACTGAAGACTGGCTAGAAGAGGATAGCTCGGATGGTTCTCCTGGAGCCTGTAATCTAATAAACCTTCATTCAACACTTTATTTTCCTGGTGACTCATCTATCATTGGAGAAATGTACTTTTAACACTGGTGCTTTGAGGCGAGCAGGTCGCGGGGTGCTGGACTATTATGTAAATAAACTGCTGACTGAAACGTACCTGCTTCCAGTGCCACTAGACTAAATCTCGCGTTCGCCTACTCACGTAAAAACACAGCAATAGAACCTCTCGCCTTTTATTACTAAAAGCCCAGACCTATCGGCTGTGCGGAGTCAGTTTAGTCTGGCGTGCTGCGGTTTACACAGATGCAACGCCGCTTGTCTTTCTTCTGTTCTAACTGACATATGGTTCGTCCAATTCCAGCTACGTCACTAGCCATAACGTCTCAGCCACGAGCCCGCTAAGGCCAGAAAGCAAGTAAACGCGACACGCCTTCGCGCCCCGCCCCCTTCCTGAAACGTTGTCCCCCGCAATCCTTTCAAATAATTGAACCGAAAGCTAGGACGTTTTGCCTGACTCACCAGTGGCTACTGTCAAGACGCAACACTTGTGCGCATGCGCTTTTTGACGTTTTGGAGCGCCTGCACGCTCTCTTTGCTCGCCGTACATCTCTTCCTCCTCGCACCCCTCCCCTATCGTACTAAGTCACGTGACGAGACGGGCGAGGGCGGCCATCTTGTACAAACACGAAAACAGAAGGGAGGAGGAGAGCAAGAGGAGACAGCAACCGCAGAGCCGAGGAGGAGTGTCACACAGAGTGATAGCGGCGGGGAACACGGGGCGCCCAGCAGCGGACGGACCGCAGGGCGGAGGGAGAGCGTGCCCTTCCGGGTAGCGGCCCTCCATTTAACAGCCCCGGGCCTAAGGGCGGCGCGATACCGAGGAGGAGGCCGCGCCTCCCCCCTCGCCGACCCCTTCCCTGTGGCGAGAGCCGCCCCCTCCAGAAAGCCGCAGGAGTCTGTCTCCTCTCAAAACCACAACTGTCAGCTGGGACAGAGCGGCCTGCCTGCTGCAGGTGAGTGGGCGTGATGGTGGTCAGGGGGTGTGGGAGCAAGGGCTGAGGCCCTGTGGCAGAACGGGAAGGGGGCTGCTTGGAACACGGAATGGAAGAGACGGTCCTGTCAACCTCCTCAATGTGACCCAGGCTCTCTCATTTAGACAGCCCATTCTTATTCATAAACGGCCCACTGTCTTCCTCAAAATATCTCCCCGTTCTAGTGTATTTCCCTGGAAAGTGTCATTGTTTATGAATGTTGAGCGGCTGGCACCCCCCCTGCTTCGGTGGGGGGGGGGGGGCATAGGGGTTTACTTTTATTTTTCTAATTTGTGCATGCTTTTGTGTGACGGGAATGGCCCTTTTGCCATGCAGCGGGAAAATGGGTCCATAACGTGCATGAAGTATTTTTTTTAGTAGAATTTGATGCACTAGCAGTGTCAACAGGGGCCTCTCTATTAAGATATTTATTTCTGTAATGAACACTGCACCTCTTTGCATTCAGGCAGAATGCTTAGTTGTTTAATATAAAGGACATAGTTTTACCAACGTCTGAAGAGATAGGGAGGGAGTGAATTGTGGGCGCTTTATAGTGTATCGGTTTAGGTTGGTCCTTTCTTGGTGTGATGTACATTCTTGCAGGGGCTGCGTTGCCGCCAGTGTTTACTTGCATTTTGACAAGTTTGTGTATTTGACCAGTGGTGAAAAGCATAGCAGTCACGTGGTCTTTACTTGTAGACAAAAAAACGAAGTTTCCTGTTCCAGTCTGAGTTTTTTTTCCAGACAAAAGTTGAAGGGAGTGCGATTTTTCAATGCCTTTTGCCTGACATTCAAGTTTTGTAAAGTTGAAGGATGTACACTTCCCAATATTACACATAAGGCTATTTTTCTAGGAAATGAAGTCAAAGCACCACAGAACTCCACAAATAATGCGTGTTTATATACCGGACTCTACATACCGTATGCCTCCTTTGCACTTAATAAATGTAATTGTTCCCCCAGATAATACTTGTTTTGTCGAATATTTCCTCTGTCAGGATTCCCATCTGTGATTGCAGTGGGGCTGGGATATTCTACCGGATCAGGTTCATCCCGATTTGATGTGGGGTTCAGTGTACGTTACTTAGTAGTTTGACACCTCATAGCCAATATCCGCGGAGGAATACATAATTGTTAAGCGAACTTTTGTTTAATAAGACAAAAAGCGAGCCGTTTCACTTTTAGATGTCCGGTTGCTAGAGTGGCATTTCAGTGTGAGGGCCGACGGCTCCACTGACATGTTGAGAGCTATGGCAGTACTCTGGTATTAATTGGCACGGTCTTATGCTCTTGACACACCTGTTTGAGAACTAGTGCTCTACATTTTGGGCTCCTAGTGGCCATACTTCGCAGGACCGGGATAGAGGGTGGTTGGTTGCAAAAGAAGCGGCCCCTCTTTCACACTTGACTTTGTTGTGCGTCCTTGGTGATTTGGCTGCTTTTCTATGTCCGTACACTTAGTTGTAAAACCTCTGATGCTTTGATTTTGGAATTACATTGGCTTGCATAAGACAAGTGTAGTTTGTCTGGTCGCATGCATGACAATCGGAATGCATCTTACTTTGTCTGTGCGAGATTAGAAGAACTAGTTAATGTGGTCTTTAAAGTGGATGGTGTTGACTTTGACTAAAAGCTAGTAGTTTTAATTGATCAATTTATGAATCAAAGTTACTATTAACCAACGAGGCACACGTTCATCGGCGCTTGACACCTTTTATTTAATATAAATCATTGCAAGCTTCCCTCGATGGGTTTTATAAGCTTGTTACGGTTTAGCAGTCTTGTAAATAACACCTGCACGTGGTTTCATTTGAATTGACACCATGCTCGACGTTTATTTTTCCGTTCTCCTAAATGGCTGACATTTCCCACTGTCCCCTCTTGATTAGTGTGAGAAAAGTTTGTGTGTACGGTTGTCAAGTGCTCCAGACAAGAGCCGGCAGCAGAAGTGGAGCTAAGGCATTCACCGGAGCCGCCCATTGACAATAGGCTTACTTATTTGCGAAAACAATGGCGCTGAAAAAAACAAAGATTGGAATGCCTCGTTTTGAAAGGGTCGTAGCTGTACAATTGATGGTGTCATTCTACCTTCTGGACTGATACTGATCTATGGGGTAACTTTATATAATGGATTTGGTAGTGGTGGTGGCTGTCTGTAAGGAAACAGGATGATGTAGTGATTGTATGCGCAAGGGCATGCTGGGGAGTATTGATGCTTGAGAATGTGCAGATGCATGAAATGTTGGTGTCTATGTGCTGGGAGAATAGAGTTCTAACTGGATCTGTCAGGCTGTGGCTGTATCTAGAAGCCTAACATGAAGTAAATAACTTAACTCCGAACTGAACCACTTAAGACGTTTGTGTTGTGATCCTGCCGTCCATCTATAACACAGGGTTTGCTCATCAGGTGGACTTGATGCCAGCTCGGGACTGTGATGAAGTTGCACACTGAATGGCTGGCCTCTGCGCCTTTAATAGGGCTGCCGAGTGTAGTATGCGATTAAGCTGCACACGTGAGACTGTAAATAGTGTGTCCCAAAGCTGCACTCTATTCCACAAGCCTCTGCTTTCTAATAAAGTGGCACTGTTTAACTTATGCTAAAGCGGCCTCTGTACTCTGTAAGAGTTATTTTTGAACCTTGTATGATAGTTACACCCAGCACTGCTGGCCATTGTGCATTCTGTACTGCTCATCCATTTGTGAGTTGCTGTTAGTGCCGGTGACTTGCATGTGTTGTGTAATAAAATTGTACTCTGTACTTCTGAAGACTGTAGTTTGTCGCACTTGGTACGACTTTTGTGTTTTCTGACCATCTTATTATAATAGTTAACTAACGTTTTTATATGCCGTATAAATTAGGATTCTAGATCTTCTGCACTTACCGAAGCTCGTCATCTTTTGAGGTAGGTGAACGTAAGAACCGAGTGTTAGTCATACATTGTTTGCCTGGTTCACCGCAGAGTTTGGATCTATTTGAGCAGTTATTCTACAACTATCAAGAGGAAATTGTTCTTGTTGGTGCAGCTAGATGGCTTACAGTCCATGGCAATGCCATATCTATTGTTAGTTCTTACTTCGGGAAACAGACATTTCATCACGTTTGTAATAAATGCAAAGCCTGAATCTCCCTGGTGTCTGAGCGGTAGTTTGCATGTTGCCAGTTTCTGCTCCCAAAGAAGTGGACGTTAATTAGTAACTCCTGGTGTTCGGATGGGATCGATAAACGCTTCGCTGTCTCAGCATGGAGTCTCCAAAATGGACTTAATCGGGTTTCCAACCTTTCTTTGCAAACTGCCTGTTCACCAGCGAAGCGGGTCGTGATCTCAAATTGTGATCTTCGGCAGGTGTGTGGAGCAGGCCTACTTAATCCTCCTCAGTCGGACTTCTTAAGGCTTTAATTGCTGTTGCGGTCCTTCTGATACTTTTCATCTACAGTGCCCGATAGTTGGGATCGCAGCTTGTAGAGAGAGGTGAGAGTCTAAATGTTCGCTCTTCATTTTAAGAGAGGTAATAATAATATCTTTATTGCACGATTAATTAAAATCTTTGCAATTACTCAATAAAAACAGGAAGGAGGAAAGTACATGAATAAAGCATTTTGGAAAGCAATTAAAAAAAACAATTAGAAAAGTTAATAAGTGAAGAAGAAGCCATGCAGCTAGTACAATGCTATGCATTAGTGAAAAAGGACTTTCACGATCAATTGTGTCTTTGGTTATCAAAGGAAAATAGTCTTGAAGTGCGGAAGCTAAACACGCTGAGTCAAGTTCAGTTACTAACTGCTGGGTTTAGGGTTGTGTTGACTTTTTTCATAAAGCGCACTAGCCTGCATGCTTTTTGGATGTCTTCTCCCTTAAAGCTTATCAGCAGAGCTTGTCTGCGAGTTCGCACAGGTCTTTGATTCCAAAGCTGTGTTAGTAAGCTCTTTCGGGTACTATCTAGAGCTTTTCAGCTGCACAGCAGGTGCAGAACGTCTTCCTTAGCATTTTCGCAGAGCCTACACTTAGGATTGCAGTCCAGGTGGGAAGATATTCTTTAGATGGTATTACCCCCATCCTCAACCGTAAAAAGTCTTCCTTCGCCCTCCTTGAAAAGCCGGTGCTGAGGTATGTCTGTGGTGAGGCGCTGATGTAGCCTTGGATCACAAACCACCCGTGGGACCTCTTTGTTAGTGCTGCTTTGTCCTCTTCCAAGGAAATTGTTTTCACAGATTTGTTGACAAGACGCTTGAAGCAATTGTGTGTACAACTCGAGTCCCAAAGATCTCTTAGCACAAGGAAATTTATGGCTGCTTGGAGGTAGACCATTGCAGGGGAGTCCTTGTTTATTTCCAGTTCTTTCCAAAGATGGGCATTCAGAGAGTCTGTTTCAGCGTTCTTTACTTTGTGCCAGCAAGGGAGAGGTGTGGCGCCAGGGCGACTGACGCTGGAATCTGGGGATCAGGGTTCGATCCCCGGCTCCGGCGGCAGGTTAGCCCAGCACCATGTGACTCTGGGCAATAGCTTGCTTAATCTTCCCGACAGCCCCCAGCGCCTAGAGACCCTTACGGGTGATTGTGCGCTTTACAAATGTGGATTATTATTATTATTATTATTATTATTTTACGTATGCACCCTTGCGTGCGATTTGCTGCTTCTGTAGGCCAAACTCGAGCCTTAGCTGTGCTGGAGTGGTGTATCGAGGGAGCGCGAATAGTATTCGCAATGTTTTGCTTACCACGTTGTCTAAGATGGTCTCGTCCTTTCCTCTCATTTTAAGAGAGGTGGTTTTCGGACGTTCAGTCGGGTCAAATAAGTGTAAGCCCTCTCTTGCAACCTGCGTGGCATGTGGGTACGTTTGCTACAGCACCTCAAGATGAACTTTTGTCTCGGTTATTTGCCAGTCATCCTCCAAGGGAGGCACTCTGTCTGGATGAACGATCAACGTCTTCGGTGGGTGTCTAGCTGCTGTTCTCCATTGCCATCATGCCCCTTTAAAACGCTTTTCCTCTGTAGGTTGTTTACTTGGTCATGCCATTATTTTAGGCCAGCAGTTATTAGATATACATTTTTTAAGTGCAAGTATACGTAGTTAATAGTCGGAACTGAACTTTTCATTTGCTCTTATACGAGATTCGCTGAACGTGTGCCTGATGACTGCCAGGGGCGCCGCTAGATGTTGTTTTTTATAGGGAGTCATACGAGGAGGCACATATAAAACTGGCATTCAAACTATAACGGGAGATCATTATGTATGTTACGCTGAAAGCTCAAGCCAGACTCTGCTCGATGTCCTCTTGCACCCTCGAAACATGCTTTCATGTGGCTTCTGTCTGCCACACACACTTAACCTGAAGTGGCAAGAATGAGACAGTCCATCATTGATGTAAAACAGGATTACAAGATATCCAGCTAGTGGCTGAAATACACAACTAGAAAACATGACCCAGTTTCCCTGCTTGTTTTTGTGAGCCTAGGTGACTATTTGATTTCCCTGATCCCCCTTTTCAGGTCTCGCCTGCGAAAACTCGTGTTCTCTCGCTTGCAAAATATATTGTATGCGACAAGGGGCTTGCAGCCCACCTATTGGTTAACATTCATTGCCTTCGTTGTTGCTCTTATCTACTGCCTTTTAATTGGCCATCATGTGCTGGCTTCAAACTTCTTTAGGCTAGAGCATGGGCCACATACTGATTGCTTCAGTTGACTACTGTCCTTCTGCTGCTTGCTTGTGCTGTGATTGAGGTACTCCTTTACAATTTTCTTCCTTGTCATTCTTGTTGAACCTCTTTCAATTTGTGGCTATGTTTTACTATGCCACTCACTTCAAATAAGCCCTTTTCTCGTTTGAAACAACTTGCCCATACTCTTCTAATTCCTGGAAAACAGTTCCTCGTACTTGTTGTGAAAAGATAACCGCCCGGGATGGTTAATTCCGTGAGCAAAATGCTTCCGCTACAATAAAAGGCAGTGAGTCTCCTCTGCTGTGAAACTGAGGGAGAGGCAGACAACTAGACAGGCCGTCTTGCCAGGGTTCCTGCTTGTGTGAAACTAAATGTAAGTTTACCAACTGGTCAATCTGCAAAGGTAAAGACTGCTCAGAGCCCACTGAGCTGTGAAGTGTGTGTGTGTGTGTGTGTGTGTGTGTGTTTTTAAAGGACAGTCATAAAAAAAAACATTTGCACTATGTACAGCCTGGGTATTTCCAAAATATATATTTTGGAAGCACTTTTTTTTTAATTTGCACTTTTTGTAGCATCCTATTTTATACTGTGTAATTCAAGTTTGAAATTATGAATTGTAAAGTCACATTGCTCTCTGTCAGACTGAGACCTCTTGGCACTAACTATACACAAGTCACTATTCTCCTCTGCTTCAACCAGGATTCAATTGTGTTTCTCTCTGGTTACAAACGTACCTATTAAAGTACAATGGTGCAATGTCCATAGCTTAACTTAATATGTGGTGCATTATTTTATATGTAGTTACCTGAAGGTGAATGGCCCAAAAAAGTTAGATAATTTTAGTTCAGCCATTCCTTTGACCCTGCCCCCACTCACTCACCTCACCACTATTGTGCACAGCATCCCAGTTCCCATGCTTTTCCTAATACACTTTGACCACTGAATTTATAAAGCGTGGCTAATCACCTGATGGGGGATGCAGGCAGTTGCAGGCCCAGGAGGCTTATTCGAACAGCCAGGTCTTGAGGGCCGTTTGGAATTCCGGAGGTGAAGTCATGGTCCGGAGGTGCATGGGGAGGCTGTTCCACGTTTTTGCTGCAATGTGGGAGATGGAGCAGCCTCCACTTCTGCTTTGATAGATGTAGGGAGTATAGGCAAGTGAAAAGGAGGCGGAGCGTAGTCTTCTTGACTGTTGGTGGAATTTCAGGCAGTGGTTAATGTAGGCAGGTCCTTGGTTGTGTAGAGCCTTGCGTGCGTGGGTTAGCAGCTTGAATTGGCATCTCTTCTGTACAGGGAGCCAGGGGAGTTTCCTGAAGGGTTGTGATGTGGGTTCGTCTGGGAAGAACAAGGATGAGTCTGGCTGTGACGTTCTGTATGGTCTGAACTCTCTGTAGAATGTGCATCGATTCCTATGTATAGGGCATTGCGTTAGTCCAGTTGGCTGGTGATGAGGGCTTGTGTTACAGTGCGGCTTATATGTAGGGGTAGCCACTTGAAGAACTTATGTAGCATGCACAGAGTGAGGAAGCAGTATGTCCTCTCTAAATACTAATCGTGGGTGATGAATCACAACATAGGTTCGGTGTGGGATTGCTGTGGGTTAAAATCTTTTCCCGATAATGATAGGATATGGTGATCCTCTAGTTATGGTGGACTACTGTAGGAGGCTAAATGGTCCTCCAACCTATTTTGGGGGCGATGGTTCCCTCGATCTTTCCCCAATAGTGCTTCCCTAAGGCACTTGAAAGATAGGCAGATCCTCTAATTATACGAATTTTCCCCCCAAAAAGTAAAATGGTCTCCGATTCTTTGAAGACGATCCGTATTAGAGAGGACATACTACTACTTTTAATTATGAATAATGATTGAAGATCGCTATTCCTTCTTGACGAGATGTATTCATCATAAAGCATACCCCTTCATCATAACGAGGCATATGACATTGTGCCAAAATTAGGAGAGACAATGATAATATCCTGAAGGTGGTTTATAAATAAGTCCACCAAAACTCGTTCACGTCCTCTTTTGCGTGGTTAAATTTGAGTAACATTTGAGTCTAATCAAATGAGTACTGATGGACTCCAACAGAATTAATTCAATCGAACTAAGAGAGCCATGATGGTTTTTTAAATGTTTATCTTGTTTCCTGTCTGTCGTATATTTTAAGCATTGTTTGTCTTGTGTATGAATTTGTTGATGATAATTTTTTAACTGGTCTAAATTTGGTTTTTAATTTTATGAATTTGTGATGTTAATAACATAACTTATGTGATATTTGAATTCATTTTTGTTAGGTCTCGCCTGTCGATGCGCATGCGCATCGAGCTTGCGAGACTATGGGGGCTTAAACAGTCTTTAACCAACTTGCAAGGAATCGTGGCGATTCCTTGCAGTGCCCGTGAAAAAGCGCGTGCACATGCCCCCAGCCGCCTGCCTTGCATGTATTTTCCCTCAGCCTCCCTCCCGCGGGCAGCTTAGCCTCGGGTATTCACCCCAGCGCGACTTCTCCTCCCCCCTAATTACATGCCTGCTGTTTACTTCTTTCACGGCCACTCTCTCGCACATCAAAGGCTGCTCACACACACCATATGCTTTCACGGCCACTCTCTCGCACATCAAAGGCTGCTCACACACACCATATGCCAGCTCCCCTCCCCCACCCCCCACGCCTCGCAACAGACTTCATTGAAATGCGCTCCATGCATTCTCCCCTCCCTTTCAGCCTCTTTCCCAGCTCCAAGCCGGACTCTCCTTTCTCACCTCCTCTTTCTTTATTTACAGGGAGAACTTGTATTTTTCCCCGAGGCAACCAGTTCTGACACTGCCCGTCCCAGCACACACCAACTTAGAGCTTGACTTGTACTGACGCTGTCACCCCAGCAGACATGCAATCTGCATCAAGCATCCACAAGCAACAGACATCCACAAGCAACAGACATCCACAAGCAACAGACATCCACAAGCAACAGACATCCACAAACATCAGACATCCACAAACATCAGACATCCACAAGCATCACAAGCGTCAGGCATCCACAAGCGTCAGGCATCCACAAGCGTCAGGCATCCACAAGCGTCAGGCATCCACAAGCGTCAGGCATCCACAAGCGTCAGGCATCCACAAGCGTCAGGCATCCACAAGCGTCAGGCATCCACAAGCGTCAGGCATCCACAAGCGTCAGGCATCCACAAGCGTCAGGCATCCACAAGCGTCAGGCATCCACAAGCGTCAGGCATCCACAAGCGTCAGGCAACCACAAGCGTCAGGCATCCACAAGCATCACAAGCAGCAGACCTCCACAAGCAGCAGACCTCCACAAGCAGCAGACCTCCACAAGCAGCAGACCTCCACAAGCAGCAGACCTCCACAAGCAGCAGACCTCCACAAGCAGCAGGCATCCACAAGCAGCAGGCATCCACAAGCGTCAGGCATCCACAAGCGTCAGGCATCCACAAGCGTCAGGCATCCACAAGCGTCAGGCATCCACAAGCGTCAGGCATCCACAAGCGTCAGGCATCCACAAGCGTCAGGCATCCACAAGCGTCAGGCATCCACACAAGCGTCAGGCATCCACACAAGCGTCAGGCATCCACACAAGCGTCAGGCATCCACACAAGCGTCAGGCATCCACACAAGCGTCAGGCATCCACACAAGCGTCAGGCATCCACACAAGCGTCAGGCATCCACACAAGCGTCAGGCATCCACACAAGCGTCAGGCATCCACACAAGCGTCAGGCATCCACACAAGCGTCAGGCATCCACAAGCGTCAGGCATCCACAAGCGTCAGGCATCCACAAGCGTCAGGCAACCACAAGCGTCAGGCATCCACAAGCATCACAAGCAGCAGACCTCCACAAGCAGCAGACCTCCACAAGCAGCAGACCTCCACAAGCAGCAGACCTCCACAAGCGTCAGGCATCCACACAAGCGTCAGGCATCCACACAAGCGTCAGGCATCCACACAAGCGTCAGGCATCCACACAAGCGTCAGGCATCCACACAAGCGTCAGGCATCCACACAAGCGTCAGGCATCCACACAAGCGTCAGGCATCCACACAAGCGTCAGGCATCCACACAAGCGTCAGGCATCCACACAAGCGTCAGGCATCCACACAAGCGTCAGGCATCCACACAAGCAGCGTCAGACCTCCACAAGCAGCGTCAGACCTCCACAAGCAGCGTCAGACCTCCACAAGCAGCGTCAGACCTCCACAAGCAGCGTCAGGCATCCACAAGCAGCGTCTGGCATCCACAAGCAGCGTCTGGCATCCACAAGCAGCGTCTGGCATCCACAAGCAGCGTCTGGCATCCACAAGCAGCGTCTGGCATCCACAAGCAGCGTCTGGCATCCACAAGCAGCGTCTGGCATCCACAAGCAGCGTCTGGCATCCACAAGCAGCGTCTGGCATCCACAAGCAGCGTCTGGCATCCACAAGCAGCGTCTGGCATCCACAAGCAGCGTCTGGCATCCACAAGCAGCGTCTGGCATCCACAAGCAGCGTCTGGCATCCACAAGCAGCGTCTGGCATCCACAAGCAGCGTCTGGCATCCACAAGCAGCGTCTGGCATCCACAAGCAGCGTCTGGCATCCACAAGCAGCGTCTGGCATCCACAAGCAGCGTCTGGCATCCACAAGCAGCGTCTGGCATCCACAAGCAGCGTCTGGCATCCACAAGCAGCGTCTGGCATCCACAAGCAGCGTCTGGCATCCACAAGCAGCGTCTGGCATCCACAAGCAGCGTCTGGCATCCACAAGCAGCGTCTGGCATCCACAAGCAGCGTCTGGCATCCACAAGCAGCGTCTGGCATCCACAAGCAGCGTCTGGCATCCACAAGCAGCGTCTGGCATCCACAAGCAGCGTCTGGCATCCACAAGCAGCGTCTGGCATCCACAAGCAGCGTCTGGCATCCACAAGCAGCGTCTGGCATCCACAAGCAGCGTCTGGCATCCACAAGCAGCGTCTGGCATCCACAAGCAGCGTCTGGCATCCACAAGCAGCGTCTGGCATCCACAAGCAGCGTCTGGCATCCACAAGCAGCGTCTGGCATCCACAAGCAGCGTCTGGCATCCACAAGCAGCGTCTGGCATCCACAAGCAGCGTCTGGCATCCACAAGCAGCGTCTGGCATCCACAAGCAGCGTCTGGCATCCACAAGCAGCGTCTGGCATCCACAAGCAGCGTCTGGCATCCACAAGCAGCGTCTGGCATCCACAAGCAGCGTCTGGCATCCACAAGCAGCGTCTGGCATCCACAAGCAGCGTCTGGCATCCACAAGCAGCGTCTGGCATCCACAAGCAGCGTCTGGCATCCACAAGCAGCGTCTGGCATCCACAAGCAGCGTCTGGCATCCACAAGCAGCGTCTGGCATCCACAAGCAGCGTCTGGCATCCACAAGCAGCGTCTGGCATCCACAAGCAGCGTCTGGCATCCACAAGCAGCGTCTGGCATCCACAAGCAGCGTCTGGCATCCACAAGCAGCGTCTGGCATCCACAAGCAGCGTCTGGCATCCACAAGCAGCGTCTGGCATCCACAAGCAGCGTCTGGCATCCACAAGCAGCGTCTGGCATCCACAAGCAGCGTCTGGCATCCACAAGCAGCGTCTGGCATCCACAAGCAGCGTCTGGCATCCACAAGCAGCGTCTGGCATCCACAAGCAGCGTCTGGCATCCACAAGCAGCGTCTGGCATCCACAAGCAGCGTCTGGCATCCACAAGCAGCGTCTGGCATCCACAAGCAGCGTCTGGCATCCACAAGCAGCGTCTGGCATCCACAAGCAGCGTCTGGCATCCACAAGCAGCGTCTGGCATCCACAAGCAGCGTCTGGCATCCACAAGCAGCGTCTGGCATCCACAAGCAGCGTCTGGCATCCACAAGCAGCGTCTGGCATCCACAAGCAGCGTCTGGCATCCACAAGCAGCGTCTGGCATCCACAAGCAGCGTCTGGCATCCACAAGCAGCGTCTGGCATCCACAAGCAGCGTCTGGCATCCACAAGCAGCGTCTGGCATCCACAAGCAGCGTCTGGCATCCACAAGCAGCGTCTGGCATCCACAAGCAGCGTCTGGCATCCACAAGCAGCGTCTGGCATCCACAAGCAGCGTCTGGCATCCACAAGCAGCGTCTGGCATCCACAAGCAGCGTCTGGCATCCACAAGCAGCGTCTGGCATCCACAAGCAGCGTCTGGCATCCACAAGCAGCGTCTGGCATCCACAAGCAGCGTCTGGCATCCACAAGCAGCGTCTGGCATCCACAAGCAGCGTCTGGCATCCACAAGCAGCGTCTGGCATCCACAAGCAGCGTCTGGCATCCACAAGCAGCGTCTGGCATCCACAAGCAGCGTCTGGCATCCACAAGCAGCGTCTGGCATCCACAAGCAGCGTCTGGCATCCACAAGCAGCGTCTGGCATCCACAAGCAGCGTCTGGCATCCACAAGCAGCGTCTGGCATCCACAAGCAGCGTCTGGCATCCACAAGCAGCGTCTGGCATCCACAAGCAGCGTCTGGCATCCACAAGCAGCGTCTGGCATCCACAAGCAGCGTCTGGCATGCTTAGCGTCAGACATCCACAAGCAGCAGACATACTCACCCTCACTCACCCTCACTCACCCTCACTCACCCTCACTCACCCTCACTCACCCTCACTCACCCTCACTCACCCTCACTCACCCTCACTCACCCTCACTCACCCTCACTCACCCTCACTCACCCTCACTCACCCTCACTCACCCTCACTCACCCTCACTCACCCTCACTCACCCTCACTCACCCTCACTCACCCTCACTCACCCTCACTCACCCTCACTCACCCTCACTCACCCTCACTCACCCTCACTCACCCTCACTCACCCTCACTCACCCTCACTCACCCTCACTCACCCTCACTCACCCTCACTCACCCTCACTCACCCTCACTCACCCTCACTCACCCTCACTCACCCTCACTCACCCTCACTCACCCTCACTCACCCTCACTCACCCTCACTCACCCTCACTCACCCTCACTCACCCTCACTCACCCTCACTCACCCTCACTCACCCTCACTCACTCACCCTCACTCACTCACCCTCACTCACTCACCCTCACTCACCCTCACTCACTCACCCTCACTCACCCTCACTCACCCTCACTCACTCACCCTCACTCACTCACCCTCACTCACTCACCCTCACTCACTCACCCTCACTCACTCACCCTCACTCACTCACCCTCACTCACCCTCGCACACCCTCGCACACCCTCGCACACCCTCGCACACCCTCGCACACCCTCGCACACCCTCGCACACCCTCGCACACCCTCGCACACCCTCGCACACCCTCGCACACCCTCGCACACCCTCGCACACCCTCGCACACACTCACCCCTGCTGCACTCTCCTGCTCTCTAGAGATGTGGCATAACGACCAGAGCTGCCATATAAGTCACGTAAATACAAAACATGTTGCATTCCAAATGCTATAGGTGTCACATTCGCGAAAGTTATAACTATTGGCATTGTAAATGACAAAGCCATCAATTTAGCAATTTTAACAACCAAAAAATAAATAATATATGTCATTTACTAGACCAATAACTACAACTTTTCTAATGCGAGACCTATTGCATTCCAACCCCACTCATCCACGCAACGCCACTCACCCACGCAACGCCACTCACCCACGCAACGCCACTCACCCACGCAACGCCACTCATCCATTTGCAAAACAAAAAAGGTCAAACTCTTCTATTGCGAGACCTATTGCATTTTCAATGCTTGTCTGTGTTTATAATTGATTTATGGGCCCTGAAATTTAAAATGCAGTAAGTTGAGTGTTTTTAGGTATTGTGTATGGTTAAATGTAGTACAGTTTGACATTTGTAATTTATCACCCAAGAGATTCTTTTTACATTGTGTTCAGTTGCAGGCAGTTCTAAATCCAGTCGACAACGTTTGTCATGCATCTGTGAAAGTTGGTTCTGGTGGGGTTGTCTGAGTGGGAGGGTGAGTTTGTTGTCGTCTGCGTAGGAAATTATGCTGAAACTGGGGGATCTGACCAAGTGGGCCAGCACGGTCATATATGTGTTGAAGAGCATGGGGCTGTGGGATGAGTCCTGGGGACACCACAAGTGATATCCTTGGATTCAGAGGTGGGTTGTGGATCCTCTGGGTTCTTCCGGTTAGGAAGGAGGTGATCCATCTGCATGCGTCCCCTTGGATGCCGATGTGGAGAAGTCTTTCGATCAGTGTGTGATGGGATAGTGTTGAAGGCATCCAGATTTATTTTCACTTGTACATGAGGATGGGGGAACACTTTTATTTGCGCAATACATTTTTTAGTTAGCTGTCTTATTTTTTAATTGCCCCCCCCCCCCCCCATGGGGAGATAACTGATTAGCTCATAATCACAGGGGCTCCCAACAAGCTTTGGCAAACCCAATGGGTCCCACCTTTTGAGACTATTGGCTTTCATTCAAGCAGTACAGCTGGGCATTGCCAACTTTGACAATGGTTTGTAGCCATGCTCTCTAGCATCATGACTGCTGCACTCCATGGCTAAAAATTATTTAAACCAGCATTTGCAGTGCAATAGGTCTCGCATTTACGCAAGTTTGAGCTATTGACATTGTAAATGACAATGCCTTTTATGTTTTGCTTTTGAAAACATAAATAAAAGGCATTGTCATTTACAAATCTAATAGCTTGAACTCTCAAAAATGAGACCTATTGCATTCCAAATGCTTGTGTTAAAGCTGCATTTATTTTTCAAACTCGGACAACGGCCTGATGGAGTTAGACCAAATGCTGCTCTCGGGTGCTGTGGACCTGTAATGTATATATTAATGGGATGGTTTGACTGGATGCAACGGAATGGGCAATGCCTACATGAGAGCTGGGAGGCGGTCCTATAGGTAATACATTCCTTAGGTTAAGCCATCCGCTCTTCCGAGGCCTCACTGGCTGCACTCCGATGAGTAACTGCCCAGATCCTGCTTCCATGCTCCGTGCCTGATGCAGGTTCGACACATCACAATTCTGGCCAGACTGAAGGTAGAGATAGAAGTGACTGTCCGCCTCAAGCACGCAACATGTTTTGTTCCTACACCTCTATGGCTCACAGCCTCTGCCTCGCTGTGCGGTGGTGAACACAGAAAAGTGACAAACAAGTCAGAGGGGTGCATCTGAAATCACTTTTCAAATGGGTCGACCATCTTTAAGTGTACATGCTTACTTTAAATTTCAAGTCTCCTGGTAACATAACCATTGAAAATTAATATTTGGAAACATTACATCTTTTAAAAAAAAAAATTCTTTCTCATTGACATAAGAACATACCAGACAATACACCAAAAATCAATTTACATACAATCAAATTAATTACAATGAAGAATGTCTTCAGTGAAATTGTACATTTGCTATTAAACTAAAATACACTCAAAAATTAATTACAAACTAAATTTAACTAAAAGAAGGCAAGGATTATTCATGATCACAAGAAGTGCGAGACACCATCACTCAACAGCGCAGACATGAGGTTACAGTAAACATTCCAAATAGGGTCTAGTGAGAACTAGCATTTCTATCTTGTCCAATGTGTGTTATGAGCTAGAGCATTAGACCTTTAAGTCTGGGCTTCAACGTAGGTATTATACAGACTCCAAAAGTTTTTCGGGTGGTTTCTAGGGGGAAGCAGCTCACTATATACTTCTGTCTGTGTATTACAAAAGATCATATCTCTAGACCATTGGGAAAGCGAGGGTGGAGGACCACATGACCAATGCATGGCTAATACTCTCTTTGCGACCAGAAGTCCCATGTCAACCAATCGTCAAACGGCCATTTCCTGTCTCCACTCGTTGTCGGCTGAGCCGACAGCTATAGTTCTCGCAGCGAGAACGCGCTTCGCGCGCTTTCGCTAAGGCGAGACCTAAAAAGGAATCTGGGAAGGACCACCATTTTCATGATGGAGATTCTGCTGAGACGAGAGAGGGGAGGCGTATCCAGCGAGTAATGTCATCTTCTAATTTAGCAATGGCTGTGCCCTAATTTTCCTTGAACACTAATTCAGAGTTTGTATGTATCTGGATTCCCAAGTATCTCACCGGGTCCGAGGACCATACTAGGGGAAATACTAGGTCTTTGGGTAACATCGCAGGGGTGAGAGGGAATATAATCTATTTTAGTTCATTTTCAGGCCTGAAAATTCCCCAAATCTTACCACTTCCCGTAACACTGGGGCCAGGTTCCGGGCTGGGTCTCAAATTTAAGTGAGAGTATCCTCTGCATAAGGTGAAACTATAAGGTTATACCCAGGGAACTGAATTCCCCTGTGGCCATGGTATTTTCTTAGCACACAGGCCAGTGGTTCTGCTACGAGGGTGTAAATAAGCGGAGAAAGCGGGCAGCCCTGCCTAGTACCCCTAGAGATCGGCAATGGGGCGCTAACTGCATTGCCAACCCGCACCCAGGCCATGTGTAAAGCATGGAAATCAGGCAGTAGGAAGAGGGGTCCCAGCCCCATACGTTCAAGAATTACCAGCATAAACTTCCACTCTACCGAGTCTAAAGCTTTTTCAGCGTCTAAAAAGACTGCAGCTTCTTTAGTGTCTTGCTTTGTATGCCGAATAGCCCCGAATACAGTACGGATATTGTGTGTAAGTGTGCGCCCCTGGACAAAACCTGCTTGTTTCGGCCCGACTAGAGAGGGATTGAGATGGCAAAACAGTTCGCCAAAAGTTTTGCAAAAAATGTTGTGTCCACTTTGAGGTGAGGGAGTGGACGAAAAGAGGAGCAGTCATGAGGGGGCTTGCCAGGATTGAGGATAACAACCAGGAGGGCCTCCTGCATCGTGGGGGGCATGGATCCCCCTCTGCCATTTCCTCAAACAGTGTAATCAAATGAGGGGTAAGCAAGTCCTTAAATTCTTTATAAAACCCCACCATTAACCCATCCTGGCCTGGAGATTCACCTAAGCGCAACGTAGACAAAGCGCCTTGTATCTCCCACACCTCTATCGGTCGCATCAAGTACTTTCTGTGTCCATCTAGAAACCAAGGTAGTTTTATATATTCTAGGTATCCCAGCATGTCGGAGTCAGTGTCACAGGATCTTGACATACACAAGTCTGCTTAGTAGCTTCTAAAGCATTCAGCAGCTCTGTCAGGGACAACAATCCGCTCATCAGCGTCTGAATCTATTTCAATGGGCTGGGCAGCAGTTTGGCGCACCTTCATAAGATTAGCCAGTGCAGCACCAGGACGCTCACCCTCTCCGTAGGTCTTTGCCACTGCATGTTTTCCCAGTCGCTTAACCTCTCTGTCTGCCTCTAAGTGATATTTCTCCAGAGTGGACTTAAGGGCTTCTGACTGGTGGACATCATCCGTGCCTGACATGTCCCCTTTCAGGCACACCAGACTCTGCTCTAACAAGGCCAGCTGGCCCCTAATTGACTTCAGCACAATTTTAACATGGTTTGAGGATCTGGGGTTGTAGGGATGTTTTTGCTATGCAGCTGGAAGAGAATAGATTTTGCCGTAGAGTTTTGGGAGTGCCCCCTTCCTCGCCACATTTTCCCCTCCATTTGGAGCTAGGTCTCGGGTATGTCCAATATACCATAAATGCAGCACCTCTATCTACCTGGTGTTCTATCTGGACAAATGAAGAGGCTGATTTTAATCAGGCAATTATTAGAGACTGTTTAAGCTGTACTTGTGATCTTTGTATCCCCTGGCTCCAATACTTTAAAACTGGCCTTACGGAACTTAGTTACTCCTCTTTGTTTTGAGTACCCAGATCTAATTGGCAAAGGAGATCTACAGAGGGTGTTGGTGGGCTATCGGAAACATAAAGAATTGTCCAGGGAACTGTCCGAAGTAGCCAAACCCACTGTCAGGGATTATTGCCTTATACAAGTACCTCCCTATAGTGCCCCGTATTTACTCTATGTAAATAATGTGCACAAAAGGAATCTTCTGACTAGTTTCATGCTGGGGTCATTTCGGTGGTTGGTATGCTTTCCCTTGGGTCAGTATTCTTCAGAATCTATTACTATCTGCCCTTGTGATGTACATTCAACTCAAACCATTTTACATTTTCTTTTTTTGTCAGTTTTATCTTCCATTTACCAGGAATGTTTTTATACCTTTTTTGTGCAGACATAAAATTTCCAGGTGCAAAGCGGCTTTGTATTTTCTGCAGCAACTCAACTATGATTGCTTTCCTGTTGGGAGCTTTTTGAAGGGTATTTTAGCAAAGAGAAGAAGCTTGCTGTTTTAATTCCAATACACGTTACCGTTTTCCTGCATGGATTGTATCTGCATTGCTGCTAAAATGTCTACCCCTGCTGCTAATCTTTTTTATAGGATTGATTTTTATTATTCATGTACTATTGGTTATTGATTTGCTGCGATTTATGGCTGCTGTTGTCTTTTGCACTATCAGATAATATCTGCCGCTATTTATGAATCTAATCGCTTTGCAGTGTCACTTTAGTTCAGAGAAAACATTCCAGTATTTGCTTGCTGTTGTACTATTATTAAATGAAAAATGAGTTTTGTATTGTTGAGACGTGTATGATTTTATTGGATGTTTTTAATATGGTGTATCTTTTGACCTTCGGAAGGACGAATAAAGAAAGGATTGATTGACTTCAGCACTCCCAATGCCGCGTATGTAGGGACCTTATAGGTCTCCCAGACCGTGGCGAAATGCGAGACCGAATCCTTGTTAGTAGCGAAAAATGTCCCTATTGCTTCTAGCATTTCCGCGTTGAACACCTCGTTAAGTAAGGCGTATGGGGGGGAAGCGGCAGGTCAATGGAGGGGGCCGCTTGGTAGGAGACGCTAGTGTGAGTAATACAGGTGAGTGGTCAGAGTAAGTGCGGGGGAAAATCTCAGTTTCGGATACCATGTTTAATGTGCACCCGCCAATAGTCAATTCTAGTATGTAGGTTGTGCGGAGTTGAATAGTGCGTGAATTCTCCCTTGTCAGACGAGCAAGAGCGCCAGACGTCAACCAGTCCCATTTCCGTCATAGCACCCAGAATAGCCTCCGCAGCCATTGAGCAACGTTGTGGTGGGACCCCGGAACAGTACAATTCTGGAGCTAGGACGTAGTTAACCCTCCCCCGCCCCCTATATCTGTGGTAGGTCGGGAAACGTACAAACTAGGGCCAAGAGATCTTGAAAAAACTGTGGGCAGTCGTGATTAGACCCATACACATTAATCAGTATACATTTCATGCCTCTTCCTGTACACTTGGATATAACATATCGACCATCGACATCTGTGTGCAATTACTCTAGAGTAATTTGAGCCTTGGGGTTAATCCAAGTTAGGTCTCCCCAGGCATGTGGCAAAACCCACGGCATGGAGAGTGCCTCGAATCGTACCACGGGTCAGCAGGCGGTTTGCACTTGGGAGGTGCGTTTCCTGTAGAAATGCTACATCCGTGTTATGTATAGTGAGATTTGCCATAGTCGTCCTAATTTTACGTGATCGCTGAGCCCCCTGATGATCCAAATTAGTAACCTCAATCTAACCTCCATAGTCAAATGAGGGAGGGGGGGAGAGCGCTAGCTATGTTGTCCATAAGTATCCTATTTTTAGTACTCGCGTCTATAGTACAGTAACCTATGCTACTCAGTGTGTCATATGCAGAAATCTAATTACGGTCTCAAAGAAAAAAAATTATTTGGAAACATTGCATACATGCTCGATTTTACATGGCAATATGCAATGCAAACATACAAATTAAAGAAATACTGGGGTAAATACCAGCTACTAAAAAAAAATCATTACGTTGATGGAGACTCGCATCCGCTGTGATTTCATGTAAATAAAAAGTCCTCTCCCGCAATTGGTGCGTGTGGCCCCATTGTGAATAAGCGTTGCCACTATAAAGTGGACCGCACTGTAATAAAAAGTAATACATCACTAAAAGCATGTTGTATGCTGCGATGTCGTGGAATATCATTAAAAACCAGCTGAAGCAGCGCATGTCGTGCCTCCAGTTAGAGAAAGTAATTAAAGAAAATAGCGCTTACAGACTAAATAAAACATATCGTGTAACAACTGAAGTATAAGGGCCAGTCACCGCTGGAGGTCACAAAGGAAGACAAGGCGGTACTAAGAAGCCTATTTATGAATCAAAAGCCAGCATTTACGAGCGGCAATGACCCAAGCCAATGAAAAATGTGGGCGGGTTTCAAGTGCATACTCCCAATACAGCATGCCTCGCAGAGCAGCACATGCGCGTTGACTCAGCTTGACCTAAGAAGGACTATGATGCACTAAATGTGAGTGCACTTTTAATTAAAAAGCGCAGTAACCTTGGCTGTGCCATAGTGCTTTTTAAAATGAGTTCCAGCCACATTACAAAGCATCCTTGCTGCTGTACAGCACGGCCACAAGACATTGCTGATAGCTCTGTTAGAGGAGACTTTGGCTTTGCCAATGCTTGTGTATGTATGTATGTTCGTTCGTTCAGGCATTTGCTGTGGCGTTCCGCAATTTACATCCGTCTCCAAAATCCTTCACCATAAAATCTAGAAGGAAAAACTGCACTCCTGGGGCTTCGGTTTCACAGCAGCAAGTTTATTTCAAAACAGACGCGTGTCGGAAAAAGTTTTTCCCTCGTCAGTGTTTACAGTTTAGTTTACCATTGCCATTTTTAAAGGGAACCATATTCATTTCATCGACATGGAAAAGGGGGTCTTGCGCGTCGTCTGGTAAAGACCAGCGCCATTTTAGTAAAGGAGATATCTCATTTAAAAATATTCCATTATACATAAATGCATCTCGGGTACATATAATTAAGAACCCAGCAGTTTCATTCTTCTCAATACGTAATGTAACAATCTTGCCGTGGATCGGCAATAGCAACCGTTTATATAATTGGTTGCTAATATGTAAATATTTTAATTCAGTAAATTGATGTTGCAGCAGTTTTTTTTTTTTTTTTGGCATCTGATTGGGAATACTAAATGTAGGCCTATATAAGGCTTGATAATTATTGAACAGAGGGCATCATGTTAGCAATCGATTTATATAAACGGTTGCAATTGCCGATCCACGGCAAGATTGTTTACATTACGTATTGAGAAGAATGAAACTACTGGGTTCTTAATTATATGTACCCGGGATGCATTTATGTATAATGGAATATTTTTAAATGAGATCTCCTTTACTAAAATGGTGCTGGTCTTTACCTGACGACCGCAAGACCCCTTTTCCATGTCGATAAAATTAATGTGGTTCCCTTAAAAAATTGCGTTGGTAAACTAAACTGTAAACACTGACGAAGAAAAAACTTTTTCCGAAACGCGTCTGTTTTGAAATAAACTTGCTGCTGTGAAACCAAAGCCCCGGGAGTGCCGTTTTTTAGGTCTCGTCCTGCGATTGCAGGCCAAAGGCCTGCTGTCGCAGAGCGAGACTATAGTTATCATTCTGGCTTTCAAGGACTGAAAGGGAGAGGACAAGAGACTGGCACGCGCGCACACACGCAGCAGCCTGCCGGGATCAGGTCGCGCGCGTTAACACGCGGTCCGATTCCGGCAGGCTCTTCAGTCACCATGGATCACCATCACGCACGCGCACACACTCAGCCACACATATAGACACACGCCCGACACCCCCACCACCCCCACCAACTCACCTTGCTCTACACATAGACACATGTACACAGACACATGGACACAGACACACGCACACACACATCTCCCCACTCACCGGTCTCTTTCTGCGTGTTCCGTGTCGCTCTCTCCCGCACTGGTATCCGCTGGTCTTCACCCGGGCCCCCTCCTGGGACCCGGGACTTCAGCTGCCACTTCGTTTTCGCTCCTGGCTCGCTCCCAAAAACGAAACTTTGGAATGACGCGCATGCGCAGGCAGCCCCCGAGTACTGAGCTGCTTTCGCTTTCGTAGTCTTCCGTGTTCGCTGCGGCTAAAGCGCCTAGCGTCTAAAGCTCTGTTGTAGTGCTTGCTCACACTCTACTACTCACTCTCTACTACACTCTCTACTACTCACTCTACTACTCACTCTACTACTCACTCTACTACTCACTCTACTACTCACTCTACTACACACACTCTACTACACACACTCTACTACACACACTCTACTACACACACTCTACTACACACACTCTACTACACACACTCTACTACACACACTCTACTACACACACTCTACTACACACACTCTACTACACACACTCTACTACACACACTCTACTACACACACTCTACTACACACACTCTACTACACACACTCTACTACACACACTCTACTACACACACTCTACTACACACACTCTACTACACACACTCTACTACACACACTCTACTACACACACTCTACTACACACACTCTACTACACACACTCTACTACACACACTCTACTACACACACTCTACTACACACACTCTACTACACACACTCTACTACACACACTCTACTACACACACTCTACTACACACACTCTACTACACACACTCTACTACACACACTCTACTACACACACTCTACTACACACACTCTACTACACACACTCTACTACACACACTCTACTACACACACTCTACTACACACACTCTACTACACACACTCTACTACACACTCCCTACTACACACTCCCTACTACACACTCCCTACTCTACTACACACACTACTACTCTACTACTTACTCTCTACTACTCACTCTACTACTCTACTACTCTACTACACACTCACTACTACACACTCACTACTACACACTACTCTACTATTCTCTACTACACACTCTACTACACACTCTACTACACACTCTACTACACACTCTACTACACACTCTACTACACACTCTACTACACACTCTACTACACACTCTACTACACACTCTACTACACACTCTACTACACACTCTACTACACACTCTACTACACACTCTACTACACACTCTACTACACACTCTACTACACACTCTACTACACACTCTACTACACACTCTACTACACACTCTACTACACACTCTACTACACACTCTACTACACACTCTACTACACACTCTACTACACACTCTACTACACACTCTACTACACACTCTACTACACACTCTACTACACACTCCTGCGCGCTCTCTCTCTCCTGCGCGCTCTCTCTCTCTCCTGCGCGCTCTCTCTCTCTCCTGCGCGCTCTCTCTCTCTCCTGCGCGCTCTCTCTCTCTCCTGCGCGCTCTCTCTCTCTCCTGCGCGCTCTCTCTCTCTCCTGCGCGCTCTCTCTCTCTCCTGCGCGCTCTCTCTCTCTCCTGCGCGCTCTCTCTCTCTCCTGCGCGCTCTCTCTCTCTCCTGCGCGCTCTCTCCTACTGCCCTCCACCAGTGTAGCCTCCCTCCTCGGGCGCTTCTGGCCTCTCTGTCGTCCATACTCTTGCACCTCAACAGTTCCCAGTCTCTCCTCATCACAGCTCTCTGACATCCCTCTGTCTTTCCACCAACAGCTTTACTCCCCTCTACCTCCCTAATCTGTCCCTGCTTTCTCTCCCCCTCCAGTTCCTTGTTTCTGCTCCACTTTCTCGAGCCTCGCCCCCAGGCCTCTTTCCTGCCTAGCTCCTATGTGGTCTCCAGCCAGAGCCGGCGTTAGGGTGGTGCCACAGGTGCAGCTGCACTGGGCGCTTACCTGGAGGGAGGCAGTGACCTTAGGAGGGGGGGCGCTGTGTTTAGTAACCTACAATTTAAAATCACCTGCTGCAGAGTTCCTTGTAAATCCAGGTTTCAGGCAGCAATAAAAACGTCATGATAACTTGTGATTAATGTTCCTGGTAGAGAGAGAGCAGAGGTTTGTCTAGTAGCAGGTTTGACTCACCATAAAGTAGTGCAGAGGGTTCATCTGCTGCAAAGAACAGATCGGTGTTTGTGTGGATATCTGAGCGGATTCGTAAAGCCAGCCTTTACCAGTACTATAAAGCAAATGAAATGTATGTGAGAGAGGGCCTAAGGGAAGATGAGGTCCACTTTTTACACGGTGGTAATGATGGAATCAGAGGAGGAGGTGGGGGAAGAAGGACGCGGGGGTGTCGAAAAAGTATGTCACACCGGGCAGCACCACTGCTAAAGCTGGCCCTGTTTCTAGCTCAAGCGGCACCGACACCCATAGTCTAAAGATAATACCTCTGCCTTAAGTGAGGTACTCTGGTACCCAAGGATGACTAGCAAACAATATTATTCACAACGTTGCTTACTATTCAGCAACATTTCACAGTTTGCAAATCATCTTTATACACCAATTCAGAGTTTGCTAACACATTAATGCAACACATTGTCATATACAATGCCAATAGCTCAAACTTTAATGCTGCGAGACCTATTGCACTGTAAATGCTTGTCCTTCTAGATTTTATGGTGAAGGATTTTGGAGCCTGATGTATATTTTTACAGGAGCACTTTCAAATTTGTGAGTTCAGTATGTGTGCAGTTTCAAAACCTTGTGTTTCATGTAATAGACAGTAATATTCCATCTTGGCCTCATACTGGATACATGTGACCATTATTTGATTAATGGCCTTTACATGGCAGGACATTTATGTTTGAACTGTTTGGAATTTTGTAGAGGCAGACCTAGTTTTAAATCTTGGTTGTTGTACGATTAATATGGCAAAACGTTTCATGGCTTGGCACTGGCTGCTAAAGCCAGACCATTGGCTTGGGTCTCCTTGTTAATATTTTGGTGCGCCCACCTCTTATTTATTTTGTGTGTGTATGTGCATATGTGTATGTATATATTTATTTTATGAATGACATGGGCAGAAGTAAATCTTCCAGGGTTGGTAAAAAAGTGATTGGCGGGAAAGTGAAATTGAAACCACTCAACAGATTTTTGAATAAGCAAATCTGCACATGCGTATTTGCTCATGCTAAAATACACTTTACAAATATTGTCTAGGATTGTGATTTCATGGTCTACTTCTGTGAATTCATGAAATATGTAAATCTGCAGTAATACAAAGACTTTTGGGTGCACTTTTATGACTTCCGTTAAGAATTAGACCCCTAATTAGGTATGGCGTTAACAAAGACCTTTTGTTTTTAGCATATCGGCACACAAAGAAGTTTTATTTAGTACTAGGAACTATTGTGTGCTTTTTTGAGACCAAAAATTTTTTACTTTTTCCCAATGTTTGTTACAAAGGGTGAGGGTCAGAAAGCTCTCAAAATGAAGTTTTACGAAAGCTATGTCAAAACAAAACATGCGTTGACAGAACCAAACTACTGACCGCCAATGTCCAAAATATTTCCTTTGTGAATGCTAGTTTATTTTCATGTTCTCCATAATCTTGTTGTAAGGGGTTACACACTTATTTTTTTTCTTTCCCCCCCTCCATTATGAATATTTTTCGGAAATACTAGCGAGCATCAACACATTTTACTAAATGATGTTTCAAAGAAATGGTACCCAAAATTTTACCATAGTTTAGCAAAAATGGTTTTCCTAGTTGCGTTTTTTTGTTAATATTTTATTTTGAAAGCAAAACACCATTCTTTCTTACAAGTGTTTGCAAATATTTGCATCTAATCGGAGAGCATTCTTGGAGCATTATACGTAGCCTCATAGTCTTAAACTTTGCAAACGTGTGTAGATTTTTAATTTGTATTTTTTGATACCACTAAGAAGGGCAGTCTGAGCTTACAACAGTTATTTAAAGTGCTCACCCTGATAACTGCTTTGCATGAATGCACTATAAATACAATTTATAACCACATTGACCTATTGACCCAAATATTAAAGCAGCTGCAGATGACTCCCTTCCCTGCTCCATTATGTGATACTATAAACTGGAAGCCAAAGGGTTTGCGAAGCAGCATATCGGACCAACTTGTCCCAAGGACAAAACAAACATTAAAACTCGTCCTTGACCCCAAACAATATGTCCTGGGCGTGTGGCTATAGGAATTCCACACCCCTGCTGCTTCATACGTTTCTACATATATTCCCAATTACAATTGGTACACCTGACCATTGCTCTGCGGAAAGACCAAGGATTGGAAAAACATGCATTCTGAACCACTTTATGACCCACTGACAAGCTCTGTGACAGTGTTGTGCTGAACTCAACAGCGTTTAATTGTGGCCCTCTCACTACCTGAACGGCTCTTTCGACTCTTTTCACACACTGCACCAAACATGAGTAATATGTTACGTTAAACTATAGAAACGCACCATACTGAAAAAGCAAGTACTGCTAGTAAATTCAACAGCAATTAAAACTTGAAATGGAAATCTGCGCTTCCCAGACTGAGAGGACAGTCCCTGTTTTTTGTGGCTGTGGTCAGTAGTGGTGGTTGGATTTGTAAAGGTAAGGGTACCCCTGACACAATTTCCTAAATCAGGGCATGTAAATCAATTGTGAATAGGACCAATTTAGGAAAGTAAAATATTATTTCTGGACCTAAACAACATACACAGTGTAATATAAATACACCTGTCAGATTCAATGTAAACAAATATATATATTTTTGTATTTATTAGTAATTATATTCTTTATGTAGAACATTGAATGTCTATACAATTTAAGAGACAGACCGAGAGGTTAATAGCCTCTACAATCAAAATGCATGACATGTACACTTTTATGATCCTATTCCCTATTAAATATCCTAGCACTGTGCTATAGATCTATTCCCTGTCAGTGTCAACAATAAATGTTATAGTATTGGAATTAATTAAACATGCATCAATTTTTTGTTTTGTTAAACAGATTCTTAATTCCTTTAATGAATGAGACCTTCATTTCTAGCTCGGCTTTGGAGATGTTAGATCGTACGTGCATTTCTGCTGTACGCCTTCATCAGGAAGCCATGTGCACAATTCATGAAAACCTAAACATCGTGTTTATAAAGAAAAAAATATATATCGGTGTTTCGCAAGGGTCCTATTTGCATTAAGCCCCAGAGGGGGTCCTACACAATACTTCTTTAATAGATTAACATAACTATTAAAACACTAGTCATAATTCTGCACAGATGCATTAAAAACCTAACCTATAAACCATAAAGGTTAGTGACAGTTATTCTATGTCACCCAATTTCCATCACCAAGTGTTAAACTATAAGAAAAACCTAGGAGTGCCCCACTCACTTTATATCAAACAATATATGAGAAAAATTATTGTAAAAAGTTTGAAAAGAGAAAGAAGATAGCCAAATGTGTCTCCACTGCCGTTGCAGTTAACAATCATGGAATAATTAGGTCCTCAGCAGGCTAAAATTTACTTTATCATATGTGCGGAGTACTCTAGCCTGTGGGTCGGTCAAACCTTGTAGCCGCAGTACTAATGAAATACAGAGACTATAAAAAGAGAATGCTTTTTTGATTTCTTGGATGGAACCATCCTAAGGCGACTTAAGTTTAAGCCTGAATTTTATTTCTTTACATGTGACAAAAGATGGACTAGACAAAGGTTGAAAGGTTTTTAAGATGTAACCGTTGTCGTTGTTCGAGAAAGATCGCTTGTTAATCCATCAAGAGTAACCACGTCAGGATTCATCTACTACGACAGAACTTAGTTGTAATGGTGGGTGCTCAACATAGGAACACCAAATATGCACAATATCGTTACATAGATTACATATCGAAACCTACAAGTTATACCTAATCATTGTGTGTATATAGACATTTGCATTCCACTGAGAGATAGAAAGACTGTAGATCTAAAGATTTATGCCGGCATATCTTAATATTTGATCTTCCAGTGATTCCTTTTCATAATTATATAGACTTAAATTGTTGTCTGGTCCCCATCTGTTTAATAGCGTTATAGAAATTCCAATTGTTCCGCTCTACGTGTACGGTGTTAATGTGACTAACTTATTCTTTTTTTTTTTTTTCTTTCTCTAACGTGGGAGCGAAATCCTGCTTGGTAGGTGGATAGAATTTCGTTATCATCTATCCACCTATTTACCCTACTTAGTACTAATCTAGCCATAATTTTTTGTAAAGTGTTTATAAGGCTTATGGGCCGGTAATTAGTTGGGCTGGCACGGTACCCCTTTTTTTTTTTTTTTATAGATGGGGATGATTTCAGCCCCACGCCAGGATTCCGGAATGGGGGCACCTCTATTCAAACCATTGGTATGGATAAGAATATATTTAAGCCAATTCTCCCTGTCAGATTTAAATATATCCACCGGGATATAATCTGGGCCCGGGCCCTGCCTGCTGCAACATCAAGAGCCCTCTCAATTTCCACTAGGGTTAAGGTTAGGACTGAATCCAACACTACACATGGGTGATACCTAGTGCTATTTTCGGACAATGAAAATTGGGTCTGATAATGTGCGTCCCAGACTTCTGGGGGGACATTATTAACTGGTACCGGGCTGGCATTACCACTGCCCCATTTAATTATTTGCCAGAACCGACAAGTTTTTCCCATTGCTTGCATCGAGCAAGTCCCTCCATCTGTTTTCATCATACGGCTTCTTTGCCCTTTGTATGGTTACCTTCTATTCAGACCTTAATTTCCTAATCTCCTGCGTGGATCCCACCCTTATGGCTTGAGACAATTGCCTGTAGGCTATCCTACATGCCCCATCATACCATTTTTAGGTCTCGCTGGCGTTGCAGCGCGAAGCGCTGCCGCCATAGAGACTTATAGCCGCCTTGCTAGGTCGCAAGGGAGTCAGAGCTGTGCACGAGCCGCTCCAGACCTGGGCACGAGCTGACTCAGGTCTGTGAAAGCCAACGTGCGTGCTCATGGTGTCCTCCCGCGTCTCTTCCGAGGCGTGCTCCAGGCCGACTTGCGGTGTGCGTGCTCCAGCGTTTCTGTGGCCGGAGGTAGGTAAGTGAGGGCCGGGGGATTTGTTTGCTTGTTTTATACTGCTTCCTGTTTACAGAGTTTAATTTTGTGGCATTTGGAATTACGGTACACATGTTTGGCTGCTTCAAGGTTAATGGATTTCACAATAAGCCTGTGGGGTTGAAATACCAAGCTGCTCGTGCCCAGCTTATCTTCTGTAGCCTTTACGCTATTTGCCGCTGTGATGCCTGTCACGTTGAAGAGCAGTTTGATGGTTTCCATTGTTCCCGGAGCTTGTAGCTATCAGTTGACCACTAACCACTTTAGAGAGAGGATTTAATTACACTGACATTGTTATTTAGATAGAGGGTTGACAGATAACTGGTTCTTGGGGACAAACAGCGTAATGGCCTTGGATAGGTGATTAAAATGTGTTTTCCCGTTTCAAATGGGATGCCAAGGGTGGTCATTGTTCTGGCTAAACAGTAGAAAATATTGTTGGTTGTGCATATGCTTGTGACTGGTCTGCTTGACGGACGCATAACCTGGCCCGTTTAAACCAAACATAGAAGCGCAAGTTACCAGGGGAAAATGGTCATTTTACAGGAGGAATTTTGGTCGCACTCTGTAGGTGCCCAGATCTCTCTTTTCCCTACTAAATTTTAGATTTCTTTTATCAGCAGTTCATAGACTTTTGACTGAACCTTTAGCATTTGCCACTAGTGGGAAAATGTAACCTTTTTCGGGAAGGAGAAATGCTCTTAAAAATAAATAACTAGCACAATTTTTCTTTATAAAATGTATTGGTCTGTGGAGTTCTATATAAAAAAAAAAACACGAGTGATTTGGGCTACAGATGCTTTTCTTTGATAAAAATCTAGGAACGTTAAAGTATGAACTTTAGGAAGTGGGTAAGAGCAACCACTATTTTGGTTTGGATTACATTTGGAGTGGGACGCAAGTCTGACAAACGCTAAATTGACATGTGGTTTTCTACTTGTATGGAGGTTTCCTTTCTGTTCATCTTCCAGGTTTGAGATTCCTGGCAATTTGAAATTGTAAGTTACCTAAGATATATAAAATTGATTTAAAACTGTTTTGAAATCCATTCTTTGTAAATCTATTTAAGTGTGGAATAGTGCTTGAGCCGCAAGGAACTTTTCACACTATATGTGTTCACCTTTTGATGCAGTGCATTTGAATCATTGATAAGGCAAACCCAATAATCTGTGCATAGGTATAATAGTTGCAAACGTTGAGGAAAATGTAACACCTGTAATAGCGAGCATTTGGAAACGCCTAATATCTGACTGCATTACTTGATCCATAAAATTAATTGTTGGTGAAACAGTTCTCCTATGTGGTTTCAGAGCGTTACCTTTACAAAGTGAAACTGTTTTTGAAGAGTGTCTGGATCATTGAAAAGGGATTATCTGCATATGAGTTAATCTTTCACTTGCAATTATTGTAGCAATGCATTTGCTTAGAAGGTACCTAATATTAAAAGTTAAATATTTAGTAGAAGATCTTAAGGATAGATGAGGGCATCATTTTGATAAGATTTGAAGAATCTGTGTGTAAATATTTGAAATTCCGGTCCAGTGAATTGGCATGTCTGGCCTATGATCTCATGACATTCGAAACTTGCCAAAAAGTAATTGAGCACACTTCATAAACGGTTACCTCTGGTTCTGCCTTCGTACTACTTAAGCTATCAAGCCACTGCTCATCAAGCAATGTACCTGCTTGTGGGGAGAAAATTCGAAATGGGTGAAAATTCCCGCCTGCTGCTGTTCTGTTCCCTGGATGTCCTCTCCTGCAATCAAATTGCAAATTCGGGCCTTGTATTCAAGGAATTGTTGGGATAAGCAAGCATCCTTGTGGTTATATAGGAATAAGGATATTTTGGCTATAACTCTGCACCTGTTTCTAGAATAATCTTTGAACTTGCATTGCACAGTGTATTGTTTTTAGTGAACTGTTGGTACTTCCTTCTGTTTATAGATGTGAGGACTGATCAGTGATACCATAGCAGGAACTGGAGCATGGGCTGTATGTAGCACAGCATGGAGCAAAAGCTTTCAAACGTGCATCATCTCAAATACATGGGAGGTCAAGAATCCGGTTCTTTGATCCACCCTGGGAAGTGTCATTTGTGGAGAAACAACCACACCGGAGGCCATAATGATTAACTTGCATGCTGATGAACCCTTAAAACGGGAGAGATAATCTACTCTCCAGCATGCATTCCTCTGGCCCAGAATGCAGTGTGATTGATTATGCTTCAGCAAACTCAGAATCTGAGCTGATGAGACTGTATAAAGTCTTTTTAGGTCTCGCCTCTCAATGCGCATGCGCATTGAGCGGAGCGAGACTAGGGGCTTAAACAGACTTTACCTAGACTGGCGATTTGGTGCTGTGCCCGTGCGCTTTTAGGTCAATGTGCAAGCGCATTGACCTAAAATGCACGTGCACAGCAGCAAATCGCCAGCCATCTGTTCCCCAGCAGCTCTTCCCGCTCCGCCCCATAAGCTTCCCCCAGCGTGCGCTCTGCCTCAGCCGCACTCCTCCCACACCTTTGAAGTGAAGCGTAGCTTCACTTCAAAGGCCCCAGCTGCTTCAACCTCATCGGCACTCTCCCCGCTCAGCCTCCTGCTGCGGCCGTGTCGCATTTCTCCTCCCCCTCCCCCTCCCCACAGCAATGCCCTCCGTATTGTAATTTGCTTTTGTAATTTGCTCACTTTTAATGTTCTCATGTATCAGTTTATTTTCTATTGTGAACAGCTCTGCCATCTTAGGGTAAAGTCCCAGCTGTATAAAAATGCACAAACAAGTAAATAAGGGTAAAACTTTCCTGCTGCGCCCACCCTTTTAATGTATTCTCTTTCCTGCGACAACTCCCCCCCTCCCCCCCAAATCTCTTGTGCGCTGCTGACCTTCCCCCCTCCATTCCCCTTCCTTTATCACTACCGTATTGCAATACGCCACCCCCTCACTTGTGCACTTTCTGCACCTATCCCTTTTCTATGTCCTTCTAAACAATCGAACTTCCGACCTCCCTCATCCACCCAAGTTAGAAAGCCAACTCTTCCCCATTCAAAACTTTAATCTTTTGACCCTCTGTCCTTAATTAGCCCCCAGCATATCGACTACAGCAAAAAATAACCCCACCATCACTAACGAGCACTTACAAGCCACCCCCACCCACCATACCATTTAAAGCTCTTGCACACCACAAACAAATTACATTCACGACAAATTACCTCATAAAAATAAAAGGCCCCTGCTGCGCCCCTTATTACAATCTCAATTTCGCACCAACAACTCCTCCGTCCTCATATGCGCCGCTGACCTCCCCCTCCTCCCGTTTCCCTACCTCCATTAACAACCGCATTCCAATACGCCACCCCTTCCCCCACTTGTGCACTTCCTGCATCTATCTCCTTTCCGTCTCCTCCCAAACAATGAGATCTCCCACGTCCCTCACCCACCCAAATTACAAAGCCCACTCCGCTCCATTTAAAACTTAAAGCCCTTGACCTTATGTCCTTAATTACGGAAAAAAACTTCACATTCACCAACCATCACCTACAAGCCACCCCCACCCACCATACCATGTAAAGAGCACTAACATTACAAACAAATTAAAAGATCGCTTTTTTTATTACCTGTCACACGAGGCTGGAAACGAACAGCAGACGCTACACTCCTTCTAGAAACTACGCAGTTTACTATGTGGGAATTTCCAGCTGCGCTACGTACATACGCTACATAAGATAACGTAGCAATGGCATTGGCTGAGGGACATGTCACTCACAAAAGGAACACAAAGCTGATCTTATACAGTCATGTTTACTAAAGTGCCTCATTTCACTTTAAAGAAACACTAATGCACAGGCCACTTAAAAGTAGCTTCAGTTTCACCTTTAATAAGTGTTGCACATATTTACATTTCTACTGCCCTTTCACTGTAAACAGATTTTTAGTGCTCTACTCTCTCCTGTAGGCAACTACCTCTTTACCTTTAAGCTGTAGAGGCTTGTTTTAATTGTAGGTTTGTTTGTCTATTGACTCCTGATTGCGAGGATTGCAGAGGGCGCTTGATTTGACTTTTCACGGCCCCGCTTCGCGGGTGCCGTTCACAAGATACCTGGGGCAGAATTCTTCACGCTGCGGGACTGCGAGGCCCAGCAGGCCATTTGCTGCACACCTGCCGCCTCTTCCCGCAGTGACCACGCCCCTGCCTGCCTCTTACCCTTGAATAGACGGCTCACGCTCCACAGAAGCCGTTTTTGTTTTTTGCTCACCTTGCTAACAGCTGACCTCTGTTATTGACTCCTGATTGCGAGGATTGCAGAGGGAGCTTGATTTGACTTTTCACGGCCCCCGCTTCGCGGGTGCCGTTCACAAGATGCCTGAGGCAGAATTCTTCACGCTGCGGGACTGCGAGGCCCAGCAGACCATTTGCTGCACACCTGCCGCCTCTTCCCGCAGTGACCACGCCCCCGCCTGCCTCTTACCCTTGAATAGACGGCTCACGCTCCACAGAAGCCGTTTTTGTTTTTTGCTCACCTTGCTAACAGCTGACCTCTGTTATTGACTCCTGATTGCGAGGATTGCAGAGGGAGCTTGATTTGACTTTTCACGGCCCCCGCTTCGCGGGTGCCGTTCACAAGATGCCTGAGGCAGAATTCTTCACGCTGCGGGACTGCGAGGCCCAGCAGACCATTTGCTGCACACCTGCCGCCTCTTCCCGCAGTGACCACGCCTCCGCCTGCCTATTAATTATTCGATCACTTTCCCTGGACGCGCGCGGACAGGCGCCGGGCTAAGCCCGGGCAAAGGGCGGGCCCTCTGAGGCCCTCAGAGGCTGAAGAAGGCTGCGCTTTGCCCACCCCCTTAAAAAGTCTCATTCTTCTCGTTTTCTATTGGTTACAAAGTTTATTTGTTGGTTTGTGACTGTTCTATCGTGCATTACTGTTTTAAGTGATACCCCTGCGCTGCCCTTAATCTCTTTTGAAATGACGGCCAGAAAGCTTAGATCTGGAAAACTATTGGTTGGGAGGTCGTGTTCTAAAACAAAATCGAATCCCCTTCGAAATAAGGATAACCATGTTATACAACTCAAGGGTTCATGTCAGCTCTTCAATCTCTGGGAGCGGGGGAAAAATAGAGCATCAAATGTTGAACCTATCTATGATGACTCTGTAAATGCTCCCACTTCTCTTGTGGGTTTGAGTACTAAGGCATTGGTGCATGAGAATAATATAGAAAAGGGAGCCACATCTCTAGTCACAGTAAGAGAAGGTTCGGTTTCCTTGAACAATCGTATGTCTCCCATCACACATAAGCTAGAGGAACAAAATAACTGTTTCCGTCTTCGACTCCAATCCCCCCTGGAAGCTCCTTTACAAATAGAGGGGGTGTTAGATCATGCCTCACTCGCTTAAACTAGTGAGCCCCCACCTGATAAACACGAAGCAAGCCTTTCACCACCGAGAGAAGGGTATAATAATTACCTAGCTTTTCTGATTTGGATTTGGATCTATGTAGAAGATATATCGAGGTTGACACTGATAAGGTAAGGGATCTACAGAAAACCCCAATAACATCACTCCCCCCTGTTCTCCATCTCTATAGCAGTACTCCCTCGAATATATCCCAGTTAAATATCTCAACAAGCTCTAACCTTAATATAACAGGTATTGACGTTAAGGTTCCATCGAGGTTGGATAAACCAGTCTCTGACTGCTTATCCTGTCTTGAACACTTGCTCTCTTCCATACTAGCATTATTAGAGAAATTTGTTGGGGGCTCTGACTGCGTATTGGAAACGGTAACCCATATACTGAAGGTTTTTTTTCTCAATAAATTTGAGAAGAAACCCAGTTTAATTCTAGATGCTGTGGGAGAAGACCCTGTAGAACAGATAATCTTCGGGCCGGATAATGGGTCTCCTATCATTTTCCATCTATCTAATGCCAGGGAACAATTAGTCCTCCCTTTTGAAAACCCCTATCTCAAATTGTGTAGTTGATATAGTTCCAGTAGTAGAGGTTTTAAATGAAATGGGGTCAAAGGATGATATAGAACCATCCTTGACAGTAGAAGATCAGAATGAAATGGATCCCAAGGTAGATAGAGAACTATTTCCAATCTTTAATAAACAGCTTAGTGCCTGTGACAAGGAGATCCCGGAACAAGAAGGCGATAGAAAAAAGGAGAATTTAGGGAAAGTTAAAAAGAATGGGACAAAAAAGAGAAGATTAATTAGAAGAATTGAAAAAAATAGACGGAGAAAAATCCTTTGGAGAGCAAATTTGGAAATGATCTCAAATCAAGAATTACATCAGGCCTCCCTCCTGGTATTAAAGGATGCTAGTGAGGACGGAAAAACAGCTGTGGATACTTCCATTTCCGCAGCACAAAGTTTAGAGTTCTGACTCTTTACCTCTGTTTCCCAGCTGTTCGGGTGGACCTCCTATGGTTAACGGGGATTTGTTAATCTCCATTCCCCAAAAAAATGAGATCATTTCTATTGGCCCTGTACCTTCCGCTCTTAATCCTTTGGCCAGTCCCTACTCCGCTAAAAGGGAAGGAGTAATGGTTTGTCAAAGGCCTCCTGAAATCCCCATGGAGGAGAGCGTTGATACCCTCATTCTTGATTTCCTCCCCCTTTTTGATGCTGATTGCACTTTAAATAGATCATTGCTTCTTAAATATTTCCAGGATTCGGCAAAGTTGAAATTGCTACAAACTGCAGATATAGACTTAGTACGGATTCTGAAGATAGAGGGTAGAAACTTAACGAGGGTAAAATTCTACTCCAAATTAGTGGTAAATCTAATTTTACAACGGTCTGAGGATCTCCAGAGTAGAGGGATTGATGTTATGCCTGTCTGGGGGAATTTCCACTTTGTCAGGCATTCTAAGCCTCCAAGGCCTTTAGGGTCTACTTTATCTTTTTTGCAGGTAGCACCTGGAAATGTAGAACAGTCCGGTGGTTTCGATGATTTGAAAATTTGCTTGCTCAAAAGATCATCGTTCTGTATCTCACCCATCTCCTCCTATACCCCTCTCTCAGGAGAAGGTTGTAGATGAAACCCTCCGCTGGAATTGGCTACCTGGTGCTCTCTCGAAGAAATTGACTGTTAAGTACCCGCCTAATCCTCCTCTTTAGCGATGATATATTGTTACTATCTTGGAATTGTGCTGGGTTAAAGAATTGTCCTGAAAAAATTCAATTCCTCATGTCCTTAAAAGCCAGTGTGATCTGTCTCCAGGAGACTTGGTGTTCAGAGAAACTACAAATAGGAAGGGATTATTTTGTTCTAGAAGGCTACGCTGTCCCCTCAAGGAGAGGCCATGCTAGGGGTGGAACTGCCTGTCTGTTATCGAATCGGATAAAATTGAATTTCTCCCACTATTTGGATTCTTGTAACCTTTTTCAGGCTGTAACGCTGTTTGGCCAGGACAATGCCGAGTTGTCTAAACCTCTAGTGCTGATTAACGCTTATATTCCCCCTGAAGTTAGTTTTACCGAAACTTTAAAAAAGGTCTTCGTCTATATTCAGAGTGTTAGGGAGAAATCTCCTTACCCTAATATAATCTCAGTAGGGGATTTGAATTGCAAAATCTCTAACTTAAGCATGAGTCTGTTTCGCGATAAATATAAAGAAGAACCATTACAGATCCCCCAAAGCTCTCTTTCCCGAGAAGATTAAAACAAACAAGCTAGGGAAGATACTTCTTAAAGAACTGTCCGTTATGGATGGGATTATAGCGAATGGAAGGCTAAGATTATGTGATAGTTGAGAATTCCTCCTTTGCCCTACTAAAGGATCTCAGGGTTATCGAAACGGTTTTTAGCGACCATAAACTACTTTCTTCGTCAATGAATATACATCTCCCCAAATCCGACCAATGGTCTCTCAATGGCAACCTGGTAAGTTTTGGAGCGAAATCAGGAAGATGTTATTGGAACACAAAAGCAGAACAAAATCTGGAGAGTGTACTTGATGCTGCAATTGACGATCTTGCTATGTGGCACGGTTCTGAAATTGTATGCTTCCAAGCTTTTATGAAGTTAGTGACCTTGGTAGCTAAAAAACCAATTAGGAAAAGGTGTTTTGCAATACCCTCTTGTCCGCTACGTCTACTTAATATAGAAATAAATAAATTAGTAAGGGAACAATACTTGTGTAAATCGGCAGAAGGATCACGCAGAGTAACTTTATTAAAAAGGAGGAAAAGGCTACAAGTGAAATTACGGAAAGAAGGGGAGGACATCATCTGGATAAAACTAAAAGAGGCAGCCTTCAAAGGAGAAATGAGACAGTTTTGGTCCCTCATAGGCGAGGGGTGCGGATCAAGAACTAGACCGCTTCCCATCCCCATTCAAGAACAATCATGGGTGGATTATGTCTCTATGCAAATAATGGAGTAGCGGTTTCCCCAATAGGCTTTAAAGAGAGCGATCAGCTTTTGGCCCCTTTATCTGAAAAGGACATTGAAACGGCTATAAAGGAAATGCGTTCATCTGGGGCAATGGGGCCGGATGAACTTCCAATATCTGTTTTAAAGCAAAGCGGCGTGAAATTGAGCAAATTGTTATGCTCTGTGTTTAACACTTGTTTCTCTAGCGGAAAGATTCTTCCCTCGTGGAAAGGGAGTATCTTAGTGCCACTTTTTAAAAAGGGAGACAGATTTTCTCCCCACAATTATCGCCAGATTGCCCTTCTGGATGCAATTGGCAAAGTGTTTACAAGATGCCTTTTAAAACAAATTAATGATTGGGTGGATCAAGCAAATGTACTTCCCCTAGAACAGACGGGATTCCGAAAGAATCATGGTACATTGGATAACTTAACTGCTCTCCAAGTAATAACTGATAAATATATCCAGGTTCGTGGAGGGGGGGTCTATGTGGCCTTTATAGATTTCTCCACGGCTTTTGATAAAGTTGACCGTTCTTTATTGTGGAAGAAACTATTTACTCTGGGTATGCCAGTTAGGATGCTAAATCTAGTCCAGGAACTCCACTCCGATACCTGGTGTAGAGTATTGATGGGTGGAGAGAGAGGCCTATCCCAAACAATTCCCACAGCTAATGGTCTTAAACAGGGTTGTTTATTGGCTCCTTTGTTGTTTTCTCTTTAGGTTTATGACCTACCCCAAATTTTATCCCTAAGCGAAGGAATTGCTCCCACTTTAGGGGACAAACCTGTTGCATGCTTAATGTATGCAGACGATATTCTTCTTTTAGACCTTACTCGAAGGGATTGAATAATCGTCTGCATGCATTGCATCTATTCGCTGAGTGCCACCATTTGAAGATCAATATGTCCAAAAGCAAGGTAATGTGCATTACAGGGAAGAGAAACTAAATCTGGAAATTTCAGTTGGTTTTTAGGCAAGGAGAAACTAGAAATTGTAAAATCTTATGTTTTCCTGGGGAAAATAGTATGTAGCAACTTGAGTGCCAAGCCTCACATAGACAATAACAGTAGGAAAACCAAGACTCAGGGAAATGGACTAAGTGCTCTTTATAAGGCAACTGGCAGAAGACATTTTGCCCATCTGTTGGAGGCCTTTCGAGCAAAAATTCCAGCTTCCCTGCTCTACGGCATCGAGCTAATAGATTTTAGTCAATGGGGTTTCCTAGATACCATCGAGGGCAGTCTTCTGCGACATTTATTATCGGTCAATAATGTTTGTAGAGTGGAATCCCTCAGGCTTGAATTGGGCATTCGAAGTAGTTGGGTTCAGGCCCTGGCAGGAGTTATATGTTGGGTCTTCCACTTAGCCACGGGAAAATCGGATACCCTAAGACTTCTGATTAAAAAGGAATTACTGGGTCCCATGAAGGAATATTCTTTACTCCTAAAGAATTTTAGAAGGGCTGTCACTTTATTAGAATTGGAAGAATCAACTTTTTTCATTAACCCCCCATCAGCTAAAGCTGTTATTAAAACGGGCAACTTGGGAGTTAAGTTTTAGGAGGGATAGAGATGTCCTCATCACAAAGAAAGGTGTTATTGAGGTTGTCAACTCTTATTCATTTAAACATATACAACCTTATGCATCCTGGACCCTCCCCCACGGCCTACGCCGTTTCTGGTTCCTCTTGAGACATGATCTTCTCCCCTTAAGCAAATTACTAGCCAGATGGCATGGGTGTTCCAACAAATGTAACCTATGTAACAATGACAAATCAATTCAGGATATTGCCCATATCCGCTTCATATGCCCTGCCCTAATGGTCCACCGTCGAAAGTGGGTGAGACCTATATGTTTACAGTTAAGCATCTCTTCTGCTAAATCTTTACGGGATGCCACTTTCAATCCTCCCAATGAAATGTTCTGTTTCAGAATTTTTTACTTTTTTAAATGTTTCTTAGAATTATATTAACAGATATGACTCATTTTCTGGTTCTTTTTTGTATAAATAGAATGTATTGTGCGGATTTTATGTTTTTGCAATTTCTGTTGTTAATTGTTTTGTTTATATGTGGATCTCAATCGAGTTCCAAACCATATTCAAATAAATTGAATTAAATTGAAATAAGAAATATAAATTGTAGGTTTGTTTGGCTTTAAAATTACAAATGCTATAGGTGTCACATTTGCGAAAGTTATAACTATTGGCATTGTAAATGTCAAAGCTATCAATTTAGCTATTTTAAAAACCAACACATAAATAAAATAATTGTCATTTACAAGACCAATAGCTCCAACTTTTCTAATGCGAGAACTATTGCATTTCCAATGCTTGGTTTTTTAACTGCTGTGTTGGGTTGTTATTGCTATTCGTTTACCACATGCAGTTTTATTGGGAAAAGGTTTTTCTGCTTGTGTCTGGCTGGCAAGGGTCAACTCTGGATTATTCATAGAAACCAATTTTACCTCTGTGTGCTAGTTTTTTATTTTTTTTATTTGTTGCAGATCAGCCTCATCTCAAGACTGAGGCCTTTTTTCCTCATGGTTTAAGAACTTGGTTTTCTACAACATCACTTCACTGAAAAGATACTTTGTGGTTCATACAGACCAATGGAAGTTCTCATTTGACAAAGAAAAAATGTGTATTGCATCAAAGGAGTTGCCTAACGGCTAGGGCGGTCGACCTCCAACCTCTGGAACCGGGTTCGAGTCTCGGCAATGACGCTGAACATCCTGTGATTCTGGGCAAATCACTTAATCTCCCCGTGCCTAACAAAACAATTTACAATGCAATAGGTCTTGCATTTTAGAAACTTTGACCTATTGGTATTGTAAATGAAAATGCCTTTTATTATTGCAGGTTTTTTAAACACATAAATAAAAGGCATTGTCATTTACAATGCCAATAGCTCAAAATCTCACAAATGCGAGACCTATTGCATTGCAAATGCTTGTTCTGATTTGTGGATATGGTGCATATTGGATCTTTTTATGTTTTTTGTAAAGAAGTTTTCAACTGAGCAAACAGGGCCTCGTGAGCCATTGTAAGAGCTGTGAGACTGGCCTAATTAGAGTCCAGATGCGAGAGGGCTAAAAGAGAATCTTCAGGGGTTGACTTTATCTGGACCATAGTACCCTCATCCTCAGACACCCGTGCCCATTTTAGTCTTCGGCAGTCATGAGACATGATTACGTCTGCTGTTACAATATCCGTACTACCCCTCGACAGTGAGTGACCCTTTACCTCTAATGCCAGAATCAGGGGTTTGTGATCCCTCTCTGATCTTTTTGGAACCTCCATATCCATTAACCAATTCTAAATTAATAAGAGTAGTCAATCCTAATACTTCTTAGCACATTATTGAAAGTGGGGTTGCCTTTAATATCTGATTTAGATCTTCCATTAGCAGCCCGGAACCCCCTCTCCAGTGTTTTAGCTTTTTAATTGTAGTACTGCCTCTGTCCATTTATTAATTGGGGAGAGCGTAAGGACGGAACACCGCAAATCGCATTCTCGTCACTAGTAAGACTTCCGTCTTCTAAGCAGAGTGGCTCAAATGTGCAGTTGAAGTCCCCCGCGATAACCCGGTTACTTGTCCCTTTTAATGATTTGATATAGGAGTCCAGGCTTGAGATGGTTGGTGAGGCTTTCCCACCCACCATCCCTCTTGCATAGACATTAGTCAATATAAGCTTGGGCTCGTATTCAGAGTTTATTTTGATAGCCTGGAGATCTGAGTTGTCAATCCTTAGTTCTTATACCTGATAACCCGCCTGCTGTCTGACCCGCCTGCTGTCTGACCCAGATGGTTAGCCTCCCGAGGGTCGCCCTTTAGAACTTGCAATTGCTGGTTTGCCAAAGGCCAGATAGCCTGGACGGAAAATCGTGCCCAAAGACAAGGTCTTCTGAAAGGCGATGATATCATAGGTCTCTATGAAAGTGGACCAATCAGAAGAGATTGTCTTCTATAGTAGGTCAGCAATATTCCAAGATAAAATGCTTAATGTACTAGGAGCTATACCTTCTCCCTGTTCTATCGGTAATAGGACCTCAGTGTGCTCAGACCCACTAGTTTGAACTAGCTGAGGGCTTGAGTCAATCGCAGGGGAAACAGCAGGTTGGGTAATGGGGTTCTCTATCACAGGTGGAGCTACAGATAGCAATCAATCAAGCCGGACAAAGGAGCAAATCTGTTGGCTAGGTTTAGGTCAAAGGGTTTGCCTGTAAGCCTAGAGGGTGCACATCGTGTCCCCCCTCCAACGGCGCACAGTAACGGCATCCAAGGAAGAACCCTAGCGGCAGGAGGGACTTTTTCCCAGAATGGTACCCTTGATTTCTACTCCCTAGGTGCTCCAGTAGGGGTCTAACAACATGCTCGTTGTTAAAATTGGCAACTACAGTCACCCCACCTGTCCTTGGTAGAGTGTCCAACCCACGTTGAGCGTCTTGCCATTATCATTTGATTACAAATATCCCAACCCCATACCCCGACTTCCTTCAATTGTGCAGTGAGCCAGTGCATTGTTTGGCCATTAACTGATCAGTGGATTCTATCTGCCCAGCTTGTAAGGTCGGTACATTCCTCAAGACCACCACCACCACCAGAGGAGCGGCGGCCGGTGGGAGATGTAAGACTCTAGAACCATTTTCGGCTGAGCTATGGACCGATCTCAAATTCCATATTCCATATTCAACTATACTAATATACTGCCCAAATAACGGAATAACATATCTACTACTCAAATTACTTCATATTTATACTATACTAATTTTCAACACTAATCCTTTATGGGTTCTGAAGTGGCGTGCTACTTGCCAGAAAAGCGCTTCAACGCCCATCAGGGGTAACAAGTGCTATATGAATGCAAATCTTTCTTCCCCTTATATCCATCCGCTATCCTTCTCACTCCAAGTAACAGACTAATATCCACCACTGAAATTACCTCATATTTCACCATATTAATTCACCACTAATCCTCTATAGGCTCCCTGAATAGCATGCGTCAACAAGCGAGCGATAAATAAATACAAACCTTTGTACTACTCTATCCTTCTCCTATCATTCCAAATAACTGATTAACCTATCTAAAATGTACTTGCATGTTTCACTATACTAATTCAACACTAATCCTCTGTGGGTCCCGGAGTAGCGTGCTACCCGCAGAAAAAGTGCTTCGACGCCTCGTCAGGGGTAGTAAGCGCTATATAAATGCAATTACAATACAATACTATTATGCACGGCAGAGGAGTCTCGACCAGGAGGCCCGTGGACAGAAATAGATTGATTACCTAAACCACGGTTAGAGTGGTTTTGTATTATATTACCTGCTGTCCTATCCTGGGGTCTACTTCCCTCCCCTCTTGGGGTGCTCGGAATGAGCTGGGCGAATTCACTAGACGTATTCCCTGTCTCACCCCCATAGCCATCCATAGCTACTAAAACAACATCCAGATCAGTGCCCAACCCGCCGTTCCGGCTGGATGCATTAAATTAGATGTTGGGGAAATGGCGGGTGGGGATTTCGGGATTACAGGGTTACACAACACATTTGTTATAGTTTCAGAGGGCCGATTAATTTTTGCCAGAGAGTCCTCAATGGTACAAAGATTGGACATAACACGCAGTTCAAAATTATTTAATCTTTCCTCGATCATTGTCAGTCTATCGGATTGGGGACAAGATGCCGAAATTAAAGCCCCCACTTTGACCCATATAACCTCGTAAGCTTCAGGCGGGGGAGAACCCAATGAGTGGATGTAATGCACCAGAGGTAGAAGAAGCGGACTGAGGCTCTATTATCAATGGGGATGTTGAAGTTCCTATTTGTCTTTTGCATTTTTGCATTTTTCTGACTTTTGAGGGCCCTCCTCCCCTCTTCCTCTTTGTTGATGGTTCCGGATTTGGTTCCATCTATTCGCAAGGACCTGAAAGCGAAAAGAATGTAGCACATTAACCAATGTCTATTCATGGGAGCGATACCATCTGTCTCAGTTACGCTTGCTGCCTTTCGTGGGCAAGTTGTCTGTTAGCTAGTCTAGGCTTGCCGTCTATTAAAATAAGTCCTGTAGAAATTACGGGCGTCTGCCTGTTCTTAGTCACGAAGCTGAAAAGAAAACATCTCTTATCGAGGACGCAGTCTTTGAAAGATGAAAGTGCCAATGGCAAACAACATCTGCTTTTTTTAAGCCCTGTTCTTGTGTGGATTCGCGCCACTAGGAACGGAAGTATTCAGTGGGTGAACCGGAAAGGAATTCACCTAATTGAGCAGAGCCGCACTGCCGGCAAAGTGTAGAGCACTGCTATAGACAGTGGCGGCCATCTTTCTGTGGGTCCAAAGGGGGGGGGGGGGGCAACGTTTTTACTTGAAATACGTATAGTGTCCCAACCAAACCCATACACATAATGGTATGATACTGAATGGGTCTGATGTTGTTAAAAGCTAGTCAACAATTGACAACAAAGCCTTGTTGACTATGGTTTCTATGTGTCCCTGCCTAGGTAACCTTATCAACTACGGATGTATACATTGCAAGTGAAAATTCCACAACGGCCAACAAAGCCTTGTTGGCTGAATTTGCAACTATTACCACACAGATATTATTCACCCACAATTATATTTTAGCACTTGGTGCCATGGGATTTCATTATTCATCCCAAAATCCAATCTAATTCTCTGCACTTGCGTATATTAGTGCTTGAAGCACCCGAATTGATGCTAATTTTTTCCAAAATTAGCCACCGTATATCGTCCACAGTATGTTTTGCTTCCATATAGTGTTTCACTAAAGGAGCTTGTATTTTATGAGTACGGATTGCAGACCTATGTTCCGTTAGTCTAGTGGACATCATACGTGCTGTTTCGCCTACGTGACCTTTATTACATGGGCACAGGAGTTGGTAAATAACATTGGATCTTTTGCAGTTAGTTAAACTCTTGAGCTGTAAGTTAACATTATTGAAGGAAATGTACTTAGCTTAGATCGCAAACTCCACACATGAGAGGCACTTAAAATTACCTGTGGGGATAGCAAGTCCAGTGATAGAGGTTTGCACGGAGTTTGTAGATTTAACTTGCATAGGGGATCGTACAATAAGATCTTTCAAATTCTTGTTTTTTCTGTATGCATACAAGGGTTTAGGTAACATACTGCCTTTAGATCTAGTTGCATTTAGAATATGCCAGTTAGAGTTGATAATATGGCGAATCTTTTCATTCATAGTCGAATGTCTTGTTATAAATACCAATCTGGAGCTGGTTTCTTTGACTTGAGTTGTTAGTAGATGTCTGTCAAAGAATCTGTATTGTTTGTACGAGTCACATACCAAACGTTTGGGATATTCACGAGCTAGAAATGTTTTCATCTCTTCTGCTCGGATATCGAAATCTTGTACATTGGTACAATTCCTACGTAATCGTAGGTACTGTCTGAATGGAATACTGGTCTTTTGTATCTAAGGATGATAACTCTCAAAGTGGAGCAAGGTGTTACGAGCTGTAGGCTTAACATATAAGTCTACCTCTAGATGGTCTTTTCTGTTTTGGATAAGAATATCCAAAAACTCCACCTTGTTGTTGCTGAAGTTAGCTGTGAAAAAGATATCACACCGGTTGAGCCAGGAAACAAATTCAGTGAGATCTTCAGAGTCTGCTGTCCAAATGAAGAAAATGTCATCTATATATCTTGACCATTGTAGCTTCCTGGCTTCAAGAAGGGAGTATATGTGGTAAAAGTTGGCCAGTGTTGTAACCGATTAAATACAATGGTAGAGTACATCAAGAGGTGCCATGTTAGTATACCTCTATCTGCTACATGCTGAGGTGTGGCAGTCTCTATTTTAATGTTTTGAAGGAGAATGCAGAAGTCAATGATAACTGGATCTCATCAGTGGGAGTTCTGGCATTTGGATGGATAACCTATATATAACAAATTAACATTACATACTGAGATATTTAGAGTTGGCCTTTTTCAAGACTTGGGCGTCTGCTCAAATTCCTCTTTCACATGTGAACTTCCAAACATCTTGCTAGAATTGATAGCACTGGGTTTTATTTCATTGTTATTCCTAGTTGAAGTTATTTCCAGAGTTGCAGCGTTAAGGTGTGAACGCACTTACCATCACTGTAAAATTCAGACCAGAAGGAATGCTTACTGTAGACATCTTACCCAAGGCCACTATCTCCATCTACTGGTGAAATCAGGGAAAAACCTTCTTCGAAGGAAAGCAAGTTTTCATTCAACCTAAACTGATGTTTCTATCTCTTTTAACTATGGACATGTCGGGAAAATCTTTTGGCAAATCTATTCATAGCATGTAAGTCATTATTTCAGTCTTAAAGTCATCAAAGCTAGAGTAGTTTCCAAGAGGTAACAATACTTCACTAACTGGACAAAATCATACCGATTTATTAAAAAAAGGAAAGAAAAAAAACTCTGAACACGAGAGCGGCTTTGGAACAAGATTTAACCACTGTTGTACTTAAAAGTTAAATGTTGATGCTACTTGCAGCAGAGGTATGCATGTGAATATATTTGTAATAGATTCCTCAGCATTTATTCACTTAAACACGATTTTTGTGTAGCGTAGATTTAACAAGCATTGGCCACGCACGCGCCTCGCGCTCAGTATAGAGAGGCGGGGGTAGGGGGTTGAGGCCATCAGAGTGACGCGATCTGTGGTTGGAGAGAGGCACGCAAGGCTTAATAAGCCTTGACAGAAACCCACATGGCGGCTGCGCGCGTGCTCTAGGCCAGAAAAAGCCTCTGGTAGCACTTTTAAAAGCCCGTTTACTAAATTTCTCACAGCCTAGCGCATGCGCTGGCTCAGCGAGACCTAAAAATGAAGGCGTTTACCTCTTGAGCTTCGTGACATATTCTTACCTGGACCTTGTCCTTGATATTGGTTCTGTCCTTAATTGTCTGAGTCGGAAGTGTCTTTGATCTCCAATAAAAAATTGTGACAAAAAGAAAAAGTGGTTACCTTCCTGGAAGATCTATTGTAGGTGGGCTGATCTAATGCATAACCACTTGGTTCTGGCTGGTAGAAATGTTCCGCTTAATAGGGATAAACTTTTTCCTGACTAAAGAGTCTAATATCTTTCTTAAGCTTATCCGTTTTTCTCTTAAGCAGATAGTCATTGTAGGAATTCATTTATTTTTCTACTTCTAACTTTTTTTGAGCTTTTTCTACAGCTTGGCTGTTTTTAATTTTAGCTTCCAGGTCTAAAATTTCCTGTAGAAGTGCTTGAACTAACTCTTTGGCAGTTTCAATGATTAAAATCATGAGGTCTCAAGAGCATCTGTTGGCTGTTAAAGACCACCGTTCCAGAACTCTTCGAATTTGTACGAATAGCCCTTGTATACTTCGCACTCCAAGCCCTTGCGGCATGACTCCCGCCCTTAGGTACTCCAGCATGAACTGACCATGCAGTTCTATTCTTTTTAGTCTTTTTTTCTTCAAAGCTATAAGCTTATAGATGTCTTCATTGCTTTGCAAAGTGGAGTAGTTAGACTACGCGTGGAGACTGATTCTCCCACCAAAGACGCAAAGTCTTCATCTGAAAAGACGCAAGTAATTTGTCCATGATGGGTAACCGTAAAGCCCAGAGGGTAAGAGATTGTTGTAAACCTTTATGTATCACACCAATCTATGATAATGTCAACGAATGCTGATATGAATGTATTAACGAAGTTTGACATGTGGAGAACAAGATTAGAAATGGAAAATACAAATTGAAGTGTAGATAAATGAATAGACTAGTATAATATGTACAACTAAAACTAGAATAAACCCCGCACAGACAGTGGTGGTTGGGGCAGGACATTTACAGATCGGGAACAGACTTCAAATCCCCAACCCCCACCGCGGCAAAAAAAAGAAACTCCACTACACTGAGCTAATGAACCCATTGCAGGACCTCCTTTTCACCCCCATGGTCACACATCTGAATAGCTTGGCTTTTTTATTTTCTCTCAAGCTTAATAAAATGAGTACTGTTGGCTTGGGGTTCAGTAACCGAGTTATACAGCGCTTCGGCACTCCTCCTCAGAATGGTGTGTTTTTGCACTGGTACGAGATCTAACTATTTTCAAAGAATGTCTGGTTGTAAGCATTGGTCAGGCTGTGTATCTTTGGATTGGGAAGTGTTGTGTGCTGTTATTCAAACTTAATTGTATGATTAGCATAGTTCCAAGATTCCAGTAAGCCTTAGCTTTCTAATTGGGTGTTTAGATTGTTTGAGACTTACACCTGCGGGAGCATCCCTTGCCCTTTTCCGTAGTATTTCTGTTCTTAATTTCTGACATTTTATTGTTCACCTCTTCCATGAGTCACGGTGGGCGTGTGCTGATGACGGCCGGGAGCCGTCATGACCTTGCCCGCGATCGGAATGTTCAGCACTGCGGCGGAATTCGCGCCGCAGTGGTGATAAACGTGATTTTTTTTTTTTTTTTTTTTTAAAGACCTTTATTGTCCAACATGCAGTGTACACAGCACCATAGCTTACAACCCAGCCGGGCCAGCTGCAGTTAATGAACTTTGTGGTACATAAAGCGAGTGAACACAGCTTCAAGTCCGGCAACCCTGGGGTCCGGCAGCGTATATCAACATTTCACATTACATCATGATATGTATACATTTAGTGTCTAGTAATTGTGTGGTCTATGGGTTTTTCGGCATGCATTCAGTGGCTCGAGGTGGTTGCGCTGAATCTACCCTCTTCAGTGGCTGCGGTGACGGCCGTGCCCGTCACTTCCAATATGTTGCAACTGCGAGTGCTTCCGTGTGGGTCGATACTCAGACGGGTATGGCGCCGTGTGAGGGAGCGTAGAGGGTGTGAGGGAGCGTAGAGGGTGTTCAGCGACTGAGTGCATTTGGGGCGTGTAACCTCCATGTGTGTCCATTTCAGCAAAAAGAGTTGTTCTGCACCTCGATGTCCAGGCGGGGTGTCCAAGCCGCGGCTGTCACACCCGAGGGTGTCCTGCGGCGCGAAATGGTGTATAAGCATGAAGTTGTATGTGTACGGACATGGTCTAATGGAAGATGAAACCAAATCAACAACTAACTACAAAACAGGGACATGGGTTTCACAGGAGGTAGGTAGGGGTAGGTGTATGTAGAGTTCGCCACAGTGTCGAAGAGGTAGAAATCTGAATCAGCGTGTCAGTCGCGTCTCGCGGGGTAGGTAGAGTGGTGATGTTATACTTGATAATGTAGACTTGACGGCCCTTCCAGTCTTTTTTTTTTTTTCTGGACTGCTGTGGCCCCAACAAAGTGGTTTAATTATGAGCTTTGTGGTAGTGTTTGTGGACCTCTTCCCCCATGTATGTAAAGTAAGTGTTGGCCATCGCTTATCATTTTGCTTTGTAAATCAAGCACGAACTTCGCCTCTACCTTGCATGTCAGTGTCTGGGAAGGCCCAGTTGCACGTAGCTCGAAATACTTTCTAAGGAGACCAGTCTGCCAAGCCTGTGACGTTTGCACTCATGTAGAATTTTATATTTCAGGGTGTATGAGCTGCTTGGGTCTATTTTAGGTACCCAAGACTACTAATCTATGTACAAACTTGTGTGGATCTCGAAGCCACAAAGATTTGCTTTATGTTAAATTTAGAGAAATGCCAACATATAGCTAAACAAAGCACCGGTAAAGTCTTCTCAGATTTTGATTCCCTAAAGACTTGAGACCAATAGAAAGATCTTGTTGGGATAGACCTTAAAATTAGGGTGTACGTCTTGGCTGGAGAGGAAACTTCCCTGTGCATGCACCGTGGGCGGACTGAGGAAAGATAGTTTCAGCAGTGCCGAGAGTTGTATATCTGCGCTTCTGCATTCTAAACACTTCTGTTTGCAGAACATTTCGAGTCTGCCATTTTTAATTTTGCTTTTCTGCAAAAATATTTTCGAGGAAGAGTGGTATGTGCTATTAATATGCACATGTTTTATTTTTGATGCATTTTCAAAGCAAATCAGAATATGCATAGTTTATCCAGGAATTTATCCCTTTAACCCCTTGCCTGCGGGGCTGATTTCCCCAGCTGTGCTGGGGGAGGGGGGCGCGCACAGCGCCCTTGTGCTCGTGACAAGCTCAGCTCGTCATGAGACACGGTAGTTGTGTGCTCATGACGAGCTGATCTCGTCACGGCCACACCCGTTTGTGTAGAACGATCGCACAGCAGGGGAATTAGCCCCGCGTGTGAGCGTTCTAACGGTCATGACGAGCTCAGCTTGTCATGAGCACACCGGAACAGGGGCTCATGACGAGCTGAGCTTGTCATGAGCATGGGAGGGGTTAAACCAAATTAAACAAATAACCTGGGAATTCGCTAGAATTGTGATAGGCATGGATGCAATATGTTTCTTCAAATTGTATTATGTGACACAGGAGAAGAAGCAATAGAAGCTGAAGTTCATGAATTGTTTTGGTTGAACCTGAATAGGTGAGTATTTTACAGAGTTTAATGCTAGGTAATGACACTGGTACTTAATGTAAAATAATTAGCAATGTGGGTAGTATAAAGCAAGGTGGAGGACATGATTTTGCTGTGCAATGCTCATGCAGTTTCAAGGGTGGTTGAAAATAGAAATACTTCCTCGCATGATTAGTGATTTAGTGTTGCCCACGATCCTTCTTGCTTAATGAGCTACACGTACCCCCAACCCATCCTGAGGATGTTTGCTGCTTGGTAGTAGATGATTATTCAGACCGCAAAGCCTTCGGGGCAAGATACATTTTGAAATCAAATGTGGGAATCATGTTGCAACACATGCGTTAATATAGTATCCATTCTAGTGCATGGAGATGTTTCAGAAGACTGGGAAAATGTGTTGCTTTCCAGTGAAATGACTAGTAATAGAAACTAAAAGACGTAAGTATCAAATCACAAATTGGATTCAAAGATTATACAGAAATTGGAATTCAACATTTAGATGCATGTTCGCCAATATGTCGCATCAAATGGTTACATCTTCAAAGAGTGTGATGGTATGTTCTGAAACAAAGACTGTATCGTTAAACCTTAGACAGAGGTAGAAAAATTATTTACAGTGGGTCACTTTCTTTGTAGACATTGAAGATTTAGTTCTAAGGATATTTTTGTGCATGTCTTCAGTACACCAGAATTGTTCTATATACTTAGAGGCAGGTACATCTATTTGTCAGGATGAAACCGTTCAGGAGCCCGATGTCCAGGACATATTGTTTAGGGTCAAGGGAAACACGTTTTAATGTGTGTTTTTCCCTTGGGACAAGTAGGCCCAACCCCCTATATCACAAACTCTTTGGCTGACAATTTAAGTACCACATTTTCGATTGGGAAAGGGCACTGTCTGCCGTTAAGGTAATATTTTTGTCCATGTGTTAATGCTGTTCAAACTTGTATTTATGGTTCATTAATTAGAAGCCTTTATTATTGGGGTGAGCACTCTAAGTAAATGTTGTAAGCTCCAACTGCACTACTGACAGTGCTTCCAGTATAAAAATGTGTATACCGGTTTTCAAAGTTTAGCAATATGAGGCTATGTGTAATGCTCCCAGAATGCTCTGATATGATGCAAGTATTTTCTGAAGCTTGAAAGCAAGATTGATGATTCTTTGCAGGAAAAAAAACATTTTGCTAAACAGCTGTAAAATTTCACATACCATTTATTTGCAGCATCATTTAGTAACGTGTTGATGCATGCTAGTATTTCCCAAAAATATTCATAATGGAAAATCAGTGTAACCAGTTTCGATAAGATTATAGGAAACAAATAAACAAGCATTGTCAAAGCCAGTAGGTCTGAAATTGGTGGTAATCTTTTTAGTTTTGTCAATGTTACTTGTTTTGACATGGATTTTGTAAAACCTTATTGGTGTGGGAGCTGCAGGACCATCACCAATATAATAAACATTGACAAGCAAATATTGTTTTTGGTCTCGCAAAGCACACACTGCTGCACTACTGTGTGCCCGTATTCTCCTTGTGAAAGAGCAGAATGCTGCCGCTCACAGTGAAGCCAGCCGATACACAGAGAGACAGAATTTTAATAAACACAAAAGGTCATGGTCCACGCCAGATGAAATTAGAGGACCAGTTATCAAAAGAGTCTCAAAAGTGCCCCCATGGTATGTCCTTGCATTAATTGCAGCTATACGGCTTTCGTGAATTCCCAAGAATTTACAGAAGTAGGACAAGAAATGGTGCTCCTAGAAAATATTTGTGAACTGCATTTTAGCATGAGCAAATAAGCATGTGTAGATTTGCTCATGCGAAAATCTGTTTTCAAGTTCTTTCCCCCCAACTCTGGAAGGTTTACATCGGTCACTGTCAGGAGTAAATTTCCAACATTTCTCAGTATGGGAAAAGATTGGAGACTCAAAAGGGCATTCTAACCCTGGTACTATTGCTTACCACTACCTTTAGCCCCAGTATGTAGATCTGCGAAAACTTGGCAACATGAGATTACAAGTATTCAAACACTACCATAGTATGAGCCATGACATGATCAGAAAGGCTAGATCAGAGCTCTTATATAATGAGATTGCTCCCATAATTTGTTGCTGCACTACATGGCACCAAAGGGGCAAGTGGATTTTGTTACAGGAGAAGTAGATTTATGAAGCAACCTGCCCCATGAACAAGTAGAAATATTATTAAATTCCAAACCCCTGAAACCCATTCAAGGAGTCAATCGCGGTTGAGCCTTAGCATATCAGCACATGGTTCAGAGTTAAATCCATATCAGAAGTTCATTTGATGTATGGCCTAATATTATTCTATAGACGTGTTGCATGTTAATCGTAGACAGGGCTCGACAAATCTAAAACATCTTACTTGACCTGCAGGTCGAGTGAGTAGACTTTTCTACTGGACCTAACAGCAATGCACTCGACCCACAATTGATCGCATAATGGACTTTTTTCAAAACATTTGCAGCGCCAACAACCCAGGAAAACGTTGGCCACCCAAATTAACAGCAAATTTCACCCATTTACCTCCCTATGTGTGTATCAAAGTGCCGTGGTGAAGGTTTCTGCGAACATACATGGCAAAAAAATACCTTATAAACTTTAACATGTAGACAACATATCAGGCTGGCACTTACTTGTAGTGAGGAAGCTGATGCTCAGACTAAGCTAAGGTTTGCGTTCTTCAGATCGCTGCCTTCTGTCCTTCCCTTTTAATCTGTCTTGAAATAACTTTATGGCCAGAGTCAAGTGCTTGTTCTTTCAAAATAGGAAGAGTTTTGCATATTCATGGACCGGGAAGGCTGTGTCAAGATTGTCATTGTCAGAGGAGCTACGCGCGGATCCAAGATGGACGCGTGAGCAGAGGGCTCCCGAGACCCCTTCCGCCACCCACATCTATCCTGGCATTAATCCTGAATTGGTCGACGGGTATTTCATGCTGATGCCCTGCTGATATTGAAAGCTTTTTTCGGAATTTGATTTGGCCGCCGGGAACTGGACTTGCTGCACCCTGTAATTTGAGGCCTACGGTGACGAGAGTCCGGGGGTTTTAGTTCCCGAAGGTGCCCAGGTGCTAATCGAACAACGACGGCTGGAGGGACGCCTCCGTTGCCCCTGTGGCACTTTCGGTTTCGATTTCGGTCATCATTGGTGTCGACTCATCGCTGTTTGATACTGCTGTCCTGGCTTGGTTGCCTTCTCTCCTCTGGCTGTCGTTCCTCGACTTCTCGATTTACTGCGCTTGCCACAGAGTGATTCATTTTTCCCAGATCTCGGAGGACCCTTCGGAGCTCGTCGATCACCATGGCAGGCAAGCCGGACGCTGAGCGGCGCAACACCAGAGGCCCGAATCGAGGGGGAGCCGCTCAGACCCAGACTATTGAACGTTTTACTCGCCCGAAGAGATCCCCGGGTGGTCCGAGCAGGGCCCTCGTAGAGGCTGGCGACGGTCCTCCTGCGAATGAGGAGCCGACTTGACGGATGTCATGGGCGCTATTGCCAATATCCAGACTTCGATGGGTCAGCAATACGAAACGCTGGCCACTAAATTGGATACAGTTGCGATTGAGGTCAACCTTGTCAGGACAGACCTGGGGAAAACCAACGAACGGGTCAATCTCTGGACGTAAAGACAGCAAGCTTGATTACAGATGTGTCTGATCTTCAGACCGAGGTCCGCGATCTTCGCGTGGCCAGAGACTCGTTTGCCCGTCGGCTGGATGATTTTGAGAGCCGAGCCAGACGCAATAATGTTTGCATTATAGGTGTTCCGGAGAATTCTACTGATGTGCCAATGGACCTTTTGGTGGAGGACCTTATCCAAAACTATTTGACACCGAAGGGCCTTAGTAAACTTTTTGCGGTGGAGCGTGCTCATAGGATTCCAGGTGGGAAGCCCAAGCTCGGGGCCGCTCCGAGGCCTATCATAGCCAGGATTTTTAACTTCCGTGACAGAGACGCTATCCTGCAGGCCTCCCGTACTAATGGTCCTACCAAGTTTGAAAATGTGTTGGTCAGTTTCTATCCGGATTTCACTCAGGAAGTGCAGAAGCAGCGTATGGCTTTTACGGGGGTGAAGCGACGCCTCGGAGATATGGAACTCAAGTATGCCATGCTTTTTCCGGCTCGCCTGAGGATTGTGTATAATGAACGTACATTTTTCTTTGATCGCCCTGAAGTAGCTAGTGACTGGCTAGACTCCTTGCCGATGCAACACACCAATTCGGAGAGTTCAAGAGGTGCCGAAGGCGGCCTGGAAGAACAGGATCAGTGAGTCTGTACCGATGAGCCATTATTGGACGCTTTGCAGTGGCTCTGTGATAGTTCTGTTTTATACGTTGTTGATACCCAGGGGTGGGGGGATTCGGGACTCTTCCTCCTCAGGGGACATTTTTCTCTCTTCTTGTAGGTTAGTTTAATGGAGCGACGGGCACACTGCAAGTTGGGGTGGCTTTCTGGTCTACCGCAGGGGTGCAGGGTGGGGGGTTGTGTGTTGAGGGTTCTTTGGGGGGAGGTAGGGGGGTCTTTTCTTGTTTGTTTGTTTCGAGGCTCTGATTTGGTTGCCATTTTATCCTTTGTGCCTGCTTTGTGGCGGGGGGACTGTTGGTTTCTGTTTTGGATGGGGGGTAGGGGCTGCGGGTGCTGAGCTGGAATGTTAATGGTCTCGGAGATAGAATAAAATGGGGGATAGTTTCACAGTATTTAAAGCGACACTCCCCTGATGTTGTTCTACTACAAGAAACGCATCTGGTAGGCAATACGTGCCGTGCACTGAATAAAAGAGGCTAAAAAAGATTGTCATTGTCCAGTGTTTCCTCTGAGCGAAAGCACTACTGTTGGGGTTGGATGAAAGTGTCAACTTTCGAGGTGCTGTTGTATTGCATTAGCGCTCCGTCAGCTTTGAGGCAGATCATGAATGTAGCTCATTTTGTAATCCGTTTATGCTGCAAAGTCCTTAAAGTTCTATTATATTGCTGTAGCTGTGGCAGTGCTTAATTTGTATGAAAAGTGCCAAGGCCCGTGTCAGGAGTCCATGGCTTGGCAGTTCGGGCTGGACTGTTCCCATGAGGCACAGGGGTCATCAAGACTAATTTCCATATAGCCAGTCCTGAACTGGGGTGGCGAACAGTGAGCTAAAGAACGATGATGGATTCAACCTAGGTCTGAGGGTGAGTGTCTCCAAAGGAGACAAACAGCTGCTCCATGGCAAATTGTCAGAAGTATTTAATAAATTGGTCAAGACTGATTTGCATAGCCAGTCCTGAACTGGGGTGGCGAACAGTGAACTAAAGAACGATGATGGATTCAACCCAGGTCTGTGACTCAGTACTGGGAGTGTCTCGAAAGGAGACAAACAGCTGCCACCATGGCAAATTGTCAGAAGTATTGACAGACACCACAGTGAATGGTAAAACACAAATGCACACTTGTTAAGGAAAATGCTGCTGATTTGAACAAGAGAGTAGCATTAAACTGAGTCGCTATCTTCTGAGTCCGTAACAGCAGTGTTGTTTTGACAAGGATGTTTGTGGCCCATAATATGTCTTGTTCCTGGATTTGCTGAAAGCCAATGAAAAACGGCTGGGTATGGATCAAAACTGTCTAACTCCGGCCCATCTACTTGGATTCACATTAAAGCAGACATGGTGTCACTTTTAAGGGACGTACAGAGCTCATTTTTTATTCGATTCATGCTGCTAAACCCCCGTTCACATATTGCTGTTGTTGGACTGATGGAAAGCATGATTTCTAAAATTGGAAGGACATGTTTAACTTCTGGGCGTTTTTTCAATAGCTGAGTGAAGAGGGATACAGGCTTATGCGACGTCCTCCGATGAAGGACGTACAGTTTAAAATCTAGCCACTCTCCAGGGGCAGACTGAATTTCTTCATCAGTAAGTACCTTTTTGTAGTACATAACAAGGTCCTCAAATTCTTTTTGTTGTTGTTGTTTTTTGTTGTTGTATTAACTTTTTTTATTATTTGAAACACAAAAACAACAAAACATCAAACCGACAAGCAAGGCAGTACAGCAGTAATACAATCATTAGGTCCGTGCTCATGGGGGACGGGAGATACATGAATCAGGAGCAAAAAGTCCTTGAATGCAAAGGAGAGGAGGGGGGCAGTGGCAGAGTTGCATAGAAACAATACGGTATACCACAGCCGGAAGGGATAGGAGTCAGGGCGATGGGGAAGGACTCTGAATAGCAATAAGCGGGGGTGTACAAATCTCTCCACGGCATGAGTACCACGGATTCCAAATCTTCCCCCATTTTGCGGGCCTGCCTCTTGCAATATATACTGTTTTCTCTCGAAACATACACCAGTCAAGGCTCTCTTTCCAAGTAGTCACTGTAGGCGGCCTTGGGGATCCCCACAACTGGGCAATGTCCCTCTTCGCAACCATGTTGGCCAAAGTCACCCACCGAAGCTGCGACACGTCAGTCATTCGGACCCCATACATTCAATAAACATTGTCGGGCTTCCGGCATCATAACACCTGTGACCTCACCCATAACCTCATGTATACGTTTCCAGAAGCGTACCACCACAGGGCATTCCCATATGATGTGGAGATAGGTGCCAAGGAGACCACACCCACGCCGACACATACCATCCGTAGAGAAGCCCATATGAATGAGACGGGGACCAGTGACATAAATTCTATGGAGGATCTTGAGTTGGACCAGACGGAGACGGGCCGGAATCGCCACCTCCTTGGGAGAGGCGATCGCAGACTGCCAATCCTCATCGTCTAGTTCAATACCATCAGCAATCCAGTCCTCACAGAGGCGATCGAGCAGACCCGATCGGTCATTAATCATTTTCTTGTAGAACAGCGAGATAGTACTATCCGGCACATAGCCATCCAGTATACGATCTTCGAGGGGGGAGGGGGGGGGGGGGATAGCGATCTATCTTGCCAGAAATGACGGAGTTAAAATCACCACCCAGTATCAGAACTCCCTCAGGGAGACCCAGCACCGTCCGCCCCAGGTCCGTAAAGGTTGTGGACTGCAAGCCCGGAGGGACATAAACTGACACCAACGAGAGGTTTTCCCTCCCACCGCCCGACAGGTGCAACATACCTGCCTCTGGCATCGAGGATCACATCATCAACCTCGAGCGGGAGGGAGACCCGGAGTAGAATACCCACCCCTCTAGAACTAATGTAAAACCAGAGTGGGCAGCAAGACGATAACCCCGTCTATTAAGAGCTTGACAAGTATTTCCTATCAAGTGTGTCTCTTGTAACAGAACGACATCAGGCGAAAGGCGCCGCAACAGCTGCATAACCACCCCTCTCTTTATGCGATCACCCAACCCATTCACATTCCAGCACAATACCCTCAACCCCCTACCCCCATCCACAATAAACTCCCATCGCAGAACGAGCATCACACCAATGTCAAAGATAGTGAAAGTACCTTGCCTTGAAAAAGAAAAAACAAACACAAACAAACCCAAAACATGTCCCTCCCTCCGAGGTCCCCAACATAACTCCCCCCTCGCCCCCCCCACCCTGCACCGACTCAAAAGCCACCCCAATTTGCAGTGTGCCTGTCGCCCTATCAATTACAAACATAAACTAATCTACACAAAGAAAACCCCAGAGGAGGAAAGGGTCCCCGCCATCCCTGCTACCTCCGAAGATACGAACGAAATGATCAAAAAAGTCAGTAAACTCTGGCCGAATGCATTGAAAAGTGTTCCGGACACAGGCACCACCTTCATTCCCGGTCCATCAGTCCCCCTTCCGCACCACCAGCATGTTCCTGGCCAGCACGGTGATTCGGCAAAGTGTCCAACCAGTCACTCACTTCCTCTGGTCTAACAAAGAAAAATGCCCGATTGTCATATTCAACACGCAGTCGGGCCGGGAATAACATAGCATATTTTAGTTCCATGTCTCTTAGTCGCCGTTTCACTCCCTGAAAACCCATACGTTGTTTCTGGACCGATTGAGAAAAATCCGGATAAAAATTCACCGCAGCGTTCTCGAACTGCGTAGGGCCGCTGGTCCGTGCCGCCTGCAAAATGGCCTCACGATCTCTAAAATTGAAGATCTGTGCAATAATCGGACGGGGGGGGGGGAAGCCAGGTTTCGCCTGACCCCCTGGCACTCTGTGCGCACGTTCAATAGCAAAGAATTTGCTCAGGCCCTTCGGTGCCAGATGATTGAGAATGAGGTCCTCCACTCGAAGATCAGTGGCGAGTGGACTAGATTCTTCCGGGACTCCAATAATACGCACGTTTTTGCGATGTGCACGGCCTTCAAAATCCTCCAAGCGACGAGCAAAAAAGTAATTAGCAGATCGAAGATTGCGCACTTCTGTTTGCAGGTCGGAAACGTCCGTGGTAAGGCTAGATGTCTTCAGGTCTAACGACTTCACCTTCTCATTCGTCTTGGCCAAGTCAGTGCGAATAAGGTTGACATCGATAGCCACCGTGTCCAACTTCAGGGCTAAGGCTTCATACTGTTGGCCAATAGAAGACTGAATGCCAGCAATGGCGCCCATCACGTCTTGTAGTGTTAAGTCCGCCAACACAGCAGGATCATGGACCACCTCCTCCCGGGTCTTAGATGCGCCACCAGGGGATCCTTTAGAGAGTGTAAAGCGGTCCATGACGTTCGTCTGGGTAGAACCTCCACGGATAGTAGTCTTGACCTTCCGTTTCTCGCCCTCAGGCTTGCCCGTCATGGCGAGTCGGGTGCCCCGGAGGGAGGCTTGGGATCTGGTCCAAATGGCTCCTTCAGAGTCGCACACGGGAACACAGGAGGCAAAGTTGAGCCAAGTGGAGACCACAGCCGAACAGTCACCCGCCGAAACTCAATGGGCTGGCATCAGGGCTCGTCCGAGCAACAGACACATCGCATATATGAGGCAGTGCGCCAGAGAAACTAAACCGAAAGTGAGGCTGTGGTCCGATCTCCGCAAGCCGTTGTTGTTGAATTACGGCCCGGGCACTGCCACCACTCAAGGTCCAGGCTGCTCCATGGAGAAGGCCACAAAGTTCAAGACGGCAAAGCTCGGGGACCCTGCGTCCGATTTCGACCCAGAAACCTGCTAGTACATCAGCCGGGTTGTGCCTTCAATAATCTTCCATCAAATCAGGATAGTATACAGGATAAATGTGGGAGGCAGCGAGGGTTCTCGGGAGCCCTGTGCTCGCGGCCATCTCGGATGCGCGCGAAGCTCCTCCTTAGGTCCTCAAATTCTTGATCCCCAAAAACTCTAATCTTTTCAACAGTCTGGCCACAAAGTCAAATCAAAAATGTTAAACAAAGAATGCGGCTTGCCTGAGATGTGCTTCAGAAAGCGGTCACTGATAAAAGAAAGAGCATTCTCTATTAACTCAATAGTGTCTTCCTTGACACTAGTTTCATTAGAGTTGCCTTTTCTAGCAGGCTTTGCCTGTGTTAGTAACGGTACCCCTGCAAAATTTCCATCTTTAAAAACCAATTGAAATTGTGTTAGTGCTTTTCCTGGCTTTGTTTTCAGCAGTATTAGCTTCTGTTGAAGCACCCCGATTCTTCTTGCAACTTCAAAAATAAGAGTGTCTTCTTGTTGAAATGCCTTAGACACTTGCTGAAGCAGCTCTGTGAAGTCTATCATGAAGTGCAAGAAATAAAGAAACTTCTCCGATTTCATGTCATGAAGCAATCCTTTGGCTTTGTGTGAATATTCATCACTACCAGTAGCAAGGTGCTCAAGATGAAGTACTGTAGATTCCCAGTTTGTCTTAAGCGCTGTTACTGCCCTGTGCTGACTTGCTACCCATCTGATTTGCTGCAAGCCACCAAAATGTTGTAACTGTTCTTCCAAATTATCAGCGATCTCTTTAAGTTCCCTTCTCCGCTTAGGTGAATAATAATATAGTTTGAAACATCCTTTGAGCACCTCTTCAAATTTGGATATGTATGAACTCTTTTTTTTTTTTTTTTAACATCACACACAGCAAGCTCTAGATTGTGAGCTACACAGTGCACAACTGCAATGTGATTGCAATTGTTCCGTCCTTGATGCTTGGAGACTTCGTCCAGTAGCTGCTTCACAGCACCAGATTTAGTACCGAGGTTCAAAGCAGATCCATCTGTATTCAGACCAATGCATTTCTGGCTCGGAATATCCAGAGATATGCCCATGCTTTCCAGGCCAACCATAATAGCATTTTTCACTCCGGACACTGTGGAGTTTTTCATGCTGACCATGTCAAACAGATGGGTAACAAGGGTGCCTTCACAAACGAATCGTACATAAATCAGTTCCTGTTCCTGAATTTCTTTGTCAGTTGACCCATCTTACAGAACACTGAGGAACCTAGCATTTTCTATTTGGGGTCGAATTGTCGTTTTTAGGGTCTCGGAAATTGCTATTACAAAGTTACGGCATGCATGATCAGTCATATAATTTTCGAAATGCCACTCCGGATTGTTCTTTTTCTGCAGTGAGCAGAGTTTTGGAAACTTAATAAAAGCCTCACCTTGTTTTGCAATATAATAGGCTGTATTAAATAAAATGTTTAGGTGCCGGATATTTTTTTCATGCATTTTTGTGATCGATTTGGCTATGCAGGTCTCCTGTGGCTTTTGAATTGCAGCTTCATGTAATATGCATTTTTCATGTGATTTGCACTTGTGGTGCCATTCCAACGTCTCCCTTTTGAATTTTTCTGTCACACCAACATATAGAGAAGACTTAGTATCTGCGAGATGAGGAAATTTCCTGCAAACTCCACAATACAATTTTTTTAAACTGGGCTCAACTAGGACAGCAGCAGCTCCATTACTTTCCTGTTCTACAATCACTGCCCACTTGAAATCTTCAAGCCATTTCTGTTGTACAACTGTCTCCCTTTTGGTGGATTTCTTCTAATGACTTCCTTTTCCCAACTGCTGAACTCTCTCCTGCCTTATTCATTGAAGTTTTAGCTCCAGTGGTTTTTCTGGCCAACCACAACCTGATGTCTGCCATTGCAGCTGCACTCTCTGCCTGTTGTCTGCCTTGTCCTCACTAGTTATTTAGCCAGCACTGACTCACTGCTTTTGTCCGCTTTGAGCTAGAATCAAAAACAATAACTCACTGTAACTTAAAATATTATAACATGAAGTTTGTACAAACTACAATACTGGCTTATAACATTTGCTTTCAATAATTAATATCAATGATGGCTCCAATATAAATTTTTAACTGGTCTGTAACTCACTGTGGCACTCTCAGGTTCGCACAAAAGCACCCCAATTTGGAATGTGCTCTAATCAATGGTACTGAACGATGTGCAACACCAGTGCAGCTTCTGAAATAACTCACTGAGACTAGTCTGCTCTTGAGTATTGCGGGTTCTAATATTGGGGGAGGGTTATACCCGTTCAGTAAAACTAAAAGATCTGCCTGACGACCCCCCCCCCCCCAAAGCCTAACTCTGGGCCTAAACTTACTTTTTGGGGGGGAACTGGGTGGTAATTAGTGGTCACACAATCTGCACAATCCGCACCTTAGGTGATGGTGACACTGTCTTGCGAGCAAAATCAAGCAATGAAAGTGAGGAAACATACAAATATTCACTAACTACACCAGCATAGTAAACATGTTCTAGTGCAACTTGCATAGCAGTATAAACTCTAGGAAGACATTTAATTTCCATTACCTGGCTTCAGATAATACAGAAGTTCGGACGTTTATAAAAGTGCAAGTAACCCTACGGTGCAACACAGCCAAATCAAACTCTCCACATTGCGCTTCATCCGGGAAAAGGCAAGCAAACCTTTTTTAAACAGTGAGTTTATATGGGCACAGCACAGACAGTCCGACCTGTAAACAAATTTTCACATGGTTTGGCTTGACAACGTAGCTGTCACCAGGCAATTAGAGTGAGCATTAGAGTTTGGCTCTGCCCACATGTTGGGAGCCAATTGAGTACATGTTTTCAGAACATGTGCATCCACAAAAAAGTGCTTTTTTTTTTTTGCTCTACACAGTGATCACAGTTAGGACTTGCTTGACAGTGCAATTGTTCTACTTAGTACAGCACCAATGTCATTCTAATTCGTTGATTCCACAATAGTGCAGCATATAATGCCAATTTGCACGTAACGCTTTACAGATTCATTACAACATTGACATTCATTTTCAACTCACATGCACAGTATAATATATCGAATCTTATTAAGACCAAAGGAAAAAATTCAGTGCAGCGTACTAAGCTAATTACAGATTACCAAATCAAATGTGGACGAGGCAATACCTCGGTTAAGCATAACCCAAAACCAGAGAGGTTGTAAATAACATAAATAATTAAGACAGCGAAATAAAGAAAGTTGCAATGCTACCCAAGTGGCAACACCAAAAACAAGTGCTTATAGATGGGGTAGAGTCAGTGATGTCACTGCTGGTCTGAGAGCTACCTTTAAAAGACACTCTTACAGCATCTGCTCACGGACCCACCATGACCAGGCAGAAGCCCACCTCCCACCCCACGACAGGGCAGAAGCACTTGTCAAAGTCGGATGTGTTGTTCTTATTTAACTTTGGCGCTGGGAGCAGCAATAACTCTTGGGGGCCTGGGCCGGCAGGAAATTTAAAACATTCCTGTCACAGCTTGCGCCTGAAGGCGTCTAGTCATCCTCCCTGGAATTATAGATGAATTATTGACAATGAGTGTGTGTCCAGGCGACCGGCTCGAGAGGCACACAGGGCATGCCAACGTCCATTCAGAATTATTCTCCGGTATTAAGAATGCCCGAAGAAGCTGTGCCGCCGAAAGGTCACTGCCATCTGCACTGGGGAGGGGGGAGGGGGGAGGGCACCCGAGTTGCCAGAAAAACACTCCGCTAGAGGGAAGATGCCCTCTCGGTCTAATTTAATTACTGATGCAAGGAACTACATGCCGCATTACAGACGGCACAAGTGGCACTGCGGGTCCAACTCCGCTGCTAATCATTACAGTGAATCAACTCAGCCCACCCTGCAGTGGCACCGAGCCCGAGGTGAGCAGGGGATGTCTACTTGCAGGCACAGGCTGCTAGATTACATTAATAAATCAAGCAGAACACGTCAGTCATGAATCACACTCACGGACTGAAAAGTCTTGCAGAATGGCACGGTGAACTCGCACACAGGCAGCGGCGCGCAAAGAACAATAACTGCCACTAGCTGCCCTACTCAGACAGTGACTAGTTCCCTCGGCGAAATCAATAAGACACTACTGTGATAAGTTTTGCGGTCGGCCTAGGCTGAGTCTCACAGCAGCAGCTATGAACATATAATGCAGCCAGTCACGACTCGGGGGCTGACCTGTGAGGGTGAGACATGACGGATCAGTCAGCTCAGCCTCGTTTGATGAAAAGAAATTTACCGTTGTCAAAACTGACTCACCTCTGCCAAATCGCCCTGCACTCTGTCCCGAGTCCCGACTCCACCGAGGAGAGCACGTGGTGGTGTGCTACGTCACTGCTGCACTTTAAGCAGCACAGCGCGGGGGCAGGCCAGGGCCGTCATTGGTAGCGCTTTCGCGCGCTACAAGATTGACGGCCCTGGCACCCAAACAATAGGCAGTGCGTGCATGATGCCCCCTAAAGCCTTTCACCGCGCACCGCACCACCTGCACTCCACCTATCGTGCATGCATGATACATGCTGCCCCTAAAGCCTTTCATCGCGCACTGCACCGCAATGCTACCACCTAGAGCCTTCCACATGCTACTGCACCTATCAGATGGCACTTGCCAGGCCGGTCAAGTAGGCCTTGAAACTGACTCGACCTGCACAAAATTCACTCGCATTTGCGAGCGGGCGAGTACATTTGTCGAGCCCTGGTAGAGCATGTGAGCCAAGTCACAGGACATAGATTGACCTCTCCAACCGGTATGAGAGTTAATGATGCCACCTAAATGATGTACAATGGAAATGACATCCCAACTTCAGAAAGAACATGTATGATTGTGTAGGAAAGTACCTCTGTTTGCTTGTTAACCAAGCCCTCCAAGTATTTGGACTGATGCTGCTGGTTTTTCGACTTTGTAGTGCACAGCGTCCTGCTGTGCATGCCCCAGTGAATTTTGGCGACTAAGGGAAACCAACCCACCGGCTCTACAGAACTCCACCTAACTCTTCTGAAACTAACCTGTTTTACGCTGTATCCACTTTTCACTTTGTTTCTCCTGCGGATTACTGCTAACTTAGCACTGGACTCCTGACAATACTTGGCTTTGTTTCCAGCACCATACCACGACTGCTTTGTACCCGTCTTCAATGTTCCAGGCCTAATCGGTAGTCTTGCGGCCTTCTCCTACGTAATCGGCACTCTTGCGGCCTTCTCCTACATCACCTGGCAACCAAGCCTGACTTCAACGCATGTAGTTTCCATCTGTCATCGAACGTTTCCTAGCAACTTGGGAAAATTTTTCGCACTACGTTGTTTCTGCCACCTTTGCCCGTGCGTGACCCTTCTGCGTAACTTTCACGTCAATACGTTACGTGATTGCAAGCATAGTGGACAACTTCAACGCGTTAAAGTACTCTCCGTCACTTTCATGTCAATGCGCGACGTGATTTCGGCCATCTAAGACAACACAAGCTCGGCGAGTTCCGAGTCTTCCCATAGATTACCTCTTCATCGTTCACAACATTGTTTGCCTTACTCAAGCCTTCATTAAAAATCAGGTGGTAAGTTATTCTTTTTGACATCATTCCTGCCACTACTTTTCACTGCGCTGACCTGCACAGCTTTGTAAGACTTGTATCGTTGTGCTACAGGTCCTCCACTTTCTTCGCGCTGATCAGCACAGCTTGTTTTCTTGTGAGCTGGTCTTTCACACTCATTACTCTAATTAACACAACTTGTGTATTTACGCTGATCGGCACAGCTGGTACATTTACCCTGATCTGGACAGTTCATGTATTTACTTTGATGGTCTGCCACTCTGCTATTAGTTCACGCATATCCGCGCAGCTTGTACACTTGTCACTGATTTGTGTGTTTTTTTTTTGTGTTGTGCTGATTTGCACATCTTCTGCTTATATTGGAGTATAACATTTTACTGCTTATTGCAATTTACATTTATAATTGTTGCAACTTATTAGGTGTGGTAAAAAAAATGCTGATTTGCATACCTGCTTATATTTGGGCATAACATTTTTTGCAGCGTGAATCTTTCTGGATTCACTATGCTGTGCATTATTCCGCGGTCTTGTGGTTGGGTCCAGAATCTTAGTCTTTTCTTTCTTTTTTTTTTTTTTCGTAGCCCAGGTGGGCGTCGGCGCCACCCCTCTGTGGGTGTATTTCCGGTGATGTCGGCTCCCACTCTTGGGCGCCATCTTCAGATTCTTTTTTCCGCGGTCGGGTCTGGATCGTTCCCGTTTGGGCTCCAGACATTTTTGGGGAAAGTAGACGAATACAGAAATTGGACGGAAAACAACTCAAGACTTCAAGAGACTTCATCAACCAAGGGCCGACAAAGGAGAAGGAGAAAACTTCGACCGCACGACCAGGGGGCCCCCTGAGCACTCAAGATGGACAACACACCCTTCAAGTTCTGCCGTAACTGCCACCACAAGTACGCGCAGAAGGACGAGCACCCGGTTTGCAACCTTTGCCTACCGGTCGACCACGGGAGCGAGGACTGCAACGCCTGCTCAGTCTTCACCCCAAAGACACTTCGTGTGAGAGCGAGGCAAGGGTAGCGCACGCCACCCTGCAGGGCAAAGCCCCGACTCCATCCCTTCACGAACTGGGGATGTCTTCCGAGGAAGAGGACAACGCCACCGCCGAAGACGACGGCTACACGGTCGTAGAGTCTTCTGATAAGGTAGGAGACTCTACGGCCCCTAAACACCCAAGAGACTCTGAGTCTCGAAAGAAAGAGCGCAAGACCTCGCAAGCGCTGGCACCGAAAACTTCGCGCCCGCTGCTGTATCCAGGTCCAGTGGATCCTCTTGAGAAGGAGTCCCCGGCGCCGAGGGCTGTTGAACAGCGAAAGTCGTCAAACGTTCGCCAAAAGGATTGTTCGTCAAGGGAAAAGGACCCTAAGGCACCTTCGACGTCGACGCCGACCAGAGACCTGAAATCCAGTTCGGCGACGAAGCCTTCGACACAGAGGATCAGCTCGGCGCCGAGCCAACCGCCGAAAAGAGCAGCCGAGCCATCCGACGCGGAACACGCGGCCGAGATGGGGAAAAAGAAAAGGCGCCTCGAGGCCGAATTTTAAAGCATCTTGTAGCGGAAGAAGGAATTAGACGCCAAGATGAAGGTCTACACAATCTCCCACAAAACCAAGGCACAGGTTGTAGAAGTGGTCGAGGAGGAAGACTATGACGCCGAGGAACAGGCGGCTGACGTCGAGGAAATAGACCAGGAAGAGAGTCCCTACTATAGTTACAACTATGAGGAGCAAGAGGACAGCAGGACGGACCCTGGGTCTGCTCCCTCTGAAACACAATATGTGGATTTTCTGGATGTCGACACCTTAAGCCCAGAGGAGGCCATCGACACATATCCCTCGAGGCCCTCGCCACCGGACGACATCGGGGCCTACAACTCGGTGATAAAGACTGCCGCAGCGGCATTCAGGCTAAAGCTCGACTAAGAGCAGCAGAAGGCAGACTTCCTTCTAGAGACACTGCTCCCCACCCAAACGAAGAGCCAGTACCTCCCCATGCTCGACAGCGTCTTGGCTCAGGGAAGGGAAGCATTCAAGGAGCCGGCAACATGCAAGGCGGTCACCCCCAGGACGGAGAAAAAATACAAACATTAGTTAAAAGACCCACCCTACATTCAGGGCACGGTCTCAGCAGACTCCATCACAGCCACAGCAAGGAAGAGGGCAAACGTGCCCACTACTTCTGGGCCACCTCCAGATAAGGAAAGCAAAAGGATGGACCTGGTGGGCAGAAGGATTGAACGGAATGCCGCAACCCACTGGCGCATGGCGAATTCCAACGCCCTGATCTACAGGCACATATACCAGATCATGGAGGAGCTCGGTCAGTTGGTGAAAGACCTGCCCCAAGATTCCAGGCAAAAGGCCGAAAAAATTGGTGGAAGAAGGGAAGAACGCGGCAAATTCTTGCCTCAAGACTGCCCTGGATGGAGCAGACACCTCCAGCAGGCTCATGATGATGGGCATCACTGAGAGGAGACTCGCCTGGCTCAGGATTTCAGGTTTCAAGCCCGAGGTGCAGCACAGCATCCTGAACACACCGTTCAACGGCGAAACCTTGTTTGGAGCACCAGTTGATGAGAAGCTCAGCCAACTGAAAAAGGATAACGAAACGGCAAGGTAAATGGGAGCATTGCAGTTCAGAGGTGGCAAAAGGGGCACCCCGTCACGAAGACCCGGTGGGAGAGGTGGAAACCAGCCAGGTACATCACACCAGGCTTTCCAACAAACGAACCAGGCAGACTCACAAGTTCAGCATGGTCAGCATGAGTGGCCAGTCCTTTCGAGGGAGAGGAAATGGACGTGGACAGAATAAGAGGGGGTCAGCAGCCCGCCTCTAAGTGACTTCAAATAACTCCGTGTGCCCACCCACAGAAAAGATCCCAGGGTGCAGCACGTACAGAGGGATCAAGCGTTACACAATCTATTAACTTACGACCACATAAACCAGTGGGAGGAAGATTAAGATTTTACCTCCAAAAATGGAGAGAAATCACATCAGACAAATGGATTTTCAACATCATCCAATTCGGATACTGCATAGAGTTGGAGGGGAGGCCAACAAGCAGAAAACCAAAAAGAAGACCACTAGCAAACAAACAACTAGAGCGTCTTCAGGAAGAAGCAAAGGAGCTCCTGCAGAAGCAGGCCATAGAACCAGTACCCTTCAGGGAAAGGAACAAAGGGGTATACTCAACGTACTTCCTGGTACCAAAAGTAGACGAAACTATGAGACCCATCCTGGACCTAAGGTTCCTGAACAGATTCATAAGAACGCAAAAGTTCAAAATGACCTCCCTGCAATAGGTGCTCCCGCAATTGCAAATCGGGGACTTCATGGTCACAATAGACCTCAAGGATGCCTACCTACACATCCCAATGAACAGAAAGCACAAGCATATGCTCAGATTCACCATCGGAGAAAACCACTACCAGTTCATAACACTAGCCTTCGGGCTAAAATCAGCACAAAGGGTCTTCCCAAAGTGCCTCGCAGCGGTCGCAGCACACCTACGAAGGAAAGGAATACACGTATATCCTTACCTGGACGACTGGCTAGTAAAAGCAAACTCATACCAGAGATGCAAGCGGCACGCACAAACATTGACGACCATGCTCATAAACCTGGGTTTCTCCATCCATTGGAAGAAATCCTCAATGGAACCGGAACAAGTGAAGATTTTCCTGGGAGCACAGATCAACACCTTACAGGGCAAGGTGGTCCCCAGCGAGAAGAGGGCGAGAGCGCTCGTGAAAGAAACTCTGCTCTACCAGAAGGTGCAAGCTCTGACAGTGAGGACTGCGAGCAAGATCATGGGCATGATGGCATCATGCATCCACCTAGTACCAAATGTACGGCTCCACATGAGACCCATTCAAGAATGGTTACAGGAGCAATGGTCACAAGCTACAGGTCGTTGGGAAGATCTAGTGATTGTAACGCACTCAGTGCAGAAGGAAATGACATGGTGGAACATGGAGAACATAACATGGGGAAAGCCTCTAACGCCCCCAACACCAACAGTGACCATCACCACAGAAGCATCCCTGAAGGGATGGGGCGCTCACATGGAGGAACTCCAAGTGAGAGGACTGTGGACGCCAGCAGATGCGACCAAGCACATCAATTACCTGGAATTGAAGACAATCTTCCTTGCATTGAAGTCTTTCCAAGCGAGGCTGTACAAACACAAGGTATTGATACAAACAGACAACACCAAAGCAATGTTCTACATCAACAAGCAGGGTGGGACACAGTCAGCCATGCTTTCAAAGCTAGCACAGGCGATATGGAGATGGGCCATCCCACTCAAGATAGACCTTCTAGCCATACACCTACCAGGGAAGGACAACGTACAAGCAGATTGGCTCAGCAGACAGACGTCAGCATCCCACGAGTGGGAGCTCAATGCACAAGACAAGGTGGCTGTTCAACAGATGGGGAACACCGTCAGTGGACCTTTTTGCCACATGCCAGAATGCAAAATGCCAAAACTTCGCATCCAGACAGCCCGAGGAGGGATCCCTGGATCGATTGGTCCAGGACATTTGCTTACGCTTTTCCCCAGATACCGCTGATGCACAGAGTGCTCAGCAAATGCAGAACGAGCAACATGACCCTGATACTGGTTGCACCGCAGTGGGCCAGACAGACATGGTACTCGCAGATCATGGAGATGACACAGTGTGCACCCCACAAATTCGGCAAAAGAAAAGACCTACTCTCCATGCAGAACGGAGAAGTGCTGCACCCAGAACCAGAGAGCCTGAGCCTGGTGGCATGGCTCCTCAGGACATAGTTTGCACATTTAAAACTGCCAGAAAGCACCCTGAGGGTTCTTCGGGAGGCACGAAAACCCAGCACTCGGAAGTGCTATGTTGTGAAGTGGAAAAGATTCACGATGTGGTGCAGAAGAGAAAAGCTTCACAATAAAATGAAGGACTCCACAGTGCTAAGGTACCTCACGCACCTGCTGGAGAGGAACCTTAGTTCGTCCTCACTAAAAGTTCACTTTGCAGCGATAGTCGCTTACAAAGAGGAGAAACGTGCAAGAGTTTCTTCACATCACAAGTGGTGAAAAGATTCCTGGAAGGAGCGAAGAGGATCGCACCACCAAAACGGGTGCCACCACCTGCATGGAACTTGAACATAGTCCTAACGGAACTCATGAAAGAGCCTTTTGAACCACTTCACAAAGCCACCCTAGAAATGCTAACAATGAAAACAGCTTTCCTGGTTGCAATAACGTCCTTACGCAGAGTAAGCGAACTTCAGGCACCAAGGCTACAAGAACCCTACATACAAATACACAATGATAGGGTTGTGATGAGAACAGACCCACGCTTCATGCCAAAGGTGGTGTCCAAGTTCCACATGAACCAGTCTATACAGATACCGAGTTTTTTCCAAAAACCAGCCACTAGCGCAGAGCGAGCTCTGCACACCCTGGACGCCAGAAGGGCAGTCATGCACTATATTGAGAGAACGAAGGGACACAGGAAAACAAAACAGTTCTTTGTGTCATTCGCCAATAGTTTCATGGGAAAAGCAGTAACTAAAGAGACCATTGCACGATGGATCGCACAAACAATACAGCTCTGCCACAAGCGAGCAGGACAAGAACTAGTAGAGGGGACACATGCCCACTCCTCTAGGAAAAAGGGTGCTACAATAGCCTTCCTGGCTAACACACCCATAGAAGACATATGCCCGGCGGCAACATGGGCTTCGGTGCACACGTTCACAAAGCACTACTGCGTGGATATACAGATGAACAGGGAAGCACAAGTCGGACAAAAGGTGCTTCAACACATATTCAATAACCAACGCTCATCTTCCACCCAGCCGCCACAGAAATGAGAAACCGCTACAAAATCTATGCACAGCATAGTGAATCCAGAAAGATTCACGCTGCAAAACGAATAGTTTTCTTACCTGTCGGTATAGTTTTGCAGCTTGAAGATCTTTCTGGATTCACTAGCGAACCCACCCACCTCCGCCAGAAAGATGAGGCTGGAGAGAGAAATGGTGGTAAAAACAGAGACCAATACTAAAACTAAACACCTTAAAGGTTAAAAGTAACAATGACTTAATGGAACATTGCCATAACTTCGGAAACAGAACAAACACGGAAAAAAGAATCCGAAGATGGCGCCCAAGAGTGGGAGCTTCCGCAGGAAGCATGCCGACGTCACCGGAAATACACCCACAGAGGGGTGACGCCGACGCCCACCTGGGCTACGAAAAAAACCCCAAAGAAAAGACTACGATTCCGGACCCAACCACAAGACTGCGGAATAATGCACAGCATAGTGAATCCAGAAAGATCTCCAAGCTGCAAAACTATACCGACCGGTAAGAAAACTATTCGTTACTGTTTACTGCAATTTCCATTTGTAATTGTTGCAACTTGTTTTTAGTTGTTGTAAAAAAAAAAAAGATCAGTTTCTCAGACATTAATTTTTCTATTGTACGTCTTATTTAATAGTAATCCTTTTCTGGAACTATGCAAAACGTCACTCCCCCTCCTTTTTTCCTCTCTGCTTCTGGTGATCCTCCCATACCCTGGCTAAAGTGGAAAAAAGTATTCTCAAACTATGCAAGGGTTTGTGGTACATCACCAAGTGCAGTTATGAAATCTTCTCTTTTTCTACATTGCCTCGGTTCGGAGGGACGAGGTATTTGAGCATCTACCTGATCTTCCTGAGGTGAAGCTAATTCTCTCAATGAATACGAAATCTGCATAAAAAAAATGGACTTGCATTATCTTCCCTAAGTGAGCATGATTTTAGAAAGCTATCCCTTTGGGAAAAGGATGCAAAGGCACGAAGAATCTGTTAAGCAACATGTCACAGCTCTACGTCCGCTTGCTTCAACATGCTCTTTCGCTAGCAGTCTGGATGAAAGTCTAAGGGACCAACTTATGCTTGGATGTTCTATGGACAAGGCAAACAACAGTCTTTGGCAAAAGGACAATCCCACTCTTCAAGAAGTGATTACCACAATGAAAATGCATGAGCACTCCTAAGCCTGCGTTGATGCTATTCGTAAAGATGCAGATAGTTATAAGAGTACCTCCTCTGACATAAAAGCGGTTAAAAGCTCATCAGCTGACAGATCACTCCAATCCACAAAGTTCTTCTTTATTGTCAAAGTCTACACGTTCTTGTACAAACATAAAATCTTTCTCCGTAAAATGTTTCCGCTGTGGGAACTCTGGTCATGTAGCTAATTTTAAGCATTGTCCTGGTTGGAAAACTATTAGTTCTATCTGTAAGAGGAAGGGCCATTTTTCTAAATGCTGCAGATCGAACAAAAATGAAATGAAATGAAAATTGCACTTATATAGCGCATAACTACCCGGAGGCCTCAATCAAAAGCAAGTGAGGGAGGTGGATATCTATGACCGAGATGAGGATGATCTGGTAGTTTGTCAAGTCAATGATCAAAAGGTTGAGGGTCCCATGGAACATGTTTTAGTTTATGATAAACCTGTCAAGATGTTATTTGACTCGGGTGCGAAGATTACCCTTGTGTCTAAAATATTTTATGAAAAACATTTGTCTGGAAAAGTAAAGCTATTTAAACCAGACATTGTCCCAAGAGGGTATGGCGGACAAATAATTAACTTATTGGGTTATTTTATGGGTGCCATTGACTTTAAAGGAAGAATCACTGCAGGGAAGATGTATGTGTCCATGAAAGGAGATTCTCTCATTAGTTTGTCTCACCAACGTGATCTTGGAGTGTATCTGGACCCAAATAAGTCTCCTGTTTGTTTAAGAGATCCTCCCTCAGTGGCTGCTGTCTCTGATCACAGCATGTGGATTAACAAGTTTCCAAGTGTGTTTGAAAATAAGCTGGGTTGTCTTCAAAATTACGTTCACATGATCAAGTTCAAACGTGATTCTGTACCTAGGGTGGCGAAGGATAGAAATGTACCTTTGTTAGTTAAAGATAAAATGAGGTCTGAATTGGATAAACTATTAAAGAATGGTGCCATACAAGAGGTTGAGGCCACTGAATGGGTCTCTCCGGTAGTGATGGCATGCAAGGCCAATGGAGAGGCAAGATTATGTATTTACCTCAGAGCTCAACAAAGCTGTAGTTGTTGATCGCTATCCACTACCAAATATTGCTGAAATGTTGTCCTCTTTGGGTGGTGCCTCTCACTTTTCCACTTTGGACCTCTCATCGGCCTACCATCAAGTCAAACTCCATCCCTCGTGCCAAGATCTGACCACTTTCATCACCCAGTTTGGCACTTTTAAATTTCTCAGAATGCCATTTGGCCTAATTTCGGCTGCATCAGTGTTCCAAAGGGTCATGGAAAAAATTGAGTGGCATTGAAGGCGTCAAAGTCTACTAAGACGATGTACTTGTTCATGGGATAAATTTGCAAGAGCATGATTCTAGACTGGAAGAGGTTTTGTCCAAATTGCAAAACGCAGGACTCCCCCCTCGGGTTAGATAAGTGTAAACTCAATGTCAGAGAAATTGAATATCTAGGGCACTTGGTGTCTGGCTCAGGTATCAAACCTAAACCATCCTTAGTTGAAGCCATCTCCAATCTCAATTATCCAGTGAACAAGGATGAGCTTGTCAAATTTGTGGGGATGGCAGAATTCTATAATAAATTTGCCCCTAACATTGCACAAAAAACAGAAAATATGAACTCTGATTAAACAAGGATGTGAATTCATTTGGGACAAGTCTTGTGGTGATGAGTTTGATCTCATCAAGAGTTGCTTGAACAAGGCTCCTAATCTATCTAGTTTTGATCCTGCAAAAGAGTCATTTGTCATGACAGATGCTAGGTCTAAGGGATTGGGAGCTGTTCTCCTGCAACCTGATGAACACACTGACACCATTTTATTTATTTCTAGGCCGCTTAGAGGTGCTGAGTGCAACTACTCTATTATAGAGAAAGAAGCTTTGGCTGTCTACTGGGCAGTTCGGAAACTCAAAGTTTCTTTGGGGCAAACCGTTCTCTGTAGTTTCAGATCACAAACCTCTAAAGGAGCTGTTTGAGAGGTTTTTTTTTTTTTAAATTATATTTTTTATTGATTTTCTCAAGTGTACAAAAAAAAGAAACATCAATTGACAACTATCAACTGAGACCATTAGATCCTCATATACATCGTTAGTTCTTACATAGTGCATTTTTTTTTTCTTGACAGCAGGCCCTCAAGGATAACATATGTCAACGTGGTAGTAAACGTATTTCAATGCAGTGTTAAAACGCGCAATCCCTCATCTGTTTCTAATGTTCTCATATAATCCGTGAAGAATCTCCAGTAATCCTTCGGCCTTGATCGAGTTGGTAGCTCCTCCTCATACGTCAATAGTCTAGCTCTGCATCTGGTCATATCTTGTAACCATTGGGCCTTTGTAGGCACCTTTTTACTGTTCCAACATTGTGCAATTTGGCGTTTAGCTAACCGCAATGATACGGCACAAAATGTGCGTTTTGCTGCTTGTATTTGTGTTAGTAGACCCAATAAACAGGCTCTCACCGAGCATTCCACTTCCGCCCCCTCAAGATCTGTAATAGTGGTTGTGATTTCCCTCAAATTCTTGTATTTTCGCACAGCACCAAGCTAGATGTACGAAAATCAGCTCCCTCCCCCCACACCTTTTTCATGTTGCCTCTTCTTGTAAGCCATATCTTTGTAGTTTTGCTGGTGTATAATATGCCTGATGGATATATTTGTAGTGTATGATGCGCAAATTGCCGTTGGGAGTTAGTATTTGCACTAATGCAGATGTTTGTTGCCATTCTTTCTCTGTTAGAGGGTCTATCAGCCATGAGTCCCATCTCGATTTTAGCCTTATCAGTGTTGTATGGAATTTCTGCCTGTGCTGTTAAGTATAGTCTTGACACCAAGTGTGATGTGTCCGAAGTCGTTACTATGAGTTGGAGTGTATTTAGGCTCTCTGGTTCGCGGGGGAAGGTTGGGGTAGAACTTCCGCATTGCCCCTTGTAGTCTATAATATGTAAAACGGAACAGAAGCGTCTTGTTTTGTTCGTACGTCAGTTCCTCCGCACCTCTAAACTCCCCTTCATGAAAGAGATCTCCCATTTTGTCTATGCCTACCTGGCACAGGAGATCCATACCCACCGCTTCACCAGTTACTGATAATTCCGGATGATGGTGTAATGGCAACGCAGGTGCATATAGTGGAACCTTATGCGCCAGTTGCCCTAGTTTTTGCCATGCTTTCGCCGGGGTGTCAATAGTATTTATATCTTCTGTGTGTAAAGGCGGTCGTCTGTGAGTCAGAATTGCTGTCAGTGGTATCGGCGCTGCGTCCCCCTCCTCCACAGCTGTGTGTTTAAGATAGGGCACCTTATGGTACCAGTATGTAGCATACTGTGCTTGGGCGCATAGATAATACAATAAGAAGTCCGGTACCCCGAATCCTCCCCTGTCATATGGCAGTGTTAGTGTTCTCAGGTCTATGCGTGCCTGTTTGCCCGCCCATACCAGCTGTAACACTAGTGATTTTATGCATTTAAAAACTTCTCCTGGCGGCGGGATTGGAATATTATTAAAAAGGCAGAGGAATTTAGGTAGGATATTCATCTTTACAATCGTAATCCGATCTGCCAACGATAGTGGTAGTTGCAACCAACGTTTAATTTTGTCCTCCAGCTTTGAGATAGTACGTCCATAATTTGAGCGTATTACCACTTCCGGGTTTCTATGGTACCACACCCCCAGGTATTTTATGGGGTCAGTCTGCCATTCTAACGGGAACTCAGTTTCATGAGGTGTGGTCATGTCTGTCAGGGGGCTGATGGATGATTTAGACCAATTTATGGCCAGACCAGAGTGCCTACCAAATTTGATGTATTCCCTTAATAGAGGGTCCAGATATTCCTCGGGATCACGTATATACAGAAGCATGTCATCTGCATTTAGGGATATGTGTAGGGGTCTGGATGGGAATTGTAAGGCCGAGGGTTTGTGTTTTTGTCTGATAAGGCAAGCTAGTGGTTCCAATGCTAATGCAAATAATAATGGTGAAAGGGGGCACCCCTGCCTAGTCCCACTTTCAATGTCAAATGCATCGGATGTATACCCATTTATTCTCACTCTTGCCTCCGGCTTCGTGTACCATAAAGACACCCACTGAATAAATCTCTGGGGGAAGCCCATTCTCTGCAGTATAGATAGCAGGTAGCACCATTCTATTGAATCGAATGCCTTGGCGGCGTCTAGCATGACCGCCACTGCCTTTGTAGATGGCGTTAGATAGTGGGAGAGGGCAAACAGTGTCCTAGTATTATGAAATGTGGCTCTTGTCGGTATAAACCCTGCCTGATCGGGGAGCACCAGATTCGTCATGAGTGGCTGTAACCGCAGTGCTAGTATTTTCGCCAATATCTTTGAGTCAACATAGATCAGCGATAATGGTCTATAGGATTCGCATAGCTCTGGATCCTTGGTCGGTTTCAAAAGGGCTATTATTACTGCTTCTCTAAGCGTCGGCGGTAATTCTGCTTGATCAAATGCGGCGCCATACATGGCTACCAGATGAGGAGCCAGCAGTTAGACATATTTTTTATAGAATTCGCAAGTGAATCCGTCTGGACTGGGAGCTTTCCTGTTCGGTAAGGACTGTATTACTTCTGTTTCTTCCTCTACTGTTATTGGCAATGCCAAGTGCTCCCTCTGTCCATCAGACAGCCTCGCAATGGTTACGTCTTCGAGATATGTCAGAACTTCTGCAGACGAGGCTGTTGGCCGCGATGTGTATAATGCACTATAATTGTCCACAAAGCATTGTAGTATATCCTGCGGCCGTGTATTCAGCGTGCCATCGTCCGATTTAACTTGTACGATTGCTCTATGTCCTTTACCCTCACATATTTTAGTTGCCAATATTTTCCTTGGCCTACCCCCTTCTTCAAAGTTCCTGGCTATGTGTCTTTTATTAATATATTTCAGCTCATCCTCGATATAAGTTTGATGTTCTGTGTTTAATTGTCGCAATTCTCCCAACCGTACTGGATCATGTGAATTTTCATAAACCGCCTCCAGTTCTTTCATACTCTCCTCACATCTCCTAATTTGCTGCCTTATGTCCCGCAGTATGCCCACTGTGGTACCCATGCAGACACCTCGTATTGTGGCCTTAAACTCCTCCCATACTAGCCCCGGGTCCTCCACTGTTGCGTCATGTAACAGAAAATATTCTTTTATTGCCTTATAAATGGTGTCGGCATATACTGTGTCTGTTAGTGCTTGTGCGTTGAACCTCCATTGGAATGGGAGCGGTAAATAGTGTGGTATTTGAAGCTGCAGTAGAATCTGGTTATGATCTGACAGCGTCTTAGGAAGAGTACGCAATTCCTCCGACCACAACACAATGTTATCAGTACCTAGCCAGTAATCAATACGGGACCAGCTGTTGTGGATTACATTCACGTGTGTCGCCCCTCGTATGTCTGGGTAGGTGTGCCGCCAGAGGTCTGTCATTGAAATGTTTTCCATTATATCTAGAACTTTTGCTCTAGCTTTCTTGTGTGGCTCTGCCGAATTTGCAGATCGGTCTACCAGGGCTATATTCAAATCTCCTCCCCATATGATCTGTGTATCCCTCAGTGTATGCATGTGCCCCCACAGTCCCTGAAAGAAATCCGGTGTATCCACATTTGGTCCATATATGTTCACCAAAGTCATTTTCTGCCCTCGCAATGTCCCTGAGACTATAACGTACCTACCATTCGGGTCCGATATCACCTCTCTCGTTATGAAATTCGTGCCCTTCCGAACCAGCGTTATTACTCCTCTTGAGTATGATGGGTAATTGGCTGTATAGGTTGATTCCGCCCATTTCGCCCCAATAGTCTGATGTGTTAGGCGCTATGTGTCTCCTGTAAGAGAGCCATGTCAATCTCCCACCTATTCAAGCAAGCAAATATTTGTCTGATATTCTTGGGCTGTGTAAAACCTCTTACGTTCCGTGTTAGGAAGTTTAAGTGGGCTCTACCGGAAGTCCTCACATTGTGCGCCATTTAGTGTTCAACCACCTAAGAATAACAGTGTTAGTGTAAGCGTGTCTTAACTCGTAATTGACATGATTATGTCCGTTTTCAATTGTCCCCGTTACCCTCTGCCTTACAACATGCAGTACAACAATGCATCCCAAATGCCCTGGTCTCTGAACTTGAATAACACCCTTCCCCCACCCTTTCCCACCCACTTCAGCAACCCAATCCTGCCGAAGCCGCATATCCCATGTAACACCCCTCTGTAACATAACTGATGTGGGGATCACCCTACCGGAGGTAAACTGAGGGCACACCATACCACCCACTGAATGGATGGGGGCAGATCTGATTCCTGATGCCTAAACGTGCAGTGTAGGATTTTCCCCAATGCCACATAATACAACAGTATACATTTATTTCGATCATTTGACAGTACCCCTTAGCAACTCTGAGCTATGCGCCCAAGAGACCGTCTGTAATCTCCAAAAATACAATTGTCACCAGTTTAGACTATATCTACGGAATGCAGAACAATTCGTCGTTTCGTAACAACATATTACCTCCAACATTATGTACCTCCCAATGACGGCGCTATATTCATATTACACCCCTATATTTCAACATCGTTGCCCCCATAGTGTACAACTGTAACATTCCGGTCTCAGCACGGTAGCAATCTGTACTCCCCATACAGGGCTAGTTACTACATCAAGCAAAGTCACATGTATCCCACTATGAATCTCTTGGACCATACCAATCTGCACCTCAATGTTCGTTGGCCCATTACTTGTGGCTATTTTCAAAGGACACCAGTGCGCTGAAAGTACAACAGGGTCATCTCGTATGTTCCGTACATTGTTCAGCGACCCCTACAGTGTTCCCTTCCTATCCCACCACTGGGAGAACATTATCCATCTCTGTACCATTAATACTTGACCTTACCGCGGGTTTTCACACAGTTTCTTGTCTGCCATTAGCCGCTCAGTCCGAATCCTGCTGTTGATCTCTTCTTGCTGCGGTCTTATTCTGTTTAGATATTCTTTTTACAAAGTCTTTGGCAACTTTGGGACTTGTTAGACGTATTGATTTCCCTTCCCATGTTACTTTCAGACGGGCTGGGTATAGCATAGCATAATTTATTTGTAGGTCACGTAGTTTTGCTTTCACTGCTGAAAATTCCTTCCGTGCTTGTTGGACTGCCACTGTATGATCAGGGTAAAATTCAAGTTTGTTTCCTTGATGCGTTATCGATCCATCTCGGTCCCTGTAGTTCAAAATGTGCGCTGCAATTGGCCTCGGTGCCGCCCCTGTTGGTGGTTTAGGCACCAACGACCGGTGTGCTCTCTCGACTATCAAGATTGGTGAGAGAGCCTCTGCTCCAAATATGTCGGTACACAGTTTCTCAACGTATGATTCCATACGGCCTGTGTTTGTTGTTTCTGGCAGCCCAGCTATTCAAACATTGTTGCGCCTCGATCGCGCTTCCAACTCCTCCGCTTTGGCCTTTATGACGTCCAGAACTCGTTCCATGCCAGCGCATTTACTGGTAGTCGCGTGCGCCTCATCTTCGACCGCTGATATGCGTGTTTCTGCCGTCTCCAGCCGTTCGCCTTGCTTTTCCATTTTGGCCGCCATGCTGTCCATACGACACGTCAAATGATCCAACTTCCCATTGATATCTTGTAAATTAGACTGTATGGCTTGCAGTATTTTTTCCATATTGCTACTTGCTGGTGGTTCTGCGGTGGTTTCGCCCTCTGCCTGTTCTTCGGTGCCCCTTGGTGCCTTTTTTGCTTCGAAAGTTATTTTGGGTTGTTACTTGTCTGGTCGCACCATGTTGGCCACCTGCGTTGCTTCGACTACGCTAATGTTTGCCGTAGAACGAGTCTGCCTGTTATGCGCCGCCGTCGTGGTGCCAGGAGTGGACTGGGTAGCAATGCCTTCGGTGCAGTGCAAGGTTGTCCGGGATCCCACTCTTTGCCCACATCCCCTTCTCAACACCGGTAGCAGTCCTCCAACGCTTCCACCGTTTCAGCAGATCGTATTTGGCGTGCTCGTTGCACCAACTGCCTTAGGAAACCTCGCTGTGTGGTGCCCCGCACCTAGAAGCCTCTAGACCGTTTGCTGATATTTGAGCATTTGCACCTCACCAGATCTCCACACGTCGTGCTTTCATCCTTACGGTGTGCATAACCCACGGTCTGTCAGCAGTGTTGTCCGCTAATAGCCATACGTGCAACCGTTCTTCAAGCTATTCTTCCCAAACAGCACCGATTCTTCCATCCGTTTTGCTGTGTCTGCACTTGCGCCTCTCAACCCGCATGCCGTTACCACCAACGTATTTACCCGCCTGTGTGCGATTTGCCTCCGTTGGTTCAGCCTCTCCTCCCTAGCTCCGCACTGCACCGCCAGGACATGTACGTCTGATGATGGGGATGGCAGCCCCCGACATTCAATATCACGAACCTCGTTTGTAGCGCATTTCCGAGTATTTACAGTTCTGTATGCTTTTATCCCCAAGCTGCGGGCACCGCCATTTTGTCCAACCCTTCTGATTCTACTCTTTACTTCTCGGCAAAACGTGGTGCATAAATTTGAGCTTACCGCTGCAATGGCGCTGCATCAGTCTATCGCTCTCCCTCCTGAGGACATACAGTGGCAGTCAGTAGTCTACTTAAAGCCGTTGTGGGTTCATTCCGGCCGTATCGCGTCCGATGTCTGCCATTTTACTCTCCGGGCGCTTCCAGTCTCTGTAGCTAAAAACGCTAGTATACGCCGTTCTTTACTCAGCCCAGACTGTGCGTATGAGTCCCGGCACCTTCCCCTACACGGTCCGATGTTCGGGTCCGTTACTTTGGGGCATTGGGCATCTCAAATCCCATAATGTTTGTGTCTGCCCTGCGGAGCTGCACTCTCACCCAGCCATTCTGCTGTGCGCCCCCTAGCGCCTCCGAGAAGAAAGGTATTGATTGTGTTTCCATATAATTAGGAAATGGGTGGTTGCTCTGCAAGATTTTGAATTTCATGTTTCTTACCTGGTGCTAGTAATATTCTTGTGGATTGTTTGTCTAGGCTCAGTGGTTCAGCTATTTGCGATGGTTGTGATGATGACTGTTTTGTGGGTGAAGATTCGGGGGAAGACCTGAAAGTGTGTTTTGTGACTGAAGGTGTTGTAACAGAGTGAATGGAAGGCCAGTCTGGTGAATAACCCAATCTTACAGCGGGTCATCACCTATGTACAGGATGGTTGGTGTGAGAAGCTCCCTTGTGATGACCAAATTAAAGGGTTTTGGAGTGTGAAGGAGGAGTTGTCCTGTTCGAATGAATTGCTCTTCAGGGGCAGTAGGCTTGTGATTCCTTCAGATCTGCGTGACAAACGTGTGGAGTGTGCCCATTCTGGTCACATGGGCATAGCTAAGACAAAAGAAAGACTCCGGGAAACATATTGGTGGCCTGCGATGGATCTTCAGATTGAAAGATTGGTGCGCTCTTCCTCGCAATGTGCCAACAGTGATAAGGTTCTTAAGTGTAGGACTCAACACATGGTCCTCAGACAGCAAGCCAATGGTCCCTGAGTTGATGTTGCTGTGGATATACTGGGTCCTGTGAAGGTCAGAACTCAGGATCGTTATGTTTTGGTGTGCGTTGATATGTTTTCCAGGTGGCCAGCGATTAAACTAGTCCATTCTGTGGACTCCTCTACTCTGATCGGTTTCTTAGATGATCTCTTTTCTGAAGAGGGGTTGCCAGCTTCTGTCTTAAGACTATAGGTACAATTTACCTACAATGCAGTGGAAGAATTTTTGAGTGAAAGGGGCATTAAGCATAAGCGCGCCTCATTGTACCACCCAGAATGCAATGGTGTGGTTGAAAGATTTGTAAAAGTGCTCAAGGAGGCTATGCAATTGGCTGTGGTCTCTAGTTGTGACTGGGAAGAAGCCATTAAAAAAAAAAAAGTTTGTGAATACAGGTTTACCCCACATTCATCCACCGGGGTTTCTCCTTTCACACTGTTTAAAAGAAGGGTGGCTAGTACTTAGGTTAATCCCCTCTGGGTTATCTCTAGAAGAATGGAAGTTGGAGGTGTAAGTGACCGCACTGTGGGATGGAAGGATCGCGAACTACGGAATATGGAGAAAAGAAAGCAGGAGTTTGATGTGAGAAAAGCTGGGAAGAAGACGATTGTTCAAGTTGAGGACTGGGTTCGAGTAAGACTCCCTGAAAGAAGGGTTGTGAAGTCGAAATTTGGGCAACCAATAAAGGTTATCAAACTTCTGGGGAACGCTGTAAGAACCCAAGATCACAGGGTATGGAACCTCAATAGGATTGTTAAGTGTCCTTCCAAATGTGTTGAGGAGAACTCCAATAGGTCTTCTGCGTCTCCTTCTGCTGTTGCTCCTCCATGTTCCATGGAAAGGAGACCTAGTAGGGTGAGAAAAATCCCTCTTCGTTTGAGGGATTAATATTTTATTGGAGTTTATGCATTTATTGATTGTATTTTGAGTTATTTTTTTATTTCTGCATTAACTTTGCATTTTTCATTTGTTGATGAAAGAGGGGAGATGTGGTGGTGTTGTCCTTCCCTGTCATGTATAGGCTGAAGCATGTATTCCTTCCTAACTTGTATTGTTGCTATGGTGCTACGTTCCTAGTTGGAATGTAAGAATGTTTCTACTTCAATACGTTGTCTGTTCTCCTGTGTCGGTTATAGGATGATGTTTGATAACATGGAGCTCAATTAAAGACCTTATCTACGAGCCTACGCCTGTATGTCTTTCTTCAGAGTTGAACCTCGTAGCAACAATACTAGGATAGTATGGTTGTCACCCTGAGCACAAGTTTTTGCTGATACTTCAGCTCCAAAAGTTTTTGAAAAAATAAATGTCCAAGCAAAAAAGGTTTTTTGAAGGTAATTCATAAGTGTCTTTATTCGCACTTTTCCATTGATCAATATTCATATATTCCCAATTAGGATTATCCAATGCATTTCGGCAGGTATTCCCGCCTTCATCAGGGAATGGTTTCTGTAAATTAAAACAACTTTCAATCAGTATCCCAACTTACTATACTCAAAAGGTTCAAATCAAAACTTTCTCTAGTACATGATGTTAATAAATAAATCGATGCGTAACTCATACACTCTACTGTGCTATAACGATACATTCTATCCAAATCACTGAGAATTAGGTTTAAAACTATCTCTTTCGATTGGTCACCAAACTCTTATCGCTATCAGTAACAAAGTCTCACTTATCAGTAATTGCATGTTTTATACCAATTCCATGAGCCCTCGTAACTACTCATACTGTTCGCTAGTTGCTCTACGAAATGCCCGTGTTCTATAACTAAACTGTTACTGAAAGACTGTTCTTACCTTTTCTTAGTTACTCGCGTACGGCGTATTGCCGTGTGTAGATCCAGCAAGCTTCTACTTCCGTGTTGCTACAAACGCGCTGAGACGCGCATGCATTAATATGTTCTACTTACGCGCGCTGTTATTAAAGGAACAATGTCTTTTTTTTGGCGACGGTGATCTAATGTGTAAATTATCGTTGGTGGTTCGATCCCCAGTGGGGGTGGATGTTCAATCATGTGATTGCACCTGATGCGTGTGCACATAAAAAAACTGGCCTGATAAATACTATAGTCCTAAACAATTCCAATAATGCATAAATTAGTACAAATATACAGTGAACTGGTGAGGTGCAGATGCTCAAATATCAGCAAAAGGTCTAGAGGCTTCTAGGTGCGGGGCACCACACAGCGAGGTTTCCTAAGGCAGTTGGTTTCTTCAGAGTTGGTCATCACTTCAGAATGTTCTTTACCCACTCCCCCATGTATGTTTACAATTGGCTAGTACTGGATTGGGTTCTCATTTAATTAAATTTTCTAGAATATGGTAGTTATCTAGGGCTAGTTAGTTAAATATCACTGGTGTACCGTAGCACTTAAATGTCCCACAACTGCAGTGACAAAGGTGACTCGTGACTTTAGGCCTACTGAGCCCACTGGTAGAAAAAAACTTTGCTTGTGCCAGGACAGAAGTGACTCCAAGGGCTGGTTGGCTAGCCTACTCTTAAGCTTCAGGACCCCCAAAAGCTAAGGAGGCCTGCACTCCTCCAGAGCCCTGCTGCCTAGGCCTGACTGTGGCTGAGTGCCAAAATGCTTGCTTGGAGACAGTTCTGACCTTACTGAGGTGTCCCCAAGTCCGTGGGACCTGTAGCCAATGTCGACTCTGGTCCCCAAAAGAGAAAAGATTTGCTTACCTTTAACAAACTGTTGTAACTGTGAGACCGGTGGCAATTGGACCTTTTGGCTGCTTTGTGGGAGATCGAGCCCTGAAACCAGAGACCACCCCAGACGCTCAGATACCAGGGTGGCCGGAGGAATACGCAACACTTCTCCTCATGCTGCATCCCCAGAATTAGGACCTCTTCTTGGCTGGACTACGTTAACGGATAAAAGCTCTGAATAGACTAATATTTCTGCATTTACAGGTAACTGTGTCCCTAGACCCCAGTGGTCCCTGTGACCTTCTCCTCACCCGTTGTGGTCTATCCAAGTGAAGAGTAGTAGCCATACTAACCAATTTGCTAAGAACTTTTAAACCGGTTACGATTTGTTGCATTTCCCAAGAGTAAAACAGTGATTTACCTACCTTTTTAAAAATCCATAGCCCTGTTTTCTCTCCATTGATTTTGTGCCGTTTTGGTGTTTATTTTAAGACTTTTTTTTTTATTTTTTTTTATAAATTGGCGTTTTATTGGTTTCGTATCTTTTTTTTTTTTTTGCCACTTTTAAATGTACGTCAAAGAAATGAACACCTTCAAAAATGAACATATCTGTTGATATTTTACCTATTGTGACTATTTGTGCGTGGGAGGATTAAGGTCCAAAATCAAGATACTAAAATTCTGATCTACATCCAACACTTTGAATTGATAGCCCTTCAAGAAACTTGGCCAGTATCCTCATTGCACCTTCCAGGATTTTTGGAATACCACATCCTGATGGATAAAGTGACCCCAAAGGGACATCTAGAGGAGGCGGAGCAATTCATATAAGCATGAAACTTGATGATAAAATCGAATCAGTGGACATTATCGAGAGGCGGGCACAGGTAGTAAAACTAGAAGAATGGTCATGCAAACAAAATTCTCTAATAGTAATCAATCAGTTAGGGGTTATTAAGTGCACTACTCACCCGTGAGGGTCTCAAGGCGCTCGGGGGAGGGTTAGGGTGATGGGGGGTGTCGCAGATCAGTTAGCCGAAGAACCTGGTCTTGAGGGCCTCCATGAAGGTGTTCAGTGAGGGGGTGAGTCTGATGTCTACTGGGAGCTCGTTCCAGGTTTTGGCTGCGATGTGAGAGAATGATCTTCCACCTGCTCTTGCTCTGCGGATGCTTGGGATTTCGGCCAGTGTGAGGATGGAGGATCGGAGGTGTCTTTTGGGTAAATGTCTACTTTCACCTGAGTAATCTCAAAAAGAGACAAAATGTCACCATGCTGGGAGCCATAATAACCATGCTGCTGTTAAGTCCTCGAGGCACCTAACTGCTACTCACCAGTGATTTTAACCTAAATCTTTTACCTGGGATTTCATGATGAAAGCATGGCCCAAGAGTAAGGATGCGATGGGTGAAATATTGGCTGAAACCTGTGTGTTGCTCTGTCTGAAAGTATTAAAGTTGCTTCAAGGATGATCATCCGCCAAAGTGTGGACGCATATCAGCTCAAAGATCAACTCCTTAAAATACATAATCTGTTACAGCATTGATCGAACGGGTAGTGACCACCAGCCTCACAAAAATTATGGTCCGGACAAACACTGTGATCTTCAAAGCAGCCAATCTTGCGATGGAAGACTTGCAAACAGTTGACCTGAATAAGCTAACTTGGACTTCACATATCTCTGAGGAGGTAATAGAAACCTATGACATACTCCTAGAGGACAGCAAACTCCTATAGAGAAACCGGATTTTAGTCTGGCAGTAATTTGTCAACACGCTACTAGCAACATACTGAAGTAAAGTCAAATGTGGCAAGTTACAAATCCACTTGGATGACCAATCTCCTTAAGAAGCAGGGAATTTCATATACTGAAGAAAAATCACGTTAGTCTGGCGTAGTAGTCCTTTTTCCACGTCATGAGGAAAACATACAAAAATGAGGAATGGTTGGCCAAGAAGTCACATCAAGACCAGTACTGGTATAAAATGTTTAACAATAAAAACTAAATCCAAAAGAATTCTGGAGGGTGATAAGTGATATTGATAAAGTTCCTGTCAATGAGTGTAACTCCGAGAATAACGCTGCAGCGTGTGCACTCGGTGATCTAACTCATCAATTATTCAATAGAATCATTTACACATTATTCTAGTACATTGCGTGCAAAAGGTTGAAAGGTTCTGCTAAACCTTTAGGCTGTAAGCAAAAATGGGCATCCGGGAAATTTCCCAGGAACCTGATGCACTGCTTCAATCACTCTCGGGAGTGTAAACAAAGACTTTAAATGCGAGGAATTACTAAATTAACACAACCTTCAACAATTGTACACAACTGTGAACACTCTAATTTAACATTCGATTAAATTTCATCGACGTCAGCACTCTGGATTCGTTGCTCAATAGTTGTTTATTGAGAGTTTTCCATGAGCTTGTTGAATATTCACAAAATCATGTAATTAGGAATCATTTTCAATTATGCGTCCCAATGCATTTCGGGCTGAACAATCTGCCCTTCATCAGGGGAATCTATAAGATAACAATAATGTATATTACTGGACAATGATGGAAGTATATTCACGGTTACTCATTCAATGGGGGCAGGTGTGATTAATAAAAGAGCTCGATAGTAGAAATAATTGCGGTGGTGAGTGGTAAAGTAACCATGCGGGGAAAACAGTATACAAAGAAACTGATCGTAAGCACCCATGTGCGATGGAAAAGCAAGTGATGAAAAGAACCAGTGTAAAAAGGGTAAGGAAAGCGAGGTAAGTTAAGACTGTTATGCGTGTGCTTGTTAATAAAGCTGGAATGCTCCGTGGATTAAAGCAGGGGTTTGCAGGTTGCACTTGTGGTGTCGAATAGGAACTGGAATTTAAAAGTGTTTTTACATATTTTCCAGAGACGCCTATCTTCCGCACAACACTGCACTTCAAACCGCGACGAATGCGTGGGTGAGTTATCTAACGCGATCAATTGCGTACTCAGGCTTTCAGCCACACTCTTGAGTATTTCATCAGTTTTCACTTTTAAATTCCAGTTCCTATTCGACACCACAAGTGCAACCTGAGTCCTCATCACAACCCCATGAGCCTATGCGCGTCTCTTCGTGATCCTTGTAAGTTCGAACCCCGGTCCCCCTGCTTTAATCCACGGAGCATTCCAGCTTTATTAACAAGCACACGCATAACGGTCTTAACTTACCTCGCTTTCCTTACCCTTTTTTCACTGGTTCTTTTCATCACTTGCTTACGATCAGTTTCTTTGTATACTGTTTTCCCCGCATGGTTACTTTATCACTCACCACCACAATTATTTCTACTATCGAGCTCTTTTATTAATAACACCTGCCCCCATTGAATGAGTAACCGTGAATATACTTCCATCATTGTCCAGTAATATACATTATTGTTATCTTATAGATTCCCCTGATGAAGGGCAGATTGTTCAGCCCGAAATGCATTGGGACGCATAATTGAAAATGATTCCTAATTACATGATTTTGTGAATATTCAACAAGCTCATGGAAAACTCCCAATAAACAACTATTAAGCAACGAATCCAGAGTGCTGACGTCGATGAAATGTAATCGAATGTTAAATTAGAGTGTTCACAGTTGTGTACAATTGTTGAAGGTTGTGTTAATTTAGTAATTCCTCGCATTTAAAGTCTTTGTTTACACTCCCGAGAGTGATTGAAGCAGTGCATCAGGTTCCTGGGAAATCTCCCGGATGCCCATTTTTGCAATGAGTGTAACTCAAACATAACTGAAGCAGCCTGGATCAGACATCTGCAGGAACATTACTAATCGACCCAGGAGGGCAGTAGGTCCCTAGAGGCAGAAGATAGCCTTAACCTGGAAGCCAAGGCTTTCGATCCCCAGATAGTAGCAGCATTATCGGGACCCTTCTCGAAGAACTGTTAGTGAAGGTAATCAAGAATGCCTGGGTTGGAGGTGCTCCTGGTCCAAATGACTTCCGACAAGCCATCCTTAAAGCCAGCCCTCACTTCTGGGCAAAAGAACTGATTGATTTATACAATACAACTTTGCTTGCAGGAGGGGATACAGAATCCTGGAGAGGCTCTATAATTTATCTGCTTTTCAAAGGAGATTGAAACCATAATCCAGCCAACTACAGATTTATAGTCTTCCCTGATATTGAGGCCAAATATTTTCCAACCCTGCTCCTCCAGGACCTGTGAGTGGGCATCCTACTTGAAAATTGTTCCCTTAAACCAGACAGTTGTGACCAGGTTACAGTATTTTATCAAACTTCCTGACCCTTGCAATTTGTATGGAAAGAACCTTCTCTGCTAAATCAACCACAGTGGCCTGTTTTTTAGGTCTCGCCTGTCGATGCGCATGCGCATCGAGCAAGCGAGACTATAGGGGCTCATCTACTCTTTATCTAACTTGCAAGGAATCGTGGCGATTCCTTGCAGTGCCCGTGACTTTTAAGCTCAATGCGCATGTGCATTGAGCTTAAAAGCGCGTGCACAGCCGCCCGCATTCCTCCGACACCTTTGAAGTGAAGCTTAGCTTCACTTCAAAGGCCCGGCTTCTTCACACCCACATGCCGCTCTGCCCCGCTCCGCCCCCTCCCCTGAGTCATCCTGCCTGCCCCTTCCCGCCGTGTCGCATTTCTCCTCCCCCCTCCCCTCTCCCCTCTCTTCCCTCCGTCTTGTTTTCTTTGATGCTGGTATTTCCATATCTGGCAGCTTCCTGCCCTCACCCCACGCACGCTGTTTATTTATTTATATTTAATATGCAGGAGATCTCAGTTTATTTAATTTATAATTAATGATGCCGCCCACGCTGAGGCTCGAACCCTGTTCTCCTTCTCCAAAGTCGGCATCGTTATATGTTGAGCCACCTCTTCGCACCGTTTGTTTGTGCTGACTTTCTTGCTCTGCCGCTGCTGGCAGCGGCATTGCGCTTGGAGGGAACATGTAATTGACCCGTCTCGCTTCTTTTCATTTGAATTTTTTTTACATTGTCTCCTTCCTTCCGCCCCTCGCAGTTTGTTTTCCTTGCACCGTCCCTTCTTACAGTCCCTTTAACCATTTTGGTGTTGCTCAGCCCCAACTAGCATGTTATTGTCAAGCCTCCAAATATGCAGCACAAACACGACGTACAAAGAGATTAACGTGTTGCCTGGAGCACATTTCGGGAATAACATTAAATGAAAGCCCAAACCCGCTTTACCGCAACTTGCTTTCACTTGTTGTCTTTGTTTCCAGTGCTATTTTAGAGCTTTGTGCAAACTACACTCTCGTTATTTTGCTGGTAATAACTTTGAGGGAATAGCGTATTTTTGTTTTTTAAATAGCTGGCAGCTTCCTGCCCTCACCCCACGCACGCTGTTTATTTATTTATATTTAATATGCAGGAGATCTCAGTTTATTTAATTTATAATTAATGATGCCGCCCACGCTGAGGCTCGAACCCTGTTCTCCTTCTCCAAAGTCGGCATCGTTATATGTTGAGCCACCTCTTCGCACCGTTTGTTTGTGCTGACTTTCTTGCTCTGCCGCTGCTGGCAGCGGCATTGCGCTTGGAGGGAACATGTAATTGACCCGTCTCGCTTCTTTTCATTTGAATTTTTTTTACATTGTCTCCTTCTTTCTGCCCCTCGCAGTTTGTTTTCCTTGCACCGTCCCTTCTTACAGTCCCTTTAACCATTTTGGTGTTGCTCAGCCCCAACTAGCATGTTATTGTCAAGCCTCCAAATATGCAGCACAAACACGACGTACAAAGAGATTAACGTGTTGCCTGGAGCACATTTCGGGAATAACATTAAATGAAAGCCCAAACCCGCTTTACCGCAACTTGCTTTCACTTGTTGTCTTTGTTTCCAGTGCTATTTTAGAGCTTTGTGCAAACTACACTCTCGTTATTTTGCTGGTAATAACTTTGAGGGAATAGCGTATTTTTGTTTTTTAAATAGCATGCACGAAAACAGTATAATTTCAATTTGCACCACTTATTTCCCATGTTTGTGTCAATGTAAAAATCGACCCTGCACACCCAGCACCAGGGCCGTGTGCCTCAATGATGCAGTACACGCACCAGTAACTGAAATATGACGAAAGACTGAAAGGAGTAGCTACAAGCTGTGCTCTAGTTCTGCTCTCCAAAAAATCAGCAAAGAAACAAGCAATTAAGAACATTTCATTGAAGAAACCATTGAGCAGGAAACAGAAGGAAATCCTACAGAAAGAATCCTAGAGAAAGAAGCTTGAGGTATGTAAACACTTTTATTATGCAAAGGACGTCAATTTCAGGATGCTCAGATGCTCTCATTGGAGTGAAGCGATGGCTTACGTTGAATGAAGAAGCAGCTCTGAGCACTTCAAGAACAGCTGTAGTTTACCACAAGGCACAGAGGCTCTGGCAAGCTTGCATAATGTGGCGGTAGTCCACATCTCGTCATCTAGTGCCCCTCCCTCTGACCACATTATAACACGTTTGTGCCGAGTTGGCTCTATGGTTTATGCAGGAATGAAAAGAAACAAGTAAAATGCATCAGAGATGAGAAAATAAAAAACAGCGAATCTTTCGTACTAAAAAGATGTATGTGAAATAGTTACGAATCTGTTAAAATATGAGCGACAATCCTCAAGTCATCCACAACTTACACTGGTGCTGTTCACTGAAGGGTTCACACTCTGCTTATTCAATTGTTGGCCTCTTGCTGAGATGGTGAATAAAAAGCTATTTAGTGTTCATTTGTATTAGAGCATGAATTACAAGATCAGCGAGTAGTAGTGAGACCACCCAACAATTCTCCATCAGTTGGCAAGTAAGGGGCCATTCTAAAATGGCAACACCCAGATCCTGGACTGCCTAACTCTCGGCCCACCCATAGTATAGTCTGGTAAAGATGATGCTCACGAGTGCCTGTGCAGCAACAAAAAATATCAAAAATGCATAATCTCGCCGGCGCTGAACTATGGATCGATAATTATTTGTCAAATACATTTTTAAAACATAAATGTTCCTCTAAGGCACATGGCAGATGCTATCTGTAGCCTTGAAAGTCCATAGGCCCTGAGAAGTGAAAGGTGATTGATGAGGGCAAGTTGTGCTAAGACATACTCCTAAGCTTGTGTGCTCACCCTCACCCTCAAACCTTCACCCTCAACCCCTCACTCACCCTCACTCTCACTCACCCTCACTCAGCCTCAACTACTCTCACTCACCCTCAACCCCTCACCCTAACTCACCCTCACCCTCACTCACCCTCAACACCTCACTCACCCTCACCCTCACTCACCCTCACCCTCACTCACCCTCAACACCTCACCCTCAACCTCAACCCCTCACCCTCACTCACCCTCACTCTCACTCACCCTCAACCCCTCACCCTCACTCACCCTCACTCACCCTCACTCTCACTCACCCTCAACCCCTCACCCTCACTCACCCTCAACCCCTCACCCTCACTCACCCTCACCCACTCTCACCCTCACCCTCACTCATCCTCAACCCCTCACCCTCACACAGTGCAATAGGTCTCAGACCATTTCAGTTAGAGCTTTAAGAAATGTTTTTTGGCTTTTTTTATTTGTAATTCTTTAGCATTGGCTACAGGAAACAAAAATGCTAAACATTTACAAAAAAAACCCATAAACAATTCTAAAAGCACTAACTCTAATGGTGCGAGACCTATTGCATTTCCAATGCTTGTTTGTTTTTCAGGGCAGCTTTCAATATTGTTCTAAGAAGCCTGTGATGGACAAAGTTATGAGACTTCTGTTTTCTCCCTACATTACTCAGCCATCCATCTTTTGTATACAGACACCTGGGTTTGTGTAAAACTAGGAGATGCAACCAAACGGTCCCAAAAAGTCTATATTGACTCTGGTCTTAAGCAGGGGTGTGTGCTTTCCCCCTGTTGTCCACCCCTTTCGGTTTGGATATGTCAAGTGAATGCGGCCATTATCAAATCTGACCTTCTAGTATTAAGCAGGCCTTCAAAGACTGCTGGATACCCTGCATGTCCTCACAGTTAAATTTAAATTAGTGGTGAACCTCAGTAAAACTGAAACTCTTAAAATAGCAAGGAAAATCAACATCCAGGGTTTGTGATGCATCAATGGGGAACATTGGGGAAGTGTAACGCAGTATCAATACTTGGGAGTCATTATTGACAATAGCGCTTCATGCATAGCCACTTAATGAAATCCAAAGTACTGGCACTAAGATCTGTGTTAAACATTCTACTAAAAACATTATAGGGTCTCCTATTTAGCCCACTCTTGAAAGTTATGAGCGCTAAAATTGTCATCTATCCTGTATGGGAGCAAAATAATGAGCGGGAAATACTTCTTTACTAGGCCATCCAAATGCCCATACTTGCATGTTCATTTTTAATTTTTCCAAGAATACAGTCCCAGCTCAAGTATGTCCTGCATTTGGCCTGGTCATATGGGATCTAGCAAGTAGATTATTAAAGAAAATTACACAGGCTTTGAAACGCTCAAGATATTGTGGATCATCTCTTATGGCACGCTATGACCATGTCCTGTAAAATGACACCCCTTTAGAAGCGTGGAGGAACACGTCAGCACACTTCAGGTGGATTTTCTATGGTCTCAGCCAGTATCAACCATAAGTTTTAAAAGAGCACGGGTCAAACTGATGCGTAAGAAATCTAACCTGGAGGACAAAGTTATAGTACCTTTATCAGGGGTTACACCTGGAAAAGCATAAATACATACACCATCTTAAAAGTGCTACCCAGCTTTGACATTTGTTTAAGTATTTTAAAAAGTCAATTTCTATTGCATGGGTTTGACATCCACTTAACATTGACCAGCCCTCCACCATGACAGAAAAAAAGTGATCAAAATTGCCGGCTCTGTGGAGTTACAGAATACACATCATCTGTATCTGTCCGGCACTTTTAAAAGAATGGTGCCTTCTGCTTCAGGCGCTTTTTAATATGCTCTGTCACGACATGTAGGCAAACCATCACTGAGGTGGTGAACCCAGCAAACACAGGGCTGAATGCCAGTTTCTCAGAATTAATGCTTATGTTTGGAGGTTTGCCCTTGACCACTGATAAATATAAATGTAACCCTTTTGTTCATATAACTTTAATGACGTCTGCGCACCGATCGCCATTATGTACATACACAGGGGTGTGGAATTTAATAAAATATCTACTTGTCCATGGGGCAGGTTGCCTCATAAATCTGCTTGTCCTGTAACAAAATCCACTTGCCCTTTGGTGCCATGTAGTGCAGCGACAAATTATGGCAGCAATCTCATTTTATAAGAGCTCTGATATAGCCTCTCTGATTATGCCATGGCTCATACCATACTTGCAATCCCCTTATGTTGCCACATTTCCGCAGATCTACATACTGGGGCTGAAGGTAGTGGTAAGTAATAGTTCCTGGGTTAGAATGCCCTTTTGAGTCTGTACAAACCTACTAGCATGCATGTTTTAAGGGTTTTCAACAACTCTTCTCCAATCTTTTACCATACTGAGAAATGTTGGAAATGTACTCCTGACAATGACAGATGCAAACCTTCTTCCAGAGTTGGGGGAAAAAAGTGGTTGAAGGGAAAGTGAACTTGCAAACACTCAGATTTTCGCATGAGCAAATCTATACGTGCAGATTTGCTCATGCTAAAATGCAGTTCAAATATTTTCTAGGAGTACTATTTCTTGTCCTACTTCTGTAAATACATGGGAATTCACAAAAGCAGTGTAGCTACACTTAATGCAAGGACATATACCACGGGGGCACTTTTGAGACTTTCTTTACTAATTGGGCCCCTAATTTGGTCTGGCGTTGACCGTGATCATTCGTGTTTATTAAAATTCTGTCAATCTCTCTTTGTATTGGCTGGCTTCACTGTGAGTGGCAGGTTTCTGCTCTTTAACAAGGAGTATATTGGCACACATAGTAGTGTGACAGTGTGCTCTTTTTGAAACCATAAAACACATTTTGCTTTTGTCAATGTTAGTTATAATGGTGATGGCCCTGCAGCTCCCACACCAATAAGGTTTTACAAAAAACCATGCCAAAACAAGCGACATTGGAAAAACAAAAAAGCTGACCTCTAATTTCAGACCTACGGGCTTTGCCAATGCTTGTTTATTTTTAATCCCTGTACTCTTATCGAAACTGGTTACACTGATTTTTACATTCTGAATATTTTTGGGAAATACTAGCATGCATCAACACGTTACTAAATGATGCTGCAAAGAAATGGTATATGGTATTGTGAGAAGTTGGCCTGATGTGCAGTGTTCACTATTCTAGTGATCACTATATATCAGTCCAAACAACCCTTATTGATTGGTTGTAAGTCAACCTTATAGACCAGCTATCCTAGTAGCATGGATACGAGCAGTCTAAGGCTAAGACTCTAGAGGGCGTGTTAAGCCAGCTGTTTTACCATCACATTACCCCTTGAACACCCAGTGAAAGGACACCACACAAGTGTTATGAAAATAAACAGTGTATTTATTAGAATCACAACAACCCTGTACTCTTTATGAGGACAGGGTGCTAGGCACACAACAAAACTCTTACGAAAATACTTAAGTTAGCACGTTATCCACAAATGCCCGAGGGGCACGAAAAACCATATACTTTAAAAGTGGAATGCGAAATTACTAGCAGGTAAGTACAGTACTAATAGGCTTTGGAATCGCTAGGACTTGACTATAGAATCGTTAGATTACTTCTAGGAGACCTAGGGGACTCGGGTGCAGAGTGTGCACTCTCACGCGGGATGCGGGACAAAGTCTATGGAAGCTAGAATTCACAAAGTTAGTGTTCACGGGCGAACCCGACCTGGTAGGAAGAAAACGACAGTGGATCCTGACCCTAGGATAGTGAGGCTATGCTGGGACACCGAAGTGCCGAAGTTACCTAGCCCAGGGGCTGCAGCTGCATAGGTCTGAAAAGACGTCGGGGATCTCGTTGCCGGACCAGGAGCCTGGAAGAAGGAAGTTGCTGGCAGGCGACCAGTGAAGGAAAGTTCGTTGGATCCAAGCCTGGATCGAGGAAGAAGAAACCTGAAAGCAGAGGGGACCAAGTTCTTGAATCACTAGCCAGTGATTAAGTGGGCACCAGGATGGCACCGGGCGAAGTCACCTCGACTAGGTGAGTGGGCGACGCTGGCTCTGCAGATCTCACGGACCAGGAGGCGTTGTCGGCGACCAGGATGGAGAGGCGAGCTGTCCCACGATGGATGAAGCTGTCGGTGTCGAAGTGACCCAGGATTGGGCAACAAGCCTTGGCTAATTCAAGCCCACGCGGTGGACTCAAAATGGCGTCTTGAGTGGACCAGGAAGTTCCGGGGGGCTCCTCTTTTGGAAGGGAGCAAGGGCCAGCCTGGAGCAACCAGACTAGCAGCAGAAATGTCGTCGGGCGTCGTTCAGAAGGCCACAAGCCAGCGGGCTAGTAGCCAAACAACGCGGTGAGCAGCAAAAAGCAGAAGGGCCCCACGCAGATCGTGGAGATGCTGGGAGGCTGCACTTCGGTGCTGGAGCTGCTCAGGGTCGGGGCTTCTCGGACCCCAAAGCACTCACCAGGAAATTACTCGGCGGGCTTGCTGGAAAGAAGTCGTGCAGTCTTGAAGATGGCCGGTCCCTCGAGGTCTCGTCACACCCACGAATCTCAGCGTGACTGATGATGCAGGTAGAGGTCAGAGGTGCCAGGGAAGCCGGTTCTCGTCGAGCTGGGCAGTCTTGATCTGGAGGAGAGACTTGCAGCAGACCACAGTGTTCTTAAGATGGTGCCTGCGGATGCAGGGTGACTACTCCTTAGTCACAAGGGAGAAATCTTAGGAAGAAGTCTTGAGTTCCTTTCGTGGAAAGTAGTTTCAGGATTCAAAGATGATCTGATTTGGAAGGGGGCCAGTTCCTACCTTTATCCTGTAAAAAGGGGCTGGCACGCGACTAAGTCCTGCCCTAGGGGTGGGACTAGGAGGGGGGTGGTTACACCCACTTCCTTGGCGGGCTTTTCCCCAGCACAGGGTCTGGAGTGACCCTGGAACTGGTTCCAGCCAGCCTATGCACAGTGAGCACCGGGGTGCCACTTGCAGTCACCTTCCTCTAAAGCCCTGCCTACCTACAATACACAAAACCCTGTCTGGGACGGTGCTGGCACCGCCCCTGGCAGGAAACCCTTTGTCCTTATCTCCTGCTCTGGGAGGACTCCCAGCAGCAGGAGGGCAGACTTGTGTCTCGGTGGCAGCATCCATTTTGTGGAGCTGAGGCTCTGTTTGACTTTAACCGGGGTTAGGGGTTACATACATGTCGTGTCCCTCTAGAAGGGTGGAATGCTAACCCCGTCGCCAGAATTGGCGAGGGGTTAGTATTCCAATTCGTATGACACCTTACTCGACATGTTTTGATAAAGCGATACCAGAGTTGGCATATAACCGCGAGGATTATAATGCACTTAAGAGTATATGGTATGCGATATCATGGAAACGGCTAAGGGATGGATCCCGAAAGCCGCAGACAGGCTCAGCTCATGCCAGAGCACCATCTCACACGATTCCAAGCACTCTGCCTTCAGGATTGTTAAGGCCTGCCATAGGAGTGACTGATAGGAGATCTGTGTGTCCATTTTAGGGTTAGATATAGGTATACTATATCTAAAGCAAAGGGTGAGTACACCACCTTGCCCCAGCTGTCGTGCAGCCAGTTGTGTCAGTTTAGTTAGTCAGCCCAGGGGTGGCATAATACATGCTTCAGCCCCTGGGAGACTTCTGGGTACACCTCAGCCCTGGGTACAGGGACTTGGAGAGGGCCCAGTGCCAATTCAGTACCTGAGTACAATTTGGATAGAGAGAACAGCTAGGCTGTGGGTCTGATTAGCAGGCCCACAGCCAGGGAAAGTCGTAAACCAGTGCAGCAAAAAGCAAAAATCTGGGTGATCATAGGATTGCAGACCCTACTCTCCTACAGGTATAAACATTTTCTTTTGAAAGCAAAGAATCCTCATGCTTGCTTTCAAGCTTCTACAAATATTTGCATCAATTCAGAGAGCATTCTGGGAGCATTATACATAGCATCATATTGCTAAACTTTGAAAACGTGTTTACACATTTTCATACTGTAACCACTGTCAATAGTGCAGTCTGAGCTTACAACATTTAATTAGAGTGCCTACCCTAATAATAAAGGCTTTCAATTAATGAACCATTAATAAAAGTTGGAGCAGCATTAACATATGGGCAAAAATATTACCTTAACTGCAGACAGTGCCCTTCCTTGATCCATAATATGGTACTGCAAACTGGCAGCCAAAGGGTTTGTGATGCATGGGGTTGGGCCTACTTGTCCCAAGGCTATAAAACACATCAAAACGTGTTGCCCTTGACCCCAAACAAAATGTCTGGATGTTGGGATATAGGAATTCCACATCCCTGGCCTCAAGACCCTCACGAGTCAGCACTCCGTAAGTTATCTGGCAAGTTTTTAAATTTTTATTTTTATTTTAAAACAAACATTTAATATATAATTTGTCTGTATTTGTGTCTCTGTTGAATCTATCTAGAATGTAATTAATCCCTTGTTGAGTAAAATCCTCCGTGGAGTTTATCGCACCACCTCCATGTTTAATTTGGACCACCCTGTGTCTTCTGTCGATATATGGAAGGTGCATGGATATCCTTCCGATCCTCCACATTCTCTCGTAGAATGTGAGAATTCTGAAGAATCCTAGATATTACCACCTCAATTCTCAGGGTACCAGTCAATTCCTGCCTTTCCCAGTGGCTAAGCAAACATATCTCTTATTAACCACCCCCCCCATATATTTATTTTGTGCTACACGTATGGCGGCTCTCTGCCACAGTCTGGTAAGTTTCCAACTTAACTTTCAATAGCTTATTTTGACAAGTTAGCTTTGTGACAGTATTTTTGGCTTCCACCAGCTGCTTTTCTATTTGATCATGTTCCTGCTGTAACTGAAAGCATTTTACAATGGGGCAAAGAGGATGGATCCTGTGCTTAACGCGCTAAGCTCTTTTCTCAATAGGCACTTTCTGTAAACATGCCACTACTTGTGCTGGCTCAACATCGGCTATATATGCATTCCAGTTTTCACTTAGCCCAGCACACCGAGACCACTCGTGCGCAATCATATCGTAGTGGGGCTTCGTCCCACCCCTGTATCGGGGAATCTGCCTCTGTCTGTTTTGAAAACCCCTTCCCCTTTAACTTTTGAAACCTGTTTGACTCCAAACTATTCTGCTTTAGACTTGAAACAATAGGATGCACTTCAAATTAGCAATGCAAAAATGAGTTGTGTGTATGTATGTGTATATGTGTGGTCGGAAACCTAAAGTTTTCAAGGCCATAAAACATCTGTGCTATACGCGTGGGCTTGTTGACGGGTGGCGGATCTCCAATCCTAATGATCCGGGATACACTTTTTTTTCAAACCCACATCTTCTACATGTAAGGCTCGACTATTTTCTGAAGTCTAACTCATTAAGGTCCAAATCACCAATTGAGAAGCTGCCTGAGTTCTCTCAGACCATAATCCTCTACTCTGCACCTTAGAAATGACACAAATGAATCAATCACTAAGAAATTGGACTTTTGAGAAATCCCTGCTTTTTGAGGAGGATTATTGCAATCACATGAGAGGGTGGATTTCCAAATTCCTAAAAGACATCCTCGGGAGCACCTTGTTAGAATTTGTGTTGGATACCCTAAAAGCAGGGATTCAGGGAGAAACTATGCAATATTCACAGAGGGCTAATAAACAGGCTAGAGAGTCCCAGAGAGCTGCAGGAAACCTTGAAGGGGGCTGAAGAAGAACTTATATGGGCAACCTGAGATTCCTTAACAGTAGAAGAAATTACAAATTCAGAATCAGGTGGCAATTGCCAAGGCCGCTGTCATGAATATCTTTACTGCCAAAGCTGTTAAAAAAGCTACAGCCCACAGTGAAAAGGTGTATGAGGTCAGCGAGCTAGTTGGTCATCAGCTGGCTATACGTATGAGGCTACAATCATCACAGAATCTCATACGGGAAATACAGGATCCAGCAGAAGGTCAGGTTTCGGAACCAGAAATGATTGGAGAGGCATTTTGGCGATTTTATAGCACCTTATACACAGAAGAGGGGGAAGGAGACTTGGAGAGGATTAGCAGATATCTCGATAAAGGCGATTCCGTCAGGCTTAATGAGGAAGATCAGGCAGCCTTGGAGGAGGTCCCGAATATAGAAGAAATATTAAAGACAGTCTACTCTTTTATTAACATAATTTCCGGACGACCTTGGAAAAACGGCCCAAAAATGGCAGGGGAAAATGGCTATTACTTTGGATGAATTTGACTATGCTTACTGTATGTCTTAAACTATCCTCATGTCAACTAAACTTCAAACTCAGTTTTTCAAGACTTGTTTATTCATGTATTACACTCCGGATAGAATAGCTAAATGGGGGAGTGGTAGGGGGACTTACTGTTTTGGATGTATGTTAACGAATGCTGATTGTATACACATCTTTTCTTTTCGTGCAGGCCTAACTTCTCTAAAATCAAGTATTGAGAAATGTTTGTTGGCTGTTCTAAAAACGGAGATAGTTTTGTCCAATTATTTGGTTTTATTGGGGGCAACAAGTCTCGCTAACCCCAGAACTGGTCATGAACTTGTTTTTATTGCAATGGCTGTGTTAAGAATTTGTATAGCTTCTGCATGGCTAGATCCCATTTCTCCATCATTTCAACAATGGTTTTCCAGGCTGTTAGCAATTTTTAATCTAGAAACTGCTGTATATAAAAAGGAAAGGTAGGAAACGGCGGATAAGGAGGTTAAGAACCTGGTCTCCTTTAATTGAGTGGTTGCAATCCCAAGGCAATACCTAGTAGTACATACTGTAAGAATACACAATCAAATCTCAGAAGGGAACGATCAAAAATGCTGGTCAGTCTGGGGTCATGCAAGCTGTATTTGAAGGCGGGTATTACATGCCTTTAACGGTGTAACGGATTAACTTTGTAAATCTGCGTTTGGACGATTGTTTTGTAATTACTTATACTTTTTTCCTTTGGATTATGTTTTCCGGTCTGCCTTGTCTGGCGGCGGGGGGGGGGGATTTAAGTGATGTAAAACCAAATAAAGATGATAAAAAAAGGAAATCAATGCACTTCTATGAAAACATGCAAATTTCAGTATCTGCCTTCCTGTTAAAATCCCTCTTTTTAAACCCCCTATCAACCCACATAGCGATTGGCTTGGCAGTCTTGCCAGACTGACTTAAATACTTAAACAATCCAATTTCCGTTTATATCCACATTTAAAAACAAATACAGACACGAAAATAAATGTTTTCCGTCTATCTTTAAAAACGTAAAATAGGGATCCCTAATTAAATCCCTGGTATGGGGGATTTAATATGGCATGCCCATATTGTGCAGCGCCCACCCTTAATTTACTTTAAAAACAAATCCCAGGTTTCCAGTGGGCTTTCTGCCCAGGTTGGGGGTGGGGGGGGAGAGAGAGAGACTAAATTTACCCAAAATAGTATGGGCCGCTCCCCCTCTTCCCTGGTTTCTAGTGGGTGGATCCACTAGGTAGGGGTACCATTGGAAAGGGCAGATTCTCCAGTCTTTCTACGTTCTTGGGGGGTTGAAAAAGCCCCCTGAGCATGTAGAAAGTGAATTGAGCCTCCAAGCTCATTTCAGTTTCGGTTTCACTGAAATTTTTCATTCCAGAGAAACTATCTGCACAGCCTCAGGAGCTGGGGGAATCCCTTACCCAGCTCTGGAGGTTCTTTGTGGGGGGGGGGAGGGGGTGCAGGGATTTCTAGTGCCATGTGATCGGACGGTCGGGGCCATACTGCGCACATGAGCACTGGTGCGTCGGACGGCCCTCGGCTGTCCGCACCGAAGGGGTTTAAACTTGCTAGCTGAAGTTCTTCTGCCTGTAGGATAGTTTTACTACGCCACTGCTTAAATAGTGCTGGGGATAGTTGAGTGGTCACTTAATAAAATGAGTGTGGAAGTAAAATACATTTAATAAAATCGAATGAGTGTGGATGTAAAATACATGAGCAGCACAACCGTTGGACAATAAAACCTGATTGATAATGCTGTGGGTGTTTCTCCCGTTAAAAGTACTATTACATTGAACATAAGGGGAAAAGATATTGTTTGCAAATGCAAGGTCAAATTTAATATTAGTTTATTGATCTTGTCCCAATATATTTTATGGTTAAAATGAGATTGGTCCATGTCTTCTGTGTTTCAGGCCACATATTTTTCTAGACCGTATATTATACTTGTTAACCCCCCCCAATACAATTAATGTATATTTTCTGTTGCCTGCATCAATGTTCTCCAATTCATAGTTCAATTTCTACAGAGTTTATTTCTCGCATATTAGCGTTCGTTGTTGTAAAAGTTAATTATTGCTAACTTAGCCGGGCCTTGTGAGTCGCATTCAAATAAATGATTGATAAGAATTGTGTATCGCCGTAGCGATATTAGTTAAGTGTAAGTGATTGGAGACATAGGTTCATAGTCACCCTGCCCCCATCTATCATGACTCGACGGGGTAGCCAAAGTGAAATATGCTTAGGCTATCTGGTTTTAGGTTTAAACCTATGACTGATAAAACCCCACCAAAAGGAAAATAGCCATCAACGATGTAAACATATAAACACTGAAAAAACACCTTCGTAACCACAAACCAAGTGCCATTCAAAGAAAGGTAAAGCTGAGTGAAAGACATTTTTATTCCTTCCTGAAGGGGCCAATACAATGTAACTGTGTTATACAAGGTAGCATCATGAAAGACTAGGCTAACATTATTCTGCTTGAGTTTTGTTTCGGGATGTCACTAAAACATTCTCTTCCGTTTGCTTTTTTCAGTTGTGTGGTCTTTGGTCTAAAGATGCAGTGTTTAGAAGCATGTTTTAGGTCTTAGTAATTTTTAAACTTAAGAGAATCTGGAAATATAAAAATCATATTTGATATTTTGGTTACAATTGATTTCACTGATTTTTGTCTTGAAAGAGCATGGTATCTGGGCTTCTTAGGTGATTCTTATAATGGCAAATATTTCTTGGTTCAGTGTAGGCGAGTGGTACTTTGGATCTGCTAAAATGTGCTGCAGAAGCAGCGGCATTTAAATCAAGGTAATTGCTGGTGAGGTTTGATTGAGCCTACCTGGCTTACACAGACCCAGTGCAACTGACCGGTATAATTAACACAAGTGAAACACAAACCTCTATACTTAAAACCTCTGTGTACATGTGGGATTTTTTTTAAAAATCTTTTTATTAAACAATCTCGACATGATGGTACATTGTCACAATAATTAGTAGGCAGGGTACAGCAAGTTACAAAGGGAACATCATATAATCCCAATGAAAGTTTGGCGGAAGTCACGAGGAGGGAGAATCGTCACTGTCTAATGCTTGAGGGGGGGCAACAAATATCTCCACGATACATGTATGATTTGTGTCAGAATAGTTTTGCGCTATTTTCAGCTTCACAAAGTGCATCACATTAGAGGAATGATGGCCTGGAAATTACAGATAATTCTTCAGATCCGTCCTGTGACAATGCAGGTCAATGAAAAGTTGGAGGAAAGAATAATGAAATATTATAAACTTGGTGCCCTTTATTAACAACGCGTCTTTGTTTTTTTTGCTTCTTTAGTTCATTTCTCTCCACTTCACCACCTGCTGGGTTGAGATTCCCACTTAGGGTAGGGCGAGGATGTAAACAGAGCAGATGCGTCACGATTGTGCCTCTGGTGATAGTGACGAGAATCTATGATCACAGTCTGTGGACTCAGTGGGTAAGCTATCCCTGGTTAAAGGCAGTGCAGTGTCACGGCACAGGAGTGCACTGTATTGCTATTTTTGGCTATCTTGTAACAAGCAGGATGTCGGGAGCGTCTCTTCACTGCATTACAATTTCTGGTCTGGAACCCTTTCTAGGCCACTGTGCAGGTAAAATTGCTTGCGGCATAACATTACAGTACAGGACAGCACATGTTCCGCGCACTGCTTGCCTTCTCAATCAGCACAAACCTTTAGCTACACAATCAAAGGTATCAGATGCTCCATTTACACAGCACCAAAATTGCCACCAAACATCCAATGAAGCACCAAATGTCACCTAGAAAGTTAAGCAGGTGTAATGCCCAGTCTGGGGATAATCGTCTTGTCGGATCACCAGCAGCAGCCTCGTCCCCAACAGGAAAGGGAGCTGGTGAAGGTAGGGCAACTGTTCCACTCCATCCAGCCAACCACTGGCCGGAGGAAAATCCTGGCAATTCAGCCAATCCCTGCTGATGAACCAGCTCCCTGAAGGCAATAGAGTACTCGAGGGTTCCAGTGTAAACTGACACGTCCCCATAAAAATAGAGAGGGGACAAAGCGCAAGTCCCGATTGCCATAAAAATTCAGTGGTCATTTTAAAGTAGTCAAAAGTTGTTTTACATTAGAAAAATCATGAATCCCATAATAAAGAAAAGGCGCATTTTTGTAAGAATACAGAATCTTCCAACTATCACAACAAGAATTTTTGATTCTATTTAGGACACGGAGGTGAGGATTATGATCTCTCATTTCTTTACTACTCAAAACAGCCAATAGAAAAAAGTAAACATTGTATAAAACTAAATTTCCCATGAGGCTTTGAACCACGCCTCTCTACAACCAATAACATTAGAGCATATCCAACAAATTAATGCTGCACCATCTTGCCTTCCTCTTTCTTTGCAAAACGAAGCTGTAAAAGTGTCCAAATGGAAAAAGTTCTGTATTCTCAACGGAGAATAGTAACATCACTTAAACTCTCAACGGAGAGCACACGTCCGTATCTTGAAACGATTCACATCCTCCAACAGCGAGGGAATACCGGCTACCGGTCATCTATTTAACTTTGTTTGGACTGTAAAATAGAAACAAGTTTGAAAATATGGAACCCACAAGGTGGGAAAATCAAAGGTGGGAAAAAAACAGAGCATTGCATGAAACATCATTGCAACATGACAGATGACTTCTTACCTGTCCCAACTGGTGGGATAATCCCCGCCTCTGTGTCCTTAATAGAATCAAAAGTTCTTGTCGCAGTAGCTGAAAAATGTTGTATTCTATGGCAGGACCGGGGGCTCAGATTGTGCTGGTTCATAGCTGACCAACAACAATAGAAGAAACGTGCAGTAGGTTTATTAATAATAAACCGTTTTAAACATTGAATCTGATGACCAATCTGCTGCTCTTAAGATATCCTCTGATCGAGAGCCTAACATGTATGCTTTAGAGGCCATAGCACCCCTTGTGGAATGTGCACCATGAACGAAACCTCAATCCCTGCTTCAGACATGACCCACCTGACCCAGCGGGCTAAGGTGGCAGCGGAAACTGGACGGAATGGTTTTTAGATTGCCAACTACAATTGACCCAAAGGATCTGTCCTATGAACTAAAGTGCGTTCTTCATAAACATTTAAACATTGCAAAACACAGCTTTTCATTGTGAGGAAAGGCAGGATTCTCAGCCGAACGTGACATGGTCTTCGTTCTCCTTGAGATAAGGAAAGGAAAGCCCAGAGGGGAAATAATTCTACCTGCTAAATCTAATGCATGAACATCGGACACATATCTGCAGGAGATTAAACACAGCAGCATAGTGAGCTTGGCGGACTGCTTTTTTAAAGATAAAGCTTTGTTATGAGGCCAAGACTCTAGTAACGATAAAACTTGAGAAACATCCCACAAGGAAGTGTACCTGGGGCGAGGCGGGCAAGCCACTCTGATACCTTTCAACAACTTACACACTAAGGGATGCATACCTACCAGTTTACCATTGATATGGTTATGCCCAGCTGAAAGGGCTGACCTTAAATTATTCGCAGACCTGTAGGCAATACCAGACCCTGCGCATTCTGATACAAAAATGAAGATGTCTTTCACATCCTATCCAACAGGATCCACCTGCCGTTGAAGGCAACAACCCACCCATCGCTTCCAGGAAGCCGAATATCGTTTGCGGGTGGAAGGAGCACAAGCCTGGTGTATAAAGTAGTCGGCTGCCTAAGGAAAAACCTTCAATTCTCTCATGTCTCCTGAGATTGTCCACACCATGAGGATTAGCTGGTTCTGCAGCACCAGTGGATGAGGGGATCCCATTGGGTCCTGGAGAAGCATTGGAAATACAGGTAACTGAAATGGAAGATCCACTGACAATTCCAACAGTGTCGGAAACCACAACTGAGTCTTCCACAAAGGTGTGACTAACACTAGGGAAGATCTCAGTCGACGGACCTGGGCCGCCACTCTCGGGATCAGTGCAAAAGGCGGGATCTCATAGTTCCGATGTGACCCCCAATGTTGCAGGAACTCATCCGTTCCGATTGCCATTGGGTCCCGTTTCCAACTGAAGAACATGGGAAGATGAGGGTTGAGGCGAGAGGCGAACAGATCTATCTTGCAAGGCCCTCGCATAGTCATGATCTTTGCAAATATCAAAGGCTGGAGTCTCCAATTGTTGAAGTCTCATAGGAACCTGGAGTTCCAATCGGCTACCTAGTTTAACTTGCCTTGCAGATATTCCGCTATTAGACTGATTTTCTGGTCCAGGCAAAAATGCCAAAATTCCTTCACTATGACAGCCAGAAGACGGGATTTCGTCCTTCCTAGGCGATTGATATAACGCACTCTGGACACACTGTCCATTCTGAGCAGAATGCAACAGTGGCTCTTCAGAGGGCAGATTGACTTAATGGCAAAGGAGCCTGTTAGCCGCTCCTGACAATTGATGTGCAACTTTAACTTGTCGGCGGACCATCGTCTGCCGGCGGCAAAGTCTCCACAACGTGCGCCCCTGCCCAACGGCTGGCATCTGACTCTATAATGACGTCCGGGGAAGCTCCGAAAATGGCACGGCCATTCCATGCTTCCATGTGGTCTAGCCTCCACTGAAGCTCTTCTTGTGCTTCCAGTGACTAGGGAATGAGATGATCGTAAGAATACCTCTTCAGAAGATAGTGAATTATGAGGCGTTGCAGTGCCCTTTAGTGAAGAGGACCCAGAAATATGGCATGGATGGAAGAGGCCAACAGCCCCACTATCCTCCCTAACCTACTCAGCGAAATCTGTTGCTTCAGTAGTGTGGATCGAATCTCCCTCTTGATGGATTTGATTTTTATTATGGGGAGGAGTAACTGTGCGGTAAGTGAATTTATCTGAAACCCCAGAAACTCTATCTGTTGACGTGGGGTGGTTATTGACTTCTTGTGATTTATCACGAACCCTAGGTTCTGTAATAAGGAGATCGTCCACTCCAGGTGAGTGAGTAGAAGATTCGATCCTGGGCCAGAACTAGCATGTCGTTTAGATTAGACAATCATGCAAACTCCCATTTCTCTCAAGCGTGTGAATATTGGTTTTATCAGTTTGGTAAAGACCCATGGGGAGGATGAAAACCTGCATGGAAGGGAGTGATCATGATACCATTGCCCCTTCCAATAGAACTGGAGAAATTTCTGATGAGAAGGGCAAATCGGAACTGCGAGATATGCATCTTTTAGATCCAACCTGACATCCAGTCATTCTCTAAGAGTAGGTCTCTCAAAAGATGGATGCCCACCATCTTGAACTGCCGGTATACCACAAAGGGGTTGAACTCCCTGAGATTCAAAACCAACCTCTGACCTCCTTTCTTTTGCACCAGGAAAAAGTTGCTGCAGAACCCGTCTGGAATGAAAGGTCCTACGGCATTTGCTTGCTTGGCCAAAAGATCGTGCAGCTCGGAGTCTAAAATAATTTGCTCTTGTAGGGAAAAAAGGAGTGGTGGAGGAGGGTTCACCTGTCGGGGGAAGTCTACTCTATCTGATAGCCTTGAACAGTGTGGAGAACCCATGCATCTGCCGTGAGACGTGTCCAACTGACCACATAATTCAACAGTCTGCCCCCAAGAGTTATCAGATGAAGGACAGGTGGACATACCTGAAGATTGATTGTCAAAGTTTTTGTATCCTCTGTGAACACCTTTGCTGAAGCATCCAAAAAATCCTCAGGACCTGGAGGGGTAGAAGCCCACTTGGTCTGGCTCTTGAGTATACCCTCTTCAGGGTGCAAAACCTCTATGGGAACTGGGATTGGAATACCGGCCGGCCGAGCGTCTCCTGCCATGACTGGCCCTGCCAGAGACTGGATGGAACACCCTTTTCAGCAAAGATTGTGACTTGTCTAGGGATGCGCAGATACTGATGAACTTAGCAATATCCTTGACAAATTTCTCTCCGAAAAGCTGCCCCTCTGCCAGAGGGCCAGGCTCTGCCGTAGCCAACTCCACCAACTGCGGGTCGATGCGCAACAATACAGATTTGCCTCTTTCGGATGAAAGGGCATAATTGGCGTTGCCCAGGAGACAAATCGCCCTTTGGGTCCACCCCGCCAAGACCTCTGGATGGATGGCCGCCCCAGTCTCTTGCGCCTGTAGAGGCAGCTTGAGGATTTATTGCAGGGGGCCGGAACATCCAACAATTTATCCTGGCATGCCCTGAGGGCGCGATCAATGTCTTTCTTCAGGTCATTTTTGTACTTTTTAGGTCTCCCGACCTGTCAATGCGCATTGAGCGGAGCGAGACTATAGGGGCTTAAACAGACTTTAACTAACTGGCGATTTGATGCTGTGCCCGTGCGCTTTTAGGTCAATGCGCAAGCGCATTGACCTAAAATGCGCGTGCACAGCATCAAATCGCCAGCCATCTGTTCCCCTGCAGCTCTTCCCGCTCCGCCCCACAAGCTTCCCCCAGCGTGCGCTCTGGCTCAGCCGAGCCGCACTCCTCCCACACCTTTGAAGTGAAGCTTCACTTCAAAGGCCCCTGCTGCTTCACACTATATCCAGGCGTGTCGCATTTCTCCTCCCCCCTCCCCACAGCAATGCCGGCCGTACTTTCACTTTGACGGCCACAGGCCGTCTCTCGTGTTTCTCCTCCCCCCCCCCCCGTGTTTTTTTATTTTAAACTTGTTTTACTTGCCATCATGCATCCTACTCCAAACTTCTGCAGTTGACTGACGTTGTTTGATTCTGTGTAAAGAACTTTATTTCACTATGGCTTCAAGTGTAAAACAACCATTGAAAATGCAATAGGCCTCGCCTTTTATTAAGTTAAAGCCATTTGCTTTGCTAAACAATACCATTAGCTAAGCAAATGACTTTAACTTAATCAAAGGCGAGACCTATTGCATTTTCAATGCTTGTTCAAGAAGGTTGTCATGGATGAGCCAATGTCAGGGGTAACAGCCACCTTGTGTGCCAAATCAGGACCGGGGCAAACTGATTTAAGACTGGCTCTTACACCTTTAGCGAATCCTTTGCGTAACTGTGCTTGCATAAAGTCGGCCATTGCAGGTGCTGGGGCCCTGTCAGAAGAGCGGTGGTGGATGATATCTGCAGGGTCGAAGGAAAAGGTGGAAGGCTGGACGGGGGAGGAGGCATGTTTGCACTTTTGTGCGCTTGCAAGGCTGGGATTCTTGGGAAGAATCTGTCTGTCCATGGCAGTGGTAGGGGCAATTGGCAAAGTATGGGAGGGAGGGGCAAGGAAAGCACCCAGTGCTTGGTCTTGGGACGTACGCAGTTTGGAGTAGACCTTAACATGAGGCCAGGGGAGGCCAGGAGGCTCGGTTACGGGGGGGGAGGCGGGCGTCTGATTTTCAGGTGGGGTAGGGGTATTGCCCACTAGTTGCTCAAGCCACTATGAAATTGGCATAAGGGCGGAGGAGAGGACTTTATTCAATTTAGAATCAAGCTTTCTGTCAATAATATCCTGCATTGAGTCCTCATAATATTCATGATCATCCTTTGCATCATACGCAGACACTTCCTCCTCAGAGACCTCACAGTCCGACATTCTACAGCACTATACCTGTCCAAATTATACAAATCAATTTAAATCTCCAGAGAGAAGCCAAATTTTACGACCCAGAACTCTTGCAGAGAATGGGCATAGGTCGGGAGCAAAAGCTGGGGCAGTGAAAGCTGTAAGGTACCCAATAATACCCTTGTTAGGGCGTACGAAGGGAAAACCCTTTCTGCCTATTCAAAGGTTTCCAAAAATTATCAAAACCCAGAACTGAGTTAGCAGGGGTTAATGAGGCACAAGCTGTGCAAGAGAAGCTGCCAAAAGATCAAAGGTGGCCCCAGTACCAGCTCAGACGACTGCCAGCTGCGTCTAAACCCAAGAGCCAGCTAGGGCGAGGCGCCTTTCCAGTGTGTGTAGATGCAGGGCTGCATGAGTGCACAGACTCGTGCAGACTCACGAGACGCCTGCAGGTTTCCCGATCTGGGGCAGACGTGGGCCTCGCTCCCTTCTGAGGGGGAGGGCCAAACCCCGGCAGCCTTCGCAGCGCGGCCGAGAAGGGCACACGCGCTAAAGAGAATCGTATTTAATGAGCCTGCGGGCTCGACCGCAGAAACAAAATCAAGCGAACAATAAGTTTGGCATAATCGTTGCAGCACATCACGCGCTGAGGGAGAGAATAAGCGTTTGCGCGAGAGCGCGCGCTACAACACACTTGGTGCGAGAGCGCTACCGATGCCTGAAAACAAAGCTGTAGAACAAACTATCTGAAACAATTGCAAATCAACAACATATAATGCAAGTCTTTAGTGAAAAAGCCCATATAAAGCATCAGCAAAATAATGGGGCACTTATTAGCATCATGACACCATGGGTTTCCTGGCGCTATAGAACAGAGGTGAGATGCAGGCTGGAAGTTTACAGGATTTAGCAGGGTGGAGGGAAGAGGAAGGTTTTGAGCTGCTTCCTAAAATGGAGGGAGGGAACTGCTGGATTTAATGGTCAGGGGAAGGGGATTCCAAAACTTCGGGGCAAGGAGGGCAAACCTTCGTCCACCGAATTTATGGGTTCTGGTTTTGGGCACAAGCATGTGAAGATGGGCAGAGCGTAAGTTGCGATTTGGACAGTAATGATGGATGAGTTGTAGTGTAGTTCCTATTTTCCCAATAGGCTCTGCACATTGGAATAATATCTTCAATAGTATAGACGTAGGACTGTGGTTAACTAGGTCTTCTACTGACGATATTAGACTTAAAGTTATGTGTGCCAGCTAGCTCAGAGTTCACTAGAAACTTTCTCGAATAGGCAATGAGGAGTTTAACCTCCCTGGATAGACAAGAAGGGATTTAGTTTCTGACAACCATAGAACATGACAACTTTGCTCTCCCCTAATCAAGAGTATATCTCCAGAGTCGTGTGAAAACAAAAGAACTTATTTTACTCAGTCAGTACGTGCATTCTTAGTTTCACTAGTTTGTAGAGAAATAAGAGATGGGCGTGGTTCAATAAAAGATGTTATTTATTGATCAGTCTCTTTTCTCATACAAGAGAAATGAATCGCTATTATTGCAATACTTATAGTTAAGTAAAGTGCATACAGTAAAAACAGAATTATAAAATAATACTGTAAAAGCATTTATATGGTTTCTTAGCCATATGATACTAAAATGGATAAAAGATATACATACATATATACATTGACTAATCGTACTCAACTGGTGCTTCTAACTACGCCTACCCCGGTGTACCTGACCTAAGCCTAATACTTGGGAGGGAGTAAGTAAGTAGCAGTTTAAGTTAAGTTTGCTTTGCCAAGAATCTGACTCAAGAATTCTCTGTAAGGGGTTAGTCAGTTCAGTACCTGGGATTTGGAAGGCTGGAGGGTTGGTATCTCTGTCTCAGGACTCGATATCCCAGTTACCCGCGAGGGCGGCTGGAAACGCCGGAGGCTGGATTTCTCGGCAAGAGAAAAGGCAGCGTCTCTCTCAGCGCGTCAAAAGGGAGGGGCAGCGTCCGTGGGTTTTTCTGTTTCAGCTGGGCTCTCCGGCAAGTAGCGCTGCTCCAAGCTCGTCACCACCGTGTCTTAGCTTAGGGCAACGTCGGTATATTTATACCTGAAAGGTGCCGTGTTTAACGTAAGGATGGACATAAGACGTCAGCAAGAATGTCATAAGGACTGGTCGTTCTTACATTCTTTGCAGGAGTTCTCGAGCAAAATCAAAACAATGGTCGCGGGGATTTCCCAGGTCTGTTGGAGGTTTGATTTGTTTTGAGAACTCGGTGTGCTTCTCTAGGGGGCTGAAGGGATAGTGCTTGCTTAATGTGACAGCATGCGCTATGACCTAATCTGAAGACTGGTTTCTGTGCCGTTGTATGGACACTAGTGAATTAATAACCGGACAAGGGTCCGAAATAGGAGTATCAATATAGGTACCTAGATAAACACACTACACCCACTCCACGAAATTATGTACATATTTACTAACCTAAGCAATAGTAAGCATAACTAACCGTGCATTTGTATACCGGACCACCCCAAAAAACAGATATATATTTTTTTTGTTGTTTTGAAAAATGGCATATGCAAAATGCACGAAATGAGTATAGGTACTGTATGCATTCAAGCAGTATAATCATTCAATAAGGAGATGCACATTTTATCTCAGCATGAAAGACTTGTGAAATTACACATGAAATGGCTCTTGATACAGAAGAAAAATTGCGAGACCATTTCATCTCATATAAACACAATGTATTGCATATAAACTAGAGGTTGAGGTAATGTAATTACTCTAGTATTCCTAAGAATAGAAGTTCTGTTCTCTAAGAATAGTTTTACTTTAAGCAGAAGATAAGTGCCAAAAAGGTAAATATTTTGGAATTTTGGAAAAAAGTTTTTGCTATTCAGGGGAGAAGAGAAAAAATAGTTCAGTCACTTTGTTTTCAAAAGACTGAAGGCCAAATTCAGAGTTCAGGGAACGCCGTGTGCAAGTTTGTTTAAAATCATTCTCTCCGTTCCGGTGAAAACATCATTTCAGATAGATTCTCGAAAAAACAGTCTACAGCTTCAGGTGAGAGTTCGACTAGGTCAGAAAATGTCGCTACCATGCAGTCACGCGCATGATTGCTTTCACTGATGGTTTGATCAGAACTGCTTACAGAAGGTCGTACCTGGTCGATGCTGCTTTCATCTTGTACTTCACTACCCTTCAATCGCAGTGGTGAAGTTTCCACGAATGCCGTCATCAGGATAGGTAGCCGCTGGGGACAGCACAATGCATGAGCATTTACCGGACCCAACAAAGTATCTGCATCCAATGGTACGTCTGATTGTAGTGTAAGACAGGTGTCTAACACGCATTCTTCGCCGCATAGCATGCACCTTAATACAGGCATAACACAATTCTGCCAGATGGGTCTGAATGAAAGAAACCAGGTCATATTCAGATCTCATAGCCGGGCTAAGCCAAGGACTTTAGTTATGCGGTCCCGGTAGTTGATAGCTAGGATCGTTTCTTCCATTGTAGCTGGAGTCTTGTCTGTGACATGGCTTGCCATAACGAAGCAAGAGTAGCAAGAATAAAATGCCTGCTACGAGTCCCAACAGGAGAGGAAGTCCGCCTAAGATGGAATGGACGAAATTTGGAAAAATACCCAGGATAGCTTTGAATGGTGTTAAAGCGCCTGAAAAAACTGTCTTAAATACACTGGTGATACCACTTGTATCAGAAATATTTAAGATTTCGTTCAACATTTCTGCGAAGTGTAGGGGGCTATTTGTTGATAACATTGAATGAATCTCTGCCGTTGTCCTTGCAACTTGGAGATCATACGTTTCTTTTGATGACGTCAACTGGGTTGGCGTCTGTAGGAGCACAGTCTTCATTCTGCTTAAAGTATCAATTCGAATAGAAGAGATTTTTAAACTGGGCCATAACCTTCCCTCCCTGTCTGGAGCATCATTCGGGAACAATACTCTTTCACAGCACATGACCCTGGAAGTCACGCTTACGAGAAGGTTTTCCTGGCAGCAAGCCACAACATCTGTGATCTACAATTAGAATGTAACTCCCGTTCGAAGTCTTCTAAAGAATGGTTCTATTTGTGTTGTAGGTGTGCCTAACTGGTGACATGAAAGGTTATTTGAAGTCCCATCACAGGCCCCATGCAAACTAATACCCTGACACAGAAGTATGCCACTTAGCGATCTTGCACAATTATTACCACTAAGAAATACACTCTGTCCGTTATTACTGACACGTGTGTGTATAGGGCAAGTTCCATGTGGATTTAATGTATCCTTTACCCAACCTTTAATACTGGCCTGCCTGTATATATTTTTGGCAGTATTGAAACTGGAAAGTTGTTATCGGAATATTTATTATCCCATGTATTATCCATTCAATGACAGGTCGTTCTGACATTGTCAATGGTAATCTCTCAAGTTTTTCAATGCTCAGAATTGTATAGTCAGCACCCTTTTGTGCCAAACTGATTTGTTTATCAGTAAGGTTAAAGATATTAAATAGTGACGTTGTGTTGATTAGACGCCAAGGCACATAGCCTGAACGCAGATTTTGTAACGTCCAGCCAAGCTGTACAATAGAACGTAATGGAGACTGACCGTGTTGCAACATCAGTAAGTCTTGTTCTATTATATCGATTGCAGAAGATACAATACTGTCCAGTGAATATATTCTGGAAGACAGTCATTAACCCATTGTCCACAACAGAAAGTGATTTTTCCAAATTAACACGGTCAATTTCCCGTATTTTCTTTGCTGTCTCAATTTGAGTTACTTTCCAAGCTTCGTTGTAAGCTGCATATATAGAGGCCGCTATGAAACGTTTTAGACGCTGTTTGTGTGGTCCCATGATGAAATCACGCAAGTCAGCACCTTCTTTAAGTAAAGTTAAGTGTTGCTTAATTTCTGACAGTGTGGATGTATGTAGCCATTGAAGGCAGAGTTTTCCCACACTATAAGTAGTTACAATCCCTGGATGTTGTCTCTGGGAGTATCTTGGGTCTGGCCTGGTCAATGTGAACCCCTGTATTTTGTTCAGGAATCTGTCTTGACAGTTATTTGTGTCTGTGGGCCAGATCAACCATTTTTTCCAATCAGCATGTGTTCTGTTTTGGTTTAAAATATGGGATACGTCTATCTCAACCTCCGTAGTGCTATTACTGTTAGGTGTTGGTTTTGGAATAGACGGTTTGTTTAAGTCTTTAATCTTGGCTAGGCCAAGACAGGATGTCTGTTGAATTGTATCATTCAAAAATATAATTTGTTCTGGGATCATGCAGGCTCTAAATAATGATTCTATACCTTGCACTTGCCAATCTTTTGTGCCCCAGATCGTTTTCGTTTCAATGTTATTGTTCCAGAAATCAAAATCAAATTCATTTTTTCAAAGAATGAGTCTGAATATATTAATTTTATGTTTGCAAGCATGGTTTTCACTCCTGTCTTATTTAACAATTTGAAATAAAATGATTCTGCATTACTTGTGTTGAACCCTGAAAAGTATGAATATTTATCAAAATATGTCTTTGAACTGCCTTTTGGTGGAGTTGCACAATGTTCCCATTGGTTAAATTTTAAAACATTTCTAGGTTGAGTAGATTTATGCAGATAATGGTTACCATAATGGTTATAACAAAACATTTGATCGTAATTAGATGAACCTTGCAAATCATGTTCTGTAAATTTAGCTGACATTACTAGATCAGACATCATATCATTAATACCTTCAAAGTCCCAATCATCAGCGAATGTGCTTGGTTTTACAAAGTCACTTAATGAAATCTTAAATTGATGAGGATACTTCAGAAGCTCAACCGGACCATAGATTTCGTAATCAGTTTTGTCCCATGCTACCCCACCGGGTATAGGATTGGCTGTGAAGTTTACTGAAGAAAGTTCTCTTTTCTCTATGTGTGAAGACTTGTGTGGTTTCAGGACCAAGTTGATGTTCTGACTTGCTGTGTCCATTGTAACATATTTTCTCTCAATGAAATGTCCCAAGCATAGTACTATGATGAGCCAAAGTATGAGGATGAATACTCCTAGTGCCACCCAAAGTTCAATCCATGGAGAAATCAGATGGGTTTCTTGTAGTTGATGAAAGAGTTCCTTTGCTTTGTCTTTAAAAGTTTTTATTGTTGGCTGTTCCTCAGGTTCACTTGGATCCTCAGAAAAAACATCGAAGTTGATGAAGTAGCCTGATGCTGTTCTGTCAATTGTTTCAATTGCTTCTGGATTCCTTTTCGTTTTTGTAATTTTCTTTGTTTCATTAGCATAGTCTGTGGTTACATCATTATAGACTGGTGTTTCTTGATTTAAGATTTTAATTTGAGTTTCAAGAGGTTTAAGTTCCATGGCTTTGTTGCATAGTCCTTGTTGTTTTACTGTAGGTGTATCAATTGTGATTAGTCTTTCAGTTTGAACCTCTGTGTTTGTAGCAAACTTTGGTGTTCTACTACTTCTTGGGAGTCCACTTGGCCTACTACTTGTTAGCGGCCACATGATTGTGGTTTAACCAGGTCGATGGATACAACTCGGTTCTCCTTTTTACCAGCAAGGGGCGGTAGTATTACTGATCTTGTCCCGTTGACAGACAAGACAGGAACTGCTTTTCTGTAAGAAGGCCCGAATTCCTTCTTCACCGCGATCTTTTCTCTGACCAGATCCCCGATTTTTGGAATCCAGACAGGCCTTGCTGGGACAGGTGGTTTCTCTTCAGTGGCTGTTGGCTGTTGCTTCAACTTTATGTTGCTCAGGTCTTTTCTCTTTTTGTTTAAGTCCTGTAAAATAGCCAAACTATCTTTGATATCAAAGCATTTTTCTTTAACCACTGAAGTTTGACTATCAAGGTCCTGGATTAGCATTCTAGTCCCAAACAATAGTTCGTACGGACTGAGACCTCTCAGAGAATTTCTTGGCAGATTATTAAGACTGCATTGGACACTTATTAAATGTTTGACCCACCCAGCTCCTGAACCTAATACCTTAGCTGTTATAGATTGCTCTATGCCTTGGTTTTTTCTTTACACCATCCCGTTTCCCTCAGGAAGGAGGTGACAAGAGTACCGCAATGCTATGCCCATGCCGGCCATGTCCGTCTCATAAGCTCGAAAGCTAAAAAGCAGGACCCTGGTCAGAATGTAGCATGCAAAATTGCGTATATGCCATTATAGACTCGCAAATCTTTGTATAACAGTTCAGACGTCAGCCGAGAGCTGAGGTCTACATTTTAAGTGAAAATAGTCTCTATATGTTAATATGACGCATTATTCATACTGGGTATTTCATGTCGATAGCCTAATCCTTATTGGGTGAAACGCCATGGTAGTACGCCGTCTTGGTCACCACTGCGATCTCTGTTGCAGTCTGGGCAGTTTTTTGCAAATATATGATGTTGCAGGCTCATTCCTGGCCACCAGTATGTTGATTGTAATTCTTCTAGAGAATCCTTAAGTGTAAGGTGTCTAAGACCCTCACCCATATGTGCGTCTGCTATTAACAAGCCTCTCCTGTCCATGTTTGGAATCACTCTATCCCCCACTCCAGGGATTCGTGCAAAAGGAATGGAGTTTGCATCGATTATGTATAATTGAGTGGATACATGAGGGGTAGCGCTGAGCAGTCGCTTTTTGATGACGTTTTTACCGCCAGCATAGTTTCCCCGTCAATGTATTTTACTGAACGCTTTTTTGTAGCTACGGAAGCCGATTTAGTTGGTTCCACTGTGGCTATCTCAGCCAATGAATTCCCTGCAACGTGAACGCCATCACGCTGATGACTCAGTGAGTGTATCACGTGAGTCTTTGGTAGTTCTTTCTTTAAAAGAACTATTTGTTCCCAAAGCGATTTTTGCTTTATTGTGGCACCTGTGTCATCTTTGTACCCGTTTTCAACCCATTTCTGCAAGTCGTTATTGTATGATTTGACGCAGTAATATGAATCGCTCACTATTAGTGTCGGGAATTCGCGATCCGCATTATCTAGCGCCATTTTTAACGCTATTATGTCAGTTTGTTGTTCTGAATTGTTTTCTACTGAGTGTTTTTGAAAATAGAGGTCTTAATTTACCTCCGCGCCACACGTCTTTTGTAATCTCGCATGTGGCGTTATAAGCTTGTTCACCCCAAACTGAGGGCTGAGCATGTCCGTCTGTATGTATTACACAGGCGTACTGTCGTACGGGCAGAATGTTGATTGGCAGAGGATATTCTCTTTCATATTCTAGATTTTTTAATTTTGTCAACTCTGGATCAAAATAGTATTTCACTCTGTCTGTAGCAATAGAATCTTCCCATTGTATCCATCTAGGATTCAGTGCCATAGTAGGTAAATTACATGCGGTTGTTAATGCCTCAAAGGCTGATTCCGCTGTTCTGACTGTAATTTGTCTGCCGTCAGCTTGGTATCTTTCTCTTGCTACAGCTGTTTGAACCGCGTGTACAATGTTTTCCTTAATGCTGAATGTTTTTTCAGCTTCTGTGTATAAGTGTGATTTGTATGCTATGGTACCTTTTCTCCCTCATTAGAGGTTATGTATGTGAATCCGCATCTTCCTGGGATGACTCGAATCACGGTTGTTATCGCGTGTTTGTAGTTTTGTTTTAACTAACATGTCTGTTTGTAAAGGTCTCCAAATTTCTGTGTTTTTGAGTCCAGTTGATTCTTTTAAAATCTGGTTTTATTAGATCATAGAGAGGTTTAACTCTCTCTGCATAATTTATAATGTAAGTTCTTCCGAAATTCAGGAAACCTAGAATTGATTGCAAGTTTTTCAGTGTTCTAGGTGCTTGGATTACAGCACATTTCTCTAGGAAATTGTCAGCCAGGCTTTTGCCTTCACTTGATAATTCATATCCTAAGAATAGGGCAGTCAGATGGGCAATTCTTGACTTCTTGCTGTTGAATTTGTAACCCTCTGCTGCGAACCCAAGTATTATGGTGTTCACTCTTTTCAAGTGAGTATCCAAGTCATCGTCTGTTAGATAGATGTCATCGACATAAGATAATGCCTCATCATATATTTGTAGTAATTCTGTTACTCTCGCTGAGAATAATCCTGGGCTGTTCTTGAACCCTCGGGGCAAACAACAGAAATTTTTTCTGCGAGCCATTTATTGAGAAAGCGGTCAAATATCTGCTTTCAGGTGCTATATTTTGACAAAAGAATCCATTAGAGATGTCTAATGTTGTTTTGTATTTTTTGCGCACTATGCTATTCATTAGTGCGGCACTGTGTGAGTTTTGTACTGCAAACGTTTTGCAGCATGAGTTAAGGTGTCTGTAGTCCAAAACTAGACTATATGAATCATCTGGTTTGGAGACAGGAAACAAAGGATTGTTCATTTGTGAGGTGCATGTTTCAATCACCCCCTGGTATTCAAGTTGATCTAAGATCTCCCTGACCTGTTTTTTAGGTTCTTGCTTAATTGGGTACTGCCTCTGTGCAGTTGGTTGAGATTTTAACTGGATTTTGTGAGGAGGAGAGTCCTCATCCCATCCCACATGATTTTTATATAATGCAGGAGCCTGGGCTACTGCCCACTTTCTTGCAAGTGTATATTTTTTATGAATTGGAATATGATTTGAGAAGGCAGGCATAATCATTTCTTCGCCATGAGGGCACTCCCTGACAAACTCTGGTGGCCAGTCTTTTTCAGCTAGAAGGATGTCATAGCCCTTGGAGAGATTATCCCAAAATAGACCCCTTATTTTCCTAGTCTTATCTCCCTCTATACGTAATGTTATTTCGTATATTTTGAGGTTTGCTAACTCTGGTATCTGCAGTTTCTACTTGAATGTATTCATTCATGTCCACTGTCTCCAGATGATTCATCAGGATCTTGCGAGCTATGCTCACTTCTGCTGCGCTGTCTAGCATTGTCTGAGCCCACTCTCCGTTTTTCAGCTGAGTCCTCAGGATCCTCGGCATGTTTTATTATTTTAATGCTGGCTACCTTCTTCTTTGGAAATTGTAACTTTTTACTTTGAGCAGGTTCTTTGTCTTTGGAATTGACGTGCTCTTCCCTGTGTTCTGACCGTCCTCTTCTTTCCGATTTCTGCGAGGAAATCTGAAAAGATCGAGAGGGACGTGTATCAATATCTTTATCTATCAGGTTTCTTCAAATTATCCCTATTTCTAAGGTTGTATTTTTTCTCAGAGGGCTCCCTCTGGGGAGACTTGTGTCTTTGGTCCGGAGATCTTTCTCTCCGCCGAGGAGACCTTCCTCTGGACTGGAATCTTTTTTTCTTTGAGAGTGGATTGTTTATTTCCATCCCAGTTCTTTTTTGAAGTGTTTAGATTATTTTTAATAAATACCTTTTCAGGATTTTCTATTAGTTGGGGTTTCACTGGTTTCCCACCCAAACTATCTCTTCCTAGTTCTTCATAGGATTTTTCTATGATTCTGGCAAGTTCAAATGGTTGGTCTGCTATATCTGTTTCCTTCAATCTTTGGCGGATCGCCACATTTGCTGCTTCCCCTTTTATGTTTGCTAGTAATATTGCCGAGACCTGCTTGAAGTCTTTCAGTAATTTCATACCCAGAGTTAAAGCAGGTTCTGGACCGTATTCATTTTGAATCTGTTTTAGCACTTCTGGTATTACCGCCATGGACGGAACACCATGTGTTTTTGTGTAAATGGAAGCAAAGACTGTACCCCAAGTGTCACAGTCCTCCACATGTGGTGCGATCCCCATTGGGAGACAGTCAGAATTCTGTGTTTCTCCACAGGTGTGGTATCTGGAAATACCGCCTCTGAGTGATTTTTTGTGCTAACCAGAATGGAATTTGTTCCCGTTTAATGGGTATTTTACCTAGACAGGACTGTATGTTCTGTGGTGTGATTTTATTTGTGTTCCCCTGATGAGGGGTCAGCTGTGGAATTTTAATAGCTGGTTGGACTGTTGAAGTCCGCATTACATATTGGACTAGTTGTCTGTGTATTTTAATCAGTTGTTTTAACTGTGTTAAAAGTTCTGTTACTGACATTTTTTTCAATGTCTGGATGTGGTGTGTATCCGGCTAGAACCGGCCACGTTGCTCCTGGTCTACCTAGTGGACCGAGCCTGGTGATGTGATCAATATGTTTTAGGGCGCCTTTAAACCAGAGCAGGTGCTCTTGGTATTTGAGTGGTATTTCCACCTCCTCGAAAGGGGTGTACTCATCCGGAGGTTCCTCTATCCTGTAATAATGGAACTCCTTTGTTACAGCGTTTGCTGCTGGAAAATTTATCCATGAATAGAATACCTCTGTCTGCCGATATTCGTGTGCCTCAATTACGAATATGACTGTACCACCTCTCGGTGTTAGTCCATTTTCTATAAGTTTTAAGGTTATAGTTTTCCTTATGCTGACCGGGATGAGTATTGCACCCGGGTCTTGCTGTAGGAGACTTGTGTCTTCCTCTAGGAGTTGAGCTGCTATTCTAGCTGCCTCCCTATCTTCTTCAGTTTCTGACATTTTACTGTCAAGAAGGGTTTTTGTTGCAGATCAGGTTTTCAAGGAAACAAAGATTAGATGCACAATATTTTGGAACACTGTATCCTTCAACGTTGAATAAACCAAAAACCATACATAGGAGTCTCCTCCTACTAAGTTTGGCAGATTTAACCTTTCACCCACTCCAGACGTCTTTGGAGTTTTATGGGAAAAAGGGTCTGTGTGAAAAAGCACGACTGAGTTACTCTAATGTCTTGCGTTAGATTTATCGCCTATCCAAACCGTTGGGCGCCATGTAGTGTAGTTCCTATTTTCCCAATAGGCTCTGCGCATTGGAATAATATCTTCAATAGTATAGACGTAGGACTGTGGTTAACTAGGTCTTCTACTGACGATATTAGACTTAAAGTTATGTGTGCCAGCTAGCTCAGAGTTCACTAGAAACTTTCTCGAATAGGCAAGGAGGAGTTTAACCTCCCTGGATAGACAAGAAGGGATTTAGTTTCTGACAACCATAGAACATGACAACTTTGCTCTCCCCTAATCAAGAGTATATCTCCAGAGTCGTGTGAAAACAAAAGAACTTATTTTACTCAGTCAGTACGTGCATTCTTAGTTTCACCAGTTTGTAGAGAAATGAGATGGGCGTGGTTCAATAAAAGATGTTATTTATTGATCAGTCTCTTTTCTCATACAAGAGAAATGAATCGCTATTATTTCAATACTTATAGTGAAGTAAAGTGCATACAGTAAAAACAGAATTATAAAATAATACTGTAAAAGCATTTATATGGTTTCTTAGCCATATGATACTAAAATGGATAAAAGATATACATACATATATACATTGACTAATCGTACTCAACTGGTGCTTCTAACTACGCCTACCCCGGTGTACCTGACCTAAGCCTAATACTTGGGAGGGAGTAAGTAAGTAGCAGTTTAAGTTAAGTTTGCTTTGCCAAGAATCTGACTCAAGAATTCTCTGTAAGGGGTTAGTCAGATCAGTACCTGGGATTTGGAAGGCTGGAGGGTTGGTATCTCTGTCTCAGGACTCGATATCCCAGTTCCCCGCGAGGGCGGCTGGAAACGCCGGAGGCTGGATTTCTCGGCAGGAGAAAAGGCAGCGTCTCTCTCAGCGCGTCAAAAGGGAGGGGCAGCGTCCGTGGACTTTTCTGTTTCAGCTGGGCTCTCCGGCAAGTAGCACTGCTCCAAGCTCGTCACCACCGTGTCTTAGCTTAGGGCAACGTCGGTATATTTATACCTGAAAGGTGCCGTGTTTGACGTAAGGATGGACATAAGACGTCAGCAAGAATGTCATAAGGACTGGTCGTTCTTACATTCTTTGCAGGAGTTCTCGAGCAAAATCAAAACAATGGTCGCGGGGATTTCCCAGGTCTGTTGGAGGTTTGATTTGTTTTGAGAACTCGGTGTGCTTCTCTAGGGGGCTGAAGGGATAGTGCTTGCTTAATGTGACAGCATGCGCTATGACCTAATCTGAAGACTGGTTTCTGTGCCGTTGTATGGACACTAGTGAATTAATAACCGGACAAGGGTCAGAAATAGGAGTATCAATATAGGTACCTAGATAAACACACTACAGAGTGAGGTTAGGAAGGCGGGGCTAGTGCCGTGCAGAGTTTTGAACGTGAGGCAGCCCAGCTTGAAGGCCACTCTCTGCTCTATAGGCAGCCAGTGCAGTTTGTGCAGCAAGAGTTTGGCAGATTGCCATTTGGGGGATTTGAAAATGAGGCGGGCTGCTTGGTTCTGGACTACCTGTAGGCAAGTGATGTGGGAAGACCGTGATGGAGGGAATTGGAGAAGTCCAGGCGGGAAAGCACTAGGGAAATGATTACTTGGATTAAAGCAGCTGGGGGGAGTAAGTGGCTGACTTTGCGAATCTTACGGAGTTGGAAAGAGCAGGATGAAATCACGGAGCCGACTTGAGATCTGAGAGAGAGTTCGGCGTCGATGGTCACGCCGAGGCTCTTTACAGAATTCGCTGGGGTTGGTGGGGTGCCCAGTACTGGGTCCCCCAGAAAGTAGGGCTGGAACCCGGGAGAAGGAGCTCGGTTTTCCCAGGGTTCAATTTCAAATGGTTGGAATTCATCCACTCCTGGATGTGGAGCATGACGGAATGGAAATTGGGTACCGCGTGCTGGGAGTTGAGGGGAAAGATGATCTGCAGATCGTCAGCATAGTTATATACTGTGATGTCCCAGTTTCGGAGTGAGTGAAGTAGGGGCCGGAGGTAGAGGTTGAACAGTAGAGGTGACAGGGAGGAGCCCTGTGGGACTCCACATGTCGTGGGGGTTTTGGGCGCTGTGTAGGGGCCCAGCCGGACGGCTTGTGTTCTACCAGATAAGAGACTGTATCCAGCTTTCGAACTGGGAGAACCGGGTTAGTCTCTGCATAAACTCTCCCATGTCTACAGAAATTCAGACATGCCCATCTTAAATGTAAGTAAAACCATGAGAGAAAGTTTAGTAACCAAAACAAGGGGGGTACTGAACACGGACAAAAGGAGGGGGCGGGAGCAAAGACAACTGGTATCGCTCACACATAGAAGTCTATCGTAGATATGCTTAAAGGCAAACCTCCTCGGGCAATAGATGTTCAACACAAATAAGAGTGCCTCAACAAATGATACATGCATTTAAGCACAAGTTCACTTGAAACTGGGGTGTTCGCCACAAGATGGAAAACACACCCAAAGGGCGGGACAAAGCGCAGCGTTCCACCAGTAAAAAGAAAGGACTACAGAAAGGCTCCGGAAGGAGCAAACAAAGTTAGTGGATGAGGCCTAATCACACAGGGATTACATCAAGCGTCGCAGAGCAGCGCATGCGTGCTGTCTTTAGGCTCAACCTAAAAACAAATGTAAAAAACATTGTCATCATCAACCCCAAAAGCTCTAGCTTTCACAAATGCAACACCTATTGCATCTCCTTTTGTAACCTGCCACAATGGCTGGCCCTCTTATGTGTTACTGTTTTATTTACAGTCTGTGAGCACTAACAAACTTTAACAATTGCAGCAACAGTAGCTCAAACATGCAGTAATGTGAGACCTATTGCATTGCAAATTAGAGCTATTGGCTTTAAAATTTTTTTTTTTTTTTACTTTTGATTCTTTGTATTAATGGCAATAGCGCTATGCAAATATGATTACTCCACTGCAAATAAACAAGCGAAAGTAAAAAAATATTGTCATTTTCAACGCCAACAACTCTAACTGTAGCAAATACGAGACCTATTGCATTGCAAATGCTTGTTTTTAAAGCTCCTCTCTATGACCATGTTATTGTATCTATTTTGCATGTAGTTTAAGTGCTCACACTGAGCTTAATCGTCCATTTCAGATTGCTCTTGTGAGTCAAAAAGTGTCCTGGTTTTCCAAAAGTTGGCTACATATATCAACTTATTGCGTCAAGGAATTGGCACCGTCTGTGTAACCTGCACATTGGGTTTTAGGGAGAAAAGGCATGCATTGCTGTGTGGGAGCTGGTGCTCCGGATGACTTTTCCCCCAAGCGACTCCAGGGCTTCAGGGTAATGAAGTCCTGAAGGTTAGAGTAAGTGCCACGAGGGTGGAGCGAGCATACGGACTGATATTAACTGTTCTTGAGACTCGTATGTTAATCAGTGCGAATCCTTTGAGTGAGGTTTGAAGTTGCTTCTTTGAAGATGTACCTCATTTTTATGTATATTGAGTAGCTTAAAAGGACTTAAAAAGATTATGCTGATAACTCTGTGAAGTCTGAAGTCTTAACCACAATAGGATATCCCTACTAGCTTATTCTTGGTCCATATCTAGGAGGGGGATACCTGTAAATAAAGGTCTTATTTCGTCAGAGCATCATAGATTCATCCTGTCATAAGGGACCCCCCTACCCTCATGTTCCAAAAGGCGTGTACAGTATCTTAGTTCTTGTAAATTGTACTTCTCTCTGGTTGTCATTTAACCGTCAACTGTGTCCACTGGATGTCCTCATTGAATCCCATGGATGTGCTGTAAAGTCTGTAAATCCATCTTCGTCATATCTCGGTAACTGTTCTGTTGCAGATGGTGCCAATTTCTCAGTAACATACCTGGTGAAGTCTTCTGCAGAATGGCCTCTTGACATAAAATTGCACATCTGTTTAGTAATCGTTTTTTTGCCTCGAAGGGCGCTGCGATATTCATTGATGCGAGTTTTCACTTTTCTTGTATTTATGCCCCCATACTCACATGTGCAGGATAAAATGTACACCACATTTGTGATGATGCAATTTGTGTTGTTTTTTCAACACCCATGGTATTTGCAAACCCAGATTCAATTCCTTGGTTGATCTTCTAAGAGGGCAGACATTAGTGTCTGCAGGGATAGTGACCAGTCTCAAGCTGCAAATTGCACATGGTGCCTTCTCACCCACACACACAAAGCCCTCTACAATCTAGGACCCCAATGCCTCAACACTCGACTGTCCTTCTACAAACCCACCCACCAACTTAGATCGTCCAATCAAGCCCTCGCCGCAGTCCCGCGCATCCGAAAATCCACCATGGGTGGCAGATCCTTCTCCTTCCTGGCCGCCAAGACCTGGAACTCTCTCCCCACCCACCTCCGCCTTACTCAGAACCACATCTCCTTCAGAAAAGAACTTAAAACCTGGCTATTCGACAAATAACGATCCCCTCCCCATGCGCCTTGAGACCCTCTGGGTGAGTAGTGCGCTATACAAATGACCGAACTTGAACTATAGTTTGATTTGTAGTTTTCTTCCGCTTTGGCCTTGTTTGTCCTAAAATCTCTGAGATCTTCCTTTCTTAAAGGCAAACAGAGGCTGTTTGAAATACAGGGATCCATATGTCGGAGTTCTTCAGTGCCTTAGGATCACCTTTTTCATTTGGTTTGAGTGTGCCAAATGTGGTGACACACTATCATTGTCTGGGTTTTCAAAGGTCTGAAATCATGAGTCCCACAGATTATTGCGTGTTTGTTGCACTTCTAATCAGGTGTTCGGGCTAGAATTTGGCTTTCAGTTTCTTAAACACCAGTTTGGCATGTGTGTTGTAAGCCCTTTTGTCTGTAGTTTTTGCGTAGTCTGAGAAATTGGCCTACTGGTATATTGTCTTGGTGCTTTTGGGATGGAAACTATTATACTGTAGCAGGTTGGTATTATCCATTGGCTTATACCAAACCTCGGTCTTCAGGCCGGAGTCCTGTGACCATATTCTGGTCCAGAAATGTAATTGATTCCTTGCTGATTGTAACTGTGAACCTCAAAATTGTCCCTGGTGTTAACTCACTCAGCGAATTGGAGGGCTTCTATTTCACTGCCTCGCCAGATGACAAAGCACATCAGCAATACACCGCTTCCATAATTTGATGTTAATGATGAAAGGATTGGTGTTTTTTGACATGTGTTTTTGTTCAAAATCTTGAATGTAGACGCATGCTATGCTTTGGATGAATGTGATGCTCAGTGTATCTGTATATAGAAATTATCCTCAAACTGTAAATAATTGCTAGTCCATGCCATATGCGCACAGTCTAGGACAAAACTCTTTTTGTGTGATGGACTTCTACTGTCTCATTTAGTAATGAGTCTAAAATCTTGAGGGAGGCCTACTGAGGGATGCTTGTATAAAAGGCTTCGGAGCCCAAGATTTAAAAAAAAAAAAACAATTGAAGGGAGGTGGGGGGGGGGGGGGGGTTGATAAAGTTGCCAGTTTGAATCGTGATGGACACGTTTTGCAAACAGGAGTAATGACAAGCATTAAGAGTTCCGGGAGAGAGGTGTCACCATGCAAGCCCGCCAGAAATCGCTTTTCCCAGTTATCATACTCATCTAGCCAATAAACCGCATGCTGGAGCTGGGAGGCCATATAGTAGAGTTCCAGACAGGGAACCTCCAGTCCTCAGTTTCCCCATGTTCTTTAAAGCATTAATCGTTTGTGTTTATTTCAGCATCCAAGGTTACGGACAAATCCATATCTGGGTCAAAAGTAATGTCTTTAGTGTCCTTCCCTTATGATGGCATGCATGACTCCTGGCTAACCTAACAATATGGTAAAATATGGGATAAACATGTTTCACCTAATAGTTCAGTGTATGCATACACATGGCATTACTGTGGTTCTATATTTTGGCATGTGAACATTGATTTTTTGAGTCCTGGGGTTCCGCTCACCAAGTTCCAGGTGGAGTAGGCTGAGACCCCCTGAGGTAACTCTGGGGGGCGGGGGGAGGAGAAGAAGAAATTCAACCCTCACTAATGACCTGTCTGCTTCAACGAGACAGGATTCGGGCAGGGGTGTGGAATTCCTATAACCCAACTCCCACGACATATTGTTTGGGGTCAAGGACAAGTTTTCATGTTTATTTTGACCTTGGCACAAGTAGGCCAAACCTCATGCAGCACAAGCTCTTTGGCTGCCAGTTTACAGTAAAGCAAAATTGAGGAGTCTTCAAAATATAATGTTCACTAGAAAAAAATTAGAAACAAGTAGGAAATAAACGTTTTGCGAAACGACAACTTTTAGGTACAATTTCCTTGAAGCATCATCTAGTAAAGTGCTGATGCATGCCCTGTTCCCATCATGCACTGGGACAGGAACAGACTAATTTGCATATAGCCAAGTTCTGAGCTGGGATGGTGCAGTGAGCTAAAAAACGGTGATGGATCAAGCCCTGATCTTTGGACTGGGTAAGAGTGGTCTGCTTAATTCAGGCACTCTGTTCATCACCACCCCCTTTTCTGAATCATTTTGTCCACCATAAGCGTGGAAGGGTATACTCAGATGTGAGTCCCTTGCTCATTGCACCATCAGGATTCAAGCAAGCCGGGCCGACGACGCCTGAAATGGCAGAAACCGGTCCCCGGAAGCTTGTTTCCTTCCCAGTACAAGAATTGGCTTGGTAGTTTGGTTTGCCCTGTTCCCATCATGCACTGGGACAGGAACAGACTAATTTGCATATAGCCAAGTTCTGAGCTGGGATGGTGCAGTGAGCTAAAAAACGGTGATGGATCAAGCCCTGATCTTTGGACTGGGTAAGAGTGGTCTGCTTAATTCAGGCACTCTGTTCATCACCACCCCCTTTTTTGAGAAGTTTAAGGGGAAACATGAAAATAAAAAATCATTAGCAAAGCCAATAGGTTTCACATTGGTGGTCAACCTTTTGGTTTGTCAATGCATGTCTTGACATGGTTTTGTAAAACTATTGTGGAACCTGCCAGGCCACACCATATAACAAACAATTGACAAAAAGCAATAATATTTTTGAGCTCGATGAGGCGGCCGATGACAGTCGTAGTCGATGAGGTCAATATTGATGAGGCAGTAATAGTAGGCATGGAGTTTTGTTATGGACTCCTTATTGCCAGGTTATGAGGATTTCCCTGATAAAGTGTCGGGATGAAAAGGGAGTTGTAGCATCTGCCTCCGAGGACGTTTTCTACAATTGCCTCTCTGTGACAAATGCCTTATCAAGACTCAAGGTAAGTCTTTTTTTGGCTTTTTTGCGCACCCTCTGGAGACTCCCGGCACGACCTCTCCCTTTGACCTCTCCTATGAGGTGAAGAAATCCTTGTTGTCCTCATCAGAAATGACAGATTTAAGTCTCTGTAGTCCCAACAATAGCCTCATCTCTCAGAACGTGAGTTTTTGAGGAAAAAGATTAGACCCATTTCGTAGTCTATTACCTTGTTTTCTGCCAATTCGCCATATTACTGCCTCATTAGTGCCAGGGTCAGAGAAATGAAGTATATTCTTGGATGATCCAAAAAGAAGTAATAGTTAAAGAATCTGAGCAGAGCTCAGGGAGACTCCCTTCACACGCGACGTGCGGTGAAAATCTGAGAACTGCTTCTGCTGGGAAGGTTCTAGAGGGTGCTAGCAGCTGATTGGCTGGGACCAATCGTTGGTTCTTTTTACTATAATGATGTAGATAGGCTACTAAAACTTAAGTCTTAGGCTTTTTCTTTTAGCCTACTACTATTTACTCTGGGCACTACTTTTGTATTTACCGTGGGACTCCCACCTCGGCGACGGGGAATGATTCAGGCATGTAAATCTATGAAAGATACCCCAATACTGGATAACTGTGGTGGTAACTCTTTTTCTATCTAGAATAGATTACTGTAATGCATGTTTTGTGGGCTTTGACAAAGCTCATTTGTCCAAATTACAGTATTTACAAAATGCAGCTGCTCTTCTGCTTTTAAATATCCCCAAAGGCCATTCTACCTCAGCTGGAATTAAAGCAACTAGTGGAGTTTAAGGCCCTCTGTCAGGTCCATAAGGCACTTTATGGTGGAGAAGCTGCTGATATCCAAAAACTATTACTAAGGAATGTGCCTATGAGGAACCTAAGATCAACTAATGTGGGTCTTGTTCAAACTCCTAAATTTTGCAGAGCTAGATGGGGAGGCAGGAGCTTCTCCGATCGTGTAGCCACTCAATGGAACAAGATGCCAACTGTAATGAGGCTGCAACCTAACTTGCAGCTTTTTAGGAAAATACTTAAATCCTGGCTGTTTCCCTTCTAAATAAGCTACATGAACCTGCAGAGCATCACGGTCTCACCGCTTTCAGCGCCAAGACGCCACGGCAATCGAGTGCTTTATAAACTTATTATTATTATTTTTTTTTATAAATACAGCTTTGTCTCTTCATTTAGAAAATGTCTTTATACATAAGGTTGCAGAGCGTTCCAATCACTATTCACAAGGCAATGACCCCAACTGCATCACTTCCACCAAACCCTGTACAACTGAACTTTCAAATACACATTCTAATCTTAATGAAGTATTGATTGATAGTACTCCCCTTAATATTTGTCCTTCTGTCATTTTAAAAGCCCTACTTTCCCATATCAATTAATGCAACAGCATACAGCAGGTTAGGCAGCATTTTGAACAGATACACAGCCAGGAGAAGAGATTAATGCCTCTGCCCCATGACCGTATAACAATGCGTCCAGCCCCCTGCTTTTAATTGTGCCTTACAAACGCTATTGGATATATGCCAGGGATGTGGAATTCCTATAGCTCGATGCCCGAGACATTGTTTCAGGTCAAGGGCAACCGGTTTTCATGTGTATTTTGTCCTTGGGACCAAGTAGGCCCACCCCCTACAGCACAAACCCTTTGGACGCCAGTTTACAGTACCGCATTATAGATCAGGGAAAGCAATTGCCTGCAGTTAAGGTAATATTTTTGTCCATGTGTTAATGCTGTTCCAATTTGTATTTAGTGCTCATTAATGCAAAGCCTTTATTATTAGGGTGAGCGCTCCTAGTAAATGTTGTTAGCTCAGACTGCACTACTAACAGTGGTTCCAGTATAAAAACGTGTACACGTTTGATGTTTAGCAATATGAAGCTATGTATCTGAAAAAAGAGCAAGATGGCTATGTATACTGCTCCCAGAATGCTGATGCGAATATTTGCAGAAGCTTGAAAGGAAGATTGACTATTCTTTGCTTTCAAAATAAAATGTTCACAAAATGCAAAAACATTTTGCTAAACTACTGTAACGTTTTAGGTACCATTTCTTTGCAACATCATTTAGTAAAGTGAGTTGATGTATGCTAGTATTTCCCCCAAATATTTATAATGGAATATCTGTGTAACCAGTTTTAATAAGATTATGGGGGGTGGGGGGGGGGTGGGGGGGGGGGTGGGGGGGGGGGGGGAAATAAACAAGCATTGGTAAAGTTAGTAGGGCTGAAATTGTTGGTGTATCTTTTGGTTTTGTCAGTGTGACTTGTTTTGGCATGGTTTTTGCAAAACCTTATTGGTATGGGAGGTGCCAGGCAATCACCATTATAACAAACATTGGCAAAAACAAAAGTTGTTTTGGTCTCAAAAAGCACACATTGCCACAGAAGATCCAGGCTTGGAAGAAAACTGTCTATGCTCCTTGTGAAAGAACAGAATGCTGTCACTCATAGTGAACCTAGCCAATAGACCGAGAAAGAGAGCGAAAGAGCGAGAATTTGAATAAACACAAAAGGTCATGGTTAAGACCAGACCTAAATAGGGACCCAATTAAAGTCTCAAAAGTGCACTCATGTCCTTGCATCAAGTACAAATATAGTACTTTTGTGAATTTACAAGACTTTACACAAGTAGGCCAATAAATAGTACTCCTAGGAAATATCTGTTAACTGCATTTCAGCATGAGCAAATATCCAAGTGTAGATTTGTTTGAGAAAATCTGTGTTTGCAACTTCACTTTCCCTCCAACCACTTTTTGTCACAACCCTGAAAGTTTTATGCCTGCCATTATCACGAGTAATGTTCCAACCTCTCAGTATGGGAAAACAGAGAAGAGCTTGTGAAAACCCTTAAATCATGTAAGTTAGTACGTTTGCACAGACTCAAACGAACATGGCAACCCTGGATCTGTTGCTTACCATTACATTCAGCCCCAGTATGTACATCTGCGGAAACATGGCAACATAAGAGAATTGAAAGTATTCAAACCCTACTATGGAAGGAGCCCTGGCATAATTAGACTATTTCGGAGCTCTTATATATACCGAGATTGCTGCCATAATTTGTTGCTGCATTACATGGCACAAAAGGGACAAATGGATTTTGTTACAGGACAAATAGATTTATGAAGCAACCTGCCCCATGGACAAGTAGATATTTTATTAGATTCCACGCCCCTCTATGTGCAGCATCATTTAATACAATACACTACACCTTATTTTACCTAGGAAAGGTAAGAATTTAACTGTTTCCAGTTTTTGTGTACCAAGAGGCCAAGAATAATTAGAATGGGTGCTCTATCTTTTAACCCAAAAGCATAATACCTTACCTTTTGAGTTCATTTTCAAAACGTTTGTTCTATTATACTGTTGTAGTGCACTTAAACAACTATCCAGGCCTTTAGGAATCAATTCAAGGAGCACATGGTCATCAGCATATAACCGGCAGGTCAAAGGGTAGCCCACGTTACTGTCAGAGAACCTGCGCTTTTTGACAGGTAGCTAGGGATATGGTAGGGGAAAAGAGCATGCAGACATACTTGCTTCAAGCTTTTTGTTTGTGAAAATAACTGCAGATAGTCCCCAATCCCCACTTAACAGTATCTGACACCATGTAGAGGAATGAAGAGCAATAATTAGATACAATAAATTGCTAGGCATTTCAAAATTAAACATTTTCCACAGGGTTGGGCGATCAACTTTATTAACTTTGGGGGGGGGGGGAATCAATAAAGCCAGCATATATTCAGGGTACCTCCTGATACAATCAAAGCTGCAATATTAACTAAAGTGCAGTGCTTTTTTCTAAAAACAAATTGTTCTAATGGTATCATTATTCTCAACCCAGTTTAAGTCCTCCAATTGGCATCTTGTCAAAACCTTGCCCACTGCATCTTGCTAAACAATTTGTAGAGAATTAATGGGTAGATTACGGTTGCCTTTTTAAATACAGGAACAATGGCACTTCCAGTCCAGGAAGAAGGCACAGTAGTTGTAACAATAGTCATAGACCGGAAGAATAATTGCCCAAAGCTTTTTTTTTTTTTCTTCCTTTTTATGACCGGATATGTAGCATTTTTTCAGGTACTACTTTAGAACAAGCCGCGTCATACCAGTGTGTGAAGCTAATAGTGGCGCAGTCTAAATTGCTCTCAGGCAAAGGAGCCGATTGAGATAGGGCCTCACACACTGCTGCCACTTTAGTATGCTTCCAGGGCCTGTATTTGATTGTTCTGTTAACGCTCGTGCTATCTATTTTGTTGCCTGTGGTTGTGACTGAGAAGAAAATGGACTTGTGATCCAACCATAGGAGTGGCAGAAGTTAGTCAATGACTAGGTCTGCATTATTGGTGAAGACTTAATCTAGCAAATGGCTTGCCATGGGAGCATCTATTAGTTGATGTAAATTGAAGCTGTTCAGCATGTCAACCAACTGCCCTGTCCCCTACCAGCGTAAAGCTGGCATGAGTCGCACAGGATTCTACTGGATTTTATCAGTGAAACTCTTACTTGGGTCTCGAGGTCGGTATACTAGCATTCCGTGAAACGTGTATGATTTGTTTAGATTGAGCCCAAACGTAAGTGCTTCAGTCAAGCTGGGACATTGGGGTAAAACTTGCCTCAAGTGTGTTGCGATATACAATGGCCAGACCCCTCCTCTCTGATCCATGCTATCCAGCCTTTGTATGTTAAAGCCCTCCGGGATTGCAGTCTTGATATCTGGGTCAGACTCCTCATTGGCCCAGGTCTCTGTAAAAAAGCAGATATCCGCATTGTACTAACTCATGAAATCTGCAAATTCCATTTTATTTTAATGAGTGATCTGGTATTGAGGAGCACACAGTGGTGTCTTTGCGCCCCTCTGTCCTTCTATTTCACGGACATGGGCTCTCCGGGTACCATGCATTAGCCCCCCCCCCCCCCCCCCCCCCCCCACGCGTATAGGGGGAGAAGTTGCACACACAGCAAGTATACTCTTTGATTCACCACACAGGTAATGGGGGAGACTGTGGCTAATGGGTCCGGTATAGCGTAGGGCAAGGAGTTCCTCTCTTCTGTACGAGACAGGGGTCCTGGCTCCGTACAGGCGCAGACTGGCTTGCCTTGGGCACTCCTTCGGGGCGCCCGCTGCCCGTCCGGTCTCTCTCCTGCATTTATGGCAGGAAGTGGAGAGGGACTAGAGCGCTAACCCCAGAACGATGGCGGTAGGCCCTGCCAGGCCGAAAGTGGTGCTGGAGACGGAGGAAGTATGCTCCATCCCTCAGTTCCCTCCACAAAAATCCAGAAGACCTGGTGGTGGACCAGGGAAAACAGGGGAGACGGGTGAGTCAGGGTCTAAAATGCTAAAAGTTCAAAAATGCTCCCGTAGCGCCCACCCGAGACAACAGCACCCTCCCGGCCCTGTTTGCAATGCCCAGTTATAGTAAACTAAAAACAGAGGTGCACAATTTAAAATCGATAAAAACACAGTACACACCGTAAAAACGTGTAAGCCACTGTTAAAAGGCACCAGACGCGCCTCAAAGTGAACTGAATCCGCTGCACGGCCGGTCACACTCCTGCATTTATGGCAGGAAGTGGAGAGGGACTAGAGCGCTAACCCCAGAACGATAATCCGGAAGACCCGGTGGTGGACCAGTGAAACCAGGGAGACTGGTGAGTCAGGGTCTGAAATGCTCTTACCTCGTTTTTAGGTCGAGCTGGTACAGCTGGAGACCTAATGTTGCCTGTCACGAGGGAAGGAGGACAAGAGGGTGTTACGAGCTTGAAAGCGGCCAGATTTGGGTGCGCGAACGCGCACGTCTCCTCCGTCCACGCGTGCGCACACAGCCAGCCACCACACAGACTGAAACACACACGCGCGCTGCTTACTTTCACTTTACATCCCCCCACCAGTCATCGGATCTTTTTACACATGCATGCATGCATACATACAGACACACGTGCACACACAGGCACAAACACACACACACACACACACCACACACACACACACACACACACAGACACACTCGCGCGCACACATGTCCCCCCCCCCCCTCCCTCACACCCCTCTCACCGAGTTCTTTTCGTGTGTCCCTCTCTCCTTCGGCAGGCAGCGGGTCATCCTCAGCAGCAGGCGGGGCTCTCCACGAGCATGGGAGCCCCGCTAGCTGACACGCAAATCTTCCGGCTGACGGGCACAGGAGCGCTTCAGCACAGGAGCGCGGGGTAGGCTCCCGTCTGCTTCCTGTCTTTTTGCGGCCCCGCCCCCGTCCCAACACAGGTTGCCTGGCTTCCTGTTCAAGCCGGGCTGCGGCGGTGAGTTTTTATTGTACTTGTTTTAAGCTGCTATGAGATTGAGGTATACTAGGATTTATTAATTTTGCTTTTTATGGGTTTATGATATTATTGGTGTAATGTATATATGATATATCAATGTTTTTACTTTTATGGTTCGAATTGTAACCGAAGAAGTTCTATGATGTACCTGGAAGTGCTGCATAATACGTATGCGTGAATATAATGTGACCGGGACTCGGGGAATGTGAGTGAGAGATTTGAAAAGCGCCAACTTTGACCTAGGTCAGTACAAAGCACTATCCTCTGATGGTAACGGTGAGTAGCAAAGAAACACCTTGAAGTTACTGATCTATAACGTCTGGTGTCTAATTGTCAGCCTCAGTGCGTTTTTTTCTTCGCACCTGAATTTGTTGGTAGCTGACACGGAAAGATGAAGGCGTTTGCTCAGGATCACACGATTTGATGAAGCTGGGAAGCAGGGATTTTATCTCCGCTCTGTTTGTTACCCAGTTGGCACTCCGGTCAGTAAACGCACACGGCTCATTCATTCCTCGATTGGGAGTAAATGGATCTTTATACGAAATTAACAGCGCCTAAAACGTAGGTTAAGAAACATGGTAAGGCGCTAGCACAAAGCAGGCGAGATGCCAAGCGCGCAGCTCATCTCTCTGCTTCACGGTGTTTGGAATGTTTACACAGCGCGGACCTCGCCCCTAGAGGCGGAGGGCTTGAGTAGAGCATGGGATTGGTACCGGCAGTGCTTAATTTGTCAATAAAGGAGTGCCAGGGCTCTCATCAGGAGTCCACTGCAGCTTGCACCACACATTGCCCCTGCTATGCTGCCAGTGATAGTTGACTCTCCTACAAGAGTGACAATTCAGACTATTCCAAGCCCTCTAAGCTATAACAATAACCTGGGCGGCAGGTAATTGTCATTTTTATTAATTTTATTAATACACTGTAAGAAGAATGCAAATGAGAACTGGAGCAAAGGGGGCAGGTTTACTAAACTTGATGCTGTGCAGCAGCCAAAGTAGCTCTGCTGCGTTGAGTCAAAGTGAGAGCGAGAAACGGCTCCAAATCTACCTAGATGTGGCGTTATTTCCCTCTCCCCTGCGCTGGCATACCATAGGCAGACTTATGCTATAAAAAGACCCTTGCATCATAGTGCCGGGTTGTGTGCTGAATGTCCAGTATAGGATTTTTACTCAAAGAGTACCCTTCAAGTACAACATATTATGCTTAGACCATGTTTTAAACTTTTCCAAGTCTTCATGTGTGCTGTATGTACATTGCAACACACATGCAACGTTAGTAACGTTTGGAGAAGAGAACTTTTCTCCAAAGTTACGATTGTAAAAATGGAGGCATACATTTTGGCGTAAAGTCTTAGCTATCTCTTTTATTAGGTAGAGCCATGCATTAAAATCTATTAGTGGGTGCATATAAATGCTCATATACCCCCATGGTAAATCAACTTGATGCAAAGTAGCACATAGCACTACTTTGTGTTACGTTAGACCTATTTGCCAGTGTGTGATACGATAGCCCACATTTGCAGAACTATTCTCACTAGTGTTGACATCTGTACACAATTGTAAGGAACTTTAGCCCACTTGGGCAGTGTTGCATGTTGGGTTATTATGGGCATGGAGCTATGTTTTCATATTTTACTTTTCTGATGTATACTCTTGATAACCATGGGTGCCAGCAGGGCACCATAAAACAAAGGACATGTATTTGGATGTGGTTTACTAGCTAGGATTTATGTTGGATCTTACATGTACACGCCTGGACCAGATATAATTTGTTTAGTTTACTCTGTGCACACCAGCCCACTTGAGCAGGATTGTATAAGGAGTTCCGCACAATCCCCTTTCCTCCAGCAATGCCAGAAATATGTGCCTTCCAGAGGCTTGTACCCTTACCTATGGACACCACATGCACCATGTTTATATATATATATATATATATATATCTGAGTGCTACGTGCAATAGATACATTGGCCCAATCTGTACATTACTTACCACAGATTGGTGGCATTTATGTAGCATGCTAATTAGGTCTCACCTAGCGTTGCAGCGTGCATGCGCTGCTTGCTCTGCTAGTGCTTCTTGGAATCAATATACTTTTAGAAGTTGTTTCGGCTCCGCCCGTAATTTCAATTGGTCTGCATCATTTTGCGTCATTGGGTATTCTAAACAGTGTCTTATGATTGTAACTGAGGTTGTTTAGTCCCTCCTTGTTACCACCCTGTCCTCTTTTGGCCCGCCCACCCGGACTGGATCTTTTACTGGCGGCTTTACATGCTCTCCATTAAAAGACGGTAAGCACTCCTTTTCATTTTCAGCGCCAACCACTTTGGCTGCGCTTTTTTGTTTACGGCACTGCTTTCAGCTCCATCTGCTTTGGTTGCGCTTGTTTGTTTACGGTGCCGCTTTCAGCACCGTCCGCATTTGGCTGCGCTTGTTCGTTTACGGTGCCGCTTTCAGCGCCGTTTGCTTTGGCTGAGCTTGTTTGTTTACGGCACCTCTTTCAGCATCGTCCACTTTGGCTGCGTTTGTTAGAACTGTCGGTGCTGTGCATAGGCAGGACTCAGCCTACTTAAAGCCCTGAGTGCCTCCACGTAATCACTGGGGTGCTGTCTACCACAGAAGAGTTTAAAGTCACCAGTGAGGCTGGTACTGGCCTTGCACATGTGACTTTTATGAAGCTCAGAAACAGGCTCAGGATTGGATGTAAAAATAAAAGCCTGCAGAATTGGGAAATGCACAATTGAAAAGCTTTCAGTTTACATGGCAAGAGATACTGAATAGAATCACGGTGCTTTTTCTGTTATTTGGAGATGGCGTTTATGGGAAATCCTTATTGTTGCTGTAGTGTAGTTCCTATTATCCCAATAGGCTCTGCGCATTGGAATAATATCTTCAATAGTATAGACCTAGGGCAGAGGTTAACTAGGTCTTCTACCGATGATATTAGACTTAAAGTTTTGGGTTTGCCAGCTAGCTCAGAGTTCACTAGAAACTTTCTCGAATAGGCAAGGAGGATTTTAACCTCCCTGGATAGACAAGAAGGGATTTAGTTTCTGACAACCATAGAACATGACAACTTTGCTCTCCCCTAATCAAGAGTGTATCTCCAGAGTCGTGTGAAAACAAAAGACAACTTATTTTACTCAGTCAGTTCAGTGCATTCTTAGTATCACCAGATTGTAGAGAAAAGGAAAAGACGGGCGTGTTCAATAAGATGTTATTTATTGATCAGTCTTTTCTCATACAAGAGAAATGAATCGCTATTATTGCAATACTTGTAGTTAAGTAAAGTGCATACAGTAAAGACAGAATTATAAAATAATACTGTCAAAGCATTGATATGGTTTCTTAGCCATATGATACTTAAAATGGATAAAATAGATACATACATATATACATTTGACTAATCGTACTCAACTGGTGCTTCTAACCACGCCTACCCCAGTGTACTTGACCTAAGCCTAATACGTGGGCGGGAGTAGATAAGTAGCAGTTTAAGTTAAGTTTGTTTTGCCAAGGGACTGACTCGAGAATTCTCTGCAAGGGGTTATTCAGTTCTGTACCTGAGATCTAGAATGGTGGAGGGCTGGTATCTCTTATCCCAGGTCTTTATATTCCAGCTACCTGCGAGGGCTGCTTGGAAGCGCCGGAGCTGGATTTCTCAGCAGGAGAAAGGCAGCGTTTCGTTCTCAGCGCGTCAGGAAGGAGGTGCAGCGCCTGTGGGCTTCGCTCTCTGCTGGGCTCCTCGGCACGTCTCGCTGCTCCAATCTCGTCACCACCGCATGTGTTTGCTTAAGGCAATGTCGGTAATATTTATACCTGAAAGGTGCCGAGATTGACGTAAGGATGGACATATATACGTCAATAAGGATGTCATATGAACGGGTTCGTTCGCACATTCTTTTACTGAAGTTCTCGGTGAAATCAAAACAATGGCTATGGGAATTTCCCAGGTCGCTGTAGGTTTGATTTGTTTTGAGAACTCGTATGGTGGAGAAGCGTGGCTCAGTGGTTAGAGGCGGCAGACCTGGAAGCTGAGATCAGCCGTGGACCAGGGTTCGATTCCCCGCCTCGGCGGGTCTCGGGCTCAAAAATTCCACGGACTCGATAATTCTCGTTTCGGTGCCTACTCAACTCACGGGGTCACACTCTGCGACTCTGGGCAATAGCTTGCTTAATCTCCACTACGGCCCCTCGCGGCGGGATGCCTGGCTTTCACCTTGTGGACACCCTGCTGGGTTATCTCACAGGGGAATACCAGGACGGGTTCCCTAAGCAAGCGCCGAGATGCCTACGGGTAGTCGTGCGCTATACAAGAGCGTAATCATTTCATTTCATTCATGCCTTATCAGGGGCTGGAGGAATATCGCTTGTCTAATTAGATGGCATGCGTTATGACCTAATCAGATAACGCGCTTCTGTGCCGTGGTGTTGCTTAATCAGATAACGGTTTTTGCACCGTTGGATGGCTGCTAGTTAATTATTAACCAAACCAGGGTCAGGAATAGGGGAATCGATACAGTACCTATAGGAATACATCACATTGCGAGCGAAGTGAGAAGTTTTAGCACAGAGAGCGGAACACTTGTAATTTCATACCAAACACAAGCTTAGTTACAGGGAAATCCATAAACTGTCCAACCCTCTTAGTTTTATTCCGCTCTCAATATAATACTTTAAAGCTACAATGTAAAAATAACTATCGTAATACAGCAGTACATTACATACATCAAACATTTGCATTTTCAATGTATAATGTAAAGCTGTATTAAGACTTCATGTAGTTGTCTAACAAAATTAAAAAACAAGCATGCAATAGGTATCGCATTTACGTGTGTTTAAGCTATTGGCATGGTAAATGACAAAGCCTTTTTATTTATGTTTTAAAAAGGAAAACAAAAATAAAAGGCATTGTCATTTGCAATGTCAATAGCTCAAACTTGTGTAAATGCGAGACCTATTGCATTGCAAATGCTTGTCTTCTCTGGGGTCAAAACCTTCTTCTAGCTGGCCATCTACCCTCAACTTTGAAAGTGCTCTTATCGCCTTCACTTTAGAAGGCTTCTCTAAACAGAGCTTTTCAGTAACTAATACCTGCCTGTATTTCTACACTAGCGTAGATACCCCTTTGGTTTTTTCAGATGCTTTATAGATTACATTTACATAACATGGGGGGGGGGGGGGGGGGTTGTTAGACACCTGGGCACTACTCTGCATAAGTATTGTACCGCTGAATGTTTTAACATCTAAATTGTATGGTACACCAAGATTTGAAACCTGTTTTACTTATTTGGCTGCCTTGCTGCTTTCTCGTCGTAAATGGCTGAGCCCTCCTTTTAACCGCTTCCATGCGTCGGGCGGCCCCCGGCCGTTAGACGTCACAGTGGGCGTGTGCACATATCAAATATCGCCGCGGCGGAATTTGTGCCACGGCGAAGCGGTTGAGTCTCTGTTGGTACGACTGCTGAGGCTATGTATTATTCACCCCTCCAAATGAAATGTTTTGTATTGATCATTTTTTAAATTTATTTTTGCACTTGTACTAAACGCAGTGGATGATGCCATAGGGGGATCCGGTTTTGAGATCCTGTTTTATTCTTTTTTTTTTTTTTTTTTTTGTAAAAATAGAAGCTAGGATTTTAAACATGTTTTTTATATGTCCTGCCTTGCTGTTATATTATCATAAGTTGCTGAGACCCCTCTTTAATATTCTCTATTCACGCGACTGCTAAGGCTATGTATTTATTGCTCAACCCCCCAAATTAAATGTTTTGTATTCACGTTTTGTATTCACGTTTTGTACTATTTTAACATTTATTTTGCATTGAATGCTTTTGTTGGTGCTATAAGGGGTATCTGATTTTGAAATCCTATTTTAACTTGCTGTTACTACCTTTTGCTATCTTGTTTTATTGTTGACGTACTAGGAGTTCCAAACCATGAAATAAAGTTGAACTCAGTAGAGCATGATTGTTTTAAAATTCTTCTTAAATTTAAGTCTATCTTCCGAAGTCTTATTTAATTCATACCAAATTGTTCATTCTTTTAAAATGTTTGTTTGACAAAGGTTCTTTCACACCCTGGTATTGAAAACCTGGCCCCAGTATTGCTAGAACAAGGGGAAAATACCTTTCAGTGATTAGTCTATTCATTCACTGATAACATTCAAGCAAACTAATGGCTTTCTCACTTCAGGAAACTCTGACTTGTTGCACAACAGGCAGAGTGGCTCTGATAGTTTCTGTGGGAAATTCGACATAGCTTTCTGCAGATCATTCATTCATTTATGAAGCAGTACTGCTCAATTTTTGGCACCAGACCAGATTGCTGAGTGGCCCAATCCTCGCAGTACATTGTTAGGTTTTTAGCATGTTTCTTATGATACTCACCTTTTCCTTTGCTTGCAGTTGCCCACATACCCAGTGGTCAAGTTATAATGGTGCGTAAGACCAGTTATCCCTTAATGAATCCTCACTGAATAAATGTCCACCTTCCCATTCTACAAGTTGCCAGTTGATTAAGATCTTAACCAATTCATTCAAGATTCCCAAGATAGAGTACTAGGGTTACATGTGATCCTCTGTCCCTTTCGATAGCAAACTGGAGAATTGCATGTGTAGGTAAGGTTTGATGCCTTGGGTAAAGCTTATTCGCCACACACTAGCTATTTGTTGTTTGGCAGAGAACCAGTATTAATTTTTCCTGGCAGTTCATTACATTTGCTAGCAAAGGTGCTGAAGAGCTTAGGCTCTTTACTCATGAAATAGAACTATGCCTACTATTGTCAAAGATATGCTGCAAATGTATTTGATTTCAAGATGAAAGAGTAAAAAAAAAACACCTAGTGTATCCATCTATCAGGTCAGTAAGTGTTTGCTCCCCAGGTCTACACTGCGGTTTGGCACCTGGCAATGAGGAAATTGAAGATAACTGTTCTGGGAGGTGGCCAAGCACTACAACTACTTGAAGGAAGGCTTGTTCACCACTGTGACCTTCTCATACTAGTCTGTTGTGGCTGAGATCTGCTATGTGGGCTGTTGGAAGGCCTGCCCAATGAAAGGGTTGGTAGGTAGTTTGATCACATCACTCCTAAACTGTCGGACATATTTACGAGATGTGCTGAGAAGGGCTTGGACTTAGCTGTCCAGCAACCAATCCTAGGTCCCTCATCACAACGCAGCTGTGGCCCATAACTGATTTAATTGCCTTTGGAGCCTCACATTTATCATACATAGACAGCTACATAGTGTTCTAGCATTCAGGGGTTTTCCATATTGGTTCCTGCATAAGGAGCAGACAGACGTTCCATGCAGAGGGGACATTTTGGTTGAGGAGCTGAGAAGATCCCCAGAATACCCAATCTTTTCAAAACTGCTATTGACTCCTCCTGCTTGGGTGTCAAACGTCATACTTGGGTTTAATAGAGTAGTAGTACTTCCAATTGCTTGGAGTAGATTTCAGATTTGTGCTTGACGTTGGGGGCATGTGGGTTTTGGTGGTAAGGTACCGTTCTGTGGATGTGTCTGTGACCAGTCCCAAAATCCAGGATACCGGGTAGGAAGCGACACTTGTTTTACTTTAATATGCTGCTTTTGTTCCCGACGCAGCAGCCCTTGTGAACGAGACTAACATTGGAGTCCTGTTGACAGATGAGGTGGTCTGAATTTGCCATTAGTGACTGAAAGGCTTGGCTACAATTTCATCCGTTTTTTTTCTTACCACAAGGCAGAACTGCCTTTCATGTTTACCTACAACCTGATCTACTTAGTTGACTTTGTTAAAGTAATAATTGTTGTACTCCTGGAAAAACCTTTAAATTGTAGTCCCAGGTATATTAAAAAGGGAGCGTGGTGGTCGTGTGGGAAGTGTTTAACCATATTGGACTCCAAGGTTGACTTGTAGGAGTAAAATCTGCATATAGTATTGTGGTTCTTTTAGTGAGAAGGTTTCTTAAGGAGTCTGTAGCTTCAGAAATGCATACCTAAGTGTAGGCCCTCTCATCTTGTATCCTTTTAACTCCAGTATTTGTCTCCTGTTATCCTCACAGGTTAAAATTTCAGATGTGAAGACCTTTGACTGCTGATGGGAAGTCCAGAGACCGTTTGAAAGGTCCTCTTTCTCTTTATACCCTTTATCCCTCGCCTGCCCCTTTCCCTACCCCAAGTATCCCCCTGGCACAAATACAAACCAAACTAACCTCCCTAGTGGAAACACTGCAGTGTTGATGCGATGAACAAGTGACAATATTGCAGGGAGCCACCACAACCTGCACCCACCGTAAGTTCTTTTGTTTTTATCTTAATGTATATTAGTGCTTTGTTTCCAGCTACTTGAGATGGGGCACATTGCGTTGCATATAAACATGCACTAAGGTACCATGTATATTAGACTAGCCTTGCCAGTAATTGCTCCTGGTCTGTTACACAGGGCACAGTTTGAGTAATGTTTGGAAAAATTGGAAGGGCTTTTATAGGCACATTTTAATTTATCGGGCTAGAGGGGATGACCTCGAAGCTGAGGAACCGGGTTTGAGTCTCGGCAGGAACATCTGTAATGCAACTAGTGCTCATGTAAAGAGCTTTGATACCTTCGGATCGAGTTCGGGCTATATCAAACACCGTTCCTCCCCCAAAATCGCACGTTAATAGGTCCCCCCCCCCCCCCCCCCCCCCCCCGGTGATGCTTTGACATGCAGGCATTTGAGATTTTAGTGCTCTTGTGTTTTCAAAAAGTATTACAGATTTGTTGCTTCACAAGTGGCCGTGAATACAATTACTTCCTTCCGTCCTCCTCCTCTCACATATGAATACACTTCCATTGCTATATACTATATATCTTTTTTTAATTAACAAACAGGGTTGTGGTATTCCTATAACCCGATGCCCAGGGCATTGTTTGTGTTCAAGAATACGTTTTTAGGTTTCGCCTGTCGAAAGCTGCGCAGCAGCCTTTCGCGCAGGGCGAAATCTTATGTCTTACACTGTGTGGCTTTGTTCCGCCTCTCTGTTCCATTGGCTAGCTCCATAAATGGAGGCTAGCCATTGGAACAGACATCTGTCCGTCATTGTCCGAGGCAATTTGTGGGCGTTCCTGAGAATTTTTCCCTTTTTGCCCACGTCATGCGGCGGTGGGCGGTGCTTTTATTTTTTTTTGTCTCTGCATCCTTCGTCACACCAGCCTGCTCGCTCTCCCTGTGAGGACGCAGACCCGACCCGCTCCCTACTCCGAGCAGGGGTGGGCTGCGCGATTTCACTTTACTTGCAGGTAATCGGCATTTTCATTATTTTTTATATCCCGTTCCCGCCCCCCCTCCTGCTGTCCATGTGCCCGTTCTGCCCCCCCCCGCTGTCCGTGTGTCCATGTGTGGGTGTGCATTCAGGCACCGGCACAACAGCTGTTTGAAGAGCAGGAACAGCCCAGTCGCGGAGGAGGGTCGGCTGCCTTCTGCAACTTAGAAGCAGTGTAAAGGCATGTAGAGGGATAGTGCGGGGGCTTTTCCTCTTCCAGGACTGGCCTGAGTTCTGAAGGTGTCGACCTTTCGGAGCCGGGTCTGGTAGCTCAGTAGACCATGTTACACTGTAGAGGCCTGAGTTAGACCTCATGATCTTAATCTGCACTGTTACAATTTAAAGTACCGATGCTCAATCCGGACATGCCATGCACAGTAAAAGTAAAGCTACGGTACACATTATCCCCGTCATGACGTTTTTTTAAACAAATCATTGCGTTGATGTGAGTAAATTCGTCGAAGAGAGCCAAGACTAAAACTCCCACAGCGCATGCAGTTAAGTGCATCCCAAGGGCTGGCGCAGTAAGTCATCGATGGCATTGAATCATATTGTAACCTTGCATATCATCAAACCCCATGGAGGAGTTGCATTATTTTTTTGGGCAGCGAAACAGTAACCAAACGATTAATTTGTCAAGTTACTCTTCTTTTTACTGTCCTTTTTTATCTGAACGCACCCAAAGCCCCTTTTATGGTGTAGTATCATCACAACTTCATAGCTGCAGTGTGGCGATAGCAGTTTGTTTCCAAATTGAGGCGCTGGTCACATCCTGCACGTACTGCAAGCTTGAGGTCAAACACCTCTGACCCTCCCGCCACCCAACTGCATCAGTATTCACGGCGTGTAGCAACACCCCCCCCTCCCACCACTCTAGTTCTCCGCCCAGCCTGCGTCACGTGGCCAAACAAAGGCCTTACTCAAACCAACACCCGGACGTGAACGACAACCGTATGTGCTGGCTGTAGTAGGTATTGAGAAATGTAGCACCAGAGACTAAGTAGCAGGCGTATAACACCCATTGGAAGATTCAGGGCAAAGGCCAAACTGTTGGAAGCTCCATGTTCTACAGATGTATGAAACCAAGATTTGTATGTCTGTGAAAAACCCGAAGATGAAAGTTTTCTTATAAAATCCCACCTGTTCCTTTTGACTGCAACGTGTAGGCAAATTCCATATGAATTTTGAATGTACTCTGGGTCACGCAATTTGTGCCTGAAAAACTTCATAGGAGAGCAAAATGAATTCACCGGCTGTATATTGTTAGTCTAGATGACGTAAGCAGTACTGGATACATCAAAGTCCAAATAAAATAATGTAGTTGAGCACGGCACTCAAGGGCTAGGGGGCCGTAAGATGTAAAGATTGCGCTGTCATTTTCGATCGTACCTACAGCATTTTGGGTGCTGTAGTTTTGATTCTGATAACGATTTACAGCAGAAAGGCACGGGTCGGAAACACTGTCCTGGTGGATAAAGTCAAGTCTTAAGGAGCTAACCTATGTGTTTTTAGAACTGTAGGTGGCGCTAGAGACTCACAGCCCCAGTCCCCCGTAAGGAAGAAGCCACAAGGGTCCGGCAGCTGTAGTCCCGAGGCGCGTCTTTCTAGGTCACAAAGGACAGACTGGCCCGGTTTTAGATTTCTCGAATGCCTTTCAGGAGGGACAAGTTGCACCTTTTCTGTGGGTGCAGTGCTCCAGGCCTCTAGGGGAGGCTGGGGAATAGAGCTAAAGGTCCCCAGAGGCATGCTGTCCTGTCAAGGGGGCCTTACTTCTCAAGGCTCGGAGAGAAGATAACGCACATAGTTTGCTTGGATCTGATAAGCCATACGTTTAGTCTGTATTAATTCTGTCCCAGAATCCTCCGGTGGCCTGGCTGTGCTTGCTTCCCTGCCCCCTGGCTGTGCTTGCTTCCCTGCCCCCTGGCTGTGCTTGCTTCCCTGGGTGGGGGTGTGTGTGGCTCTGGGTGGGAGTGTGTGTGGCGTAGTAATTGCTGTCTGCTGAGCTTGTCCAGTAGGGTACAATAGGTCTCACATTTGAGATAGATTAAGCTATTGGCAATGTAAATGACAATGCCATTTATTTATCTGTTTTCAAAACCAACAACTAAATAAAAAAAATTGTCATTTACAATGCCAATAGCTCTAACTTTTGCAAAGGCGAAACCATTGCATTGTAAATGCTTGTTCTGTTTATTTTGTCCTTTGGACAAGTTGGTCCAACCCCCAGCAGCACAAATCTTTTGGCTGCCAGTTCAAAGTGCCACATTATGAATCTGGGAAGGGCTTTGTCTGCAGTTAAGGTAATATGTGTGTTCATATGTTAGTGCTGTTCGAACTTGTATTCATGGTTAAATAATGCAAAGCCTTTATTAGGGTGAGCGCTCTAAGGAAGTGTTCCAAGCTTGGACTACAGTACTGACAGTTGTTCCAGTATAAAAATGTGAACACACGTTTGCAAAGTTTAACAATAAAAGGCTACTTATAATTCTCCCAGAATGTTCTCCAATTAGATGTAAATATTTGAAGCACCTTAAAAGCAATATTGATTCTTTGTTTTCAAAATAAAATGTTCACAGAAAAATGCAACCAGGAAAGACATTTTACTAAGCTGCTGTGAAATTTTATGTACCATTTCTTTGAAGCACCATTTAGTAAAATGTGTTGATCCATGCAAGTTTTTCCAAAAAATATTCATAATGGAAAATCAGTGCAACCAGTTTCTGCAAGATTGTGAAACATGAAAATAAACTAGCATTGTCAAAGCAATAGTTCTGATATGGTTTTTGTAAAACTTTATTGTTGTGGGAACTTCTGGGTCCTCACCATTCTAACTGATATTTGCAAAAACATGTTTTGGTCTCAAAAAGCACACATTGCCCAAGTAGTCCCTTGCATTGAACAAAACTTTGTGTGCCGAAATGATCCATGTGAAAGAGCAGAATACTGTCTCTCACAGTCAAGCCAGCCAATAGATAGCTAGAGAGAGAGACAGAATTTTAATAAAAACAAAAAGGTCTTGCTTAAATGCCAGCCCTAACTAGGGGCCCAATCCTTAAATGAAAATAGGATTTATATAGCGCACATTTACCCGAAGGTGTCAAGGAGCTGCCTCAAGGATAAAAACTGCTGATTAGAGAGAAGAAAAATAAATTATTGGTTGAAACTCCAGATTTTAAGGGCTTTTCTAATTGCCAAAAGATCTTTTTTTTTTTAGTTATAAATTTAGAGTTCCTGAATCAAAGATGCAAAGATAATTACCAAAGTAAACCCAATGGTAAATGTCCTAGCATTAGTACGGGTTTACAGCTTTCATGAATTTATAAAACTGTACAGAAGTAAGCTGGGAAATGGTACCCATACAAACTTTTTGTGAACTGCATTTTAGCATGATCAAATAAGCATGTGTAGATTTGCTCGTACGAAAAGATGCTGTTTACAAGTTTGCTTTTACTCCAACCCCTTTTTTTCTCAACCCTGGAAGAAGTTACTTCTGCCCTTGTCAGGAATACATTTCCAACCTTTATCACTATGGAAAAGAGATTGGAGAAAAGCTGGTGAAAACCCCTAAAACCTGGAGATTAGTAGGTTTTTAGAGACTCAAAGGGGCTTTCCAACCCTGAAACTATGCCTTACCGCAACTTCCAGCCCTACTATGTAGATCTGTGGAAAAAAGGCAAAATAAGTGAATTGCTAGTATTCAAACCCTACTATAGTATGTAAGTAATGTTTATTGTACAGTTAATTAAAACCTTGACAAAAGTTGGCCTTCTCTTATAAAACTATAAAACATCAATTTAAAAGGCTGATAGCCACAGTTAAGAACACGCTTAAAATTGCAGAAGAGATCCTCTCCCCTGGCCTTGGTGACCCATAGTCCAGTTTCTTCATTTTTTGTTTGCGGAAATTTAACAGCAGTTCGTAAGGTAGAATTACCCCCCTGGTAAGAGTCTTGGCAACAGAATGAGGGTTGGAGATTGGGTACAAGTTTAAAGTGCGTAGAGCAGCATCAACTTTTGTGGCTCAGAGCAAGAATGGCCGAGGTTAGTCCGTTGATGATTTTCTTCGTGGCTTGGATGTGCAAGAATGCTTAGTGCTTGATGTACAAATCGCTGTTAAAGTCTTTTACGTGATGGGTTAGCGGGCCGGCTCCATCCCAGTGCCACTTCTCAGATCTGGTGGTATCCTTTTTAGTCTGAAATCAGCAGCAGTTAAACATTTTATCAGGCAGCAGCTTAGTTGAATATCTTCACCAGAGAAACTTGCGAGCACCGCTTGTCTACAGGACCGTATTTGTTTCTTGTTAAAGATTGGTCTAAGTAGTGACCGACCCTCCTGCATCAGTTCCCAGCATATGGTTATGATGTGGACTATGTCCTCCTCTCCCTGGTGAAAACCCCTAAAACCTGGAAATTAGTACTTTTTAGAGACTCAAAGGGGCTTTCCAACCCGAAACTATTCCTCACCGCTACTTCCAGCCCTAGTATGTAGATCTGTGGAAAATAGGCAAAATAAGTGGATTGCTAGTATTCAAACCCTACTGCCCTGGTATAATCAGAGAGGCTATTATCAGAGCTCTTATATAATGAGTGCTGCCATAATTTGTCACTACACTATGTGGCACCAAAGGGACAGTGATATTATTTACAGATATATGAAGCAACCTGTTCTGTGGACAAGTAGATATTTTATAGATTTCCGCACCCCTGAAATGCTGAAAACTTTCAAATTACGACTAAAATCTAAAAATTAGCAATACAGTCGCTAAAATTGTCTCAAATTAAATGTTCTTCTAACAATGCTGTTAATGGGCTTAAGGTTGTCTTATGAAAGAAAGTTGAAGGATACCGCAATATTGATGAATCCTTGGTTGTTCATGGTGCCAGTGTTCAGCTGTAAGATGTTTTCAATTTTAGTAACTGTTGGAATGTCGAAGATTGTCATAGTTTCTCTTTTAGGTTCTGCATCACTTGGAAACAGTTTATTTGTTATAGTGCTTGTGCTGTTACAGCTGCTTTGGATTGCTTGTAGACTAAGGAGTTTGGTAGTGCAAGGCTGGTTCCAATTTTACAATTCTTTCAGATCCGCATCAATTTCATTTCAACTTGCATTTGTTAGGTTTCGCCTGCACAGCGCTTGCAAAATCTCTTGAGGGGGGAAAAAAGTATCTTAAAAGGGGATTGGAGCCCACTCATTCCTTACCTATACTTACCATTGGTTGACTCTTGTTGCACTCATTTTCTTGCTTCCTTTTAGTTGCTGTCTCCATCTCGCCCTCTGCTTCCTCCTGGGCTTAATTGCCCGATTTAGAGCCTGGGCCAAGTACTGCATTCTGTAGCCAGTGTCCATCCACTGGCCGCAAGCTCCTTCAGGATTTATTTTTTTCCGAGTCACTCTTCGAGGGTGCAAGTCTCTCTCCTTCACCCCTGTGACATCCCCTTGCCTTTTTTATCCCGCTCACCTGCTACACATTTTGTTTCTCAATCTTTTTAGAACCTCACCCTTGCTGCCGTCGTCCTCTATAATCTATCCCACCTGCTAGCATTTTTTGTTTCCCTACCTGTCCTCTTTTTTTTTTTGTTGCACATTTATAACACAAACCCAACCCAAAGGTATTGGAGCTGTTTACATGAGTATCTGTTACATTACACAAGGACACTTATTCTCTTAGTGCCTAAAAACAATAAAAATGAAAGTGATTTGCCCAGAATTGCAGGATGTTGAGGTGGTGCTTGGACTTGAACTTGGTCCTCCACTTCCATATCCGGCTGCTCTGGCGGTAACATCACATCCTCTAAATGGCGTTGGGACTCACACCAGATGGGTTGAGGCCTAACTTGAGGTTGAAACTTAAAGGTTTTAACACGCTTAATTGCTTTAGAGGTGTGTGGATGGTTACCAGGTATAGAATTGTTAAAACATGCTTTCAGTAAGGCTGCTGGGAATGCTTGAAAAGTAATATTTTTTTCTTTGCATTGGTAAGTCATTATTGTGCACGAATTTGGAAGAGTGAATGACCTAAATGGAATACTTGATCACATTGCAGTAAATCGGACTACATGCAGGGGTTTGAGATGTTCACATTGTTTTGTTAAAACCTTGTAACAAAGATATCACTAAAAGTTGCAGTGACCCATTGAAAACATATATTGTGTGCATCATTGGGTATGTTATACCTGTGACTGAGAAGCTTTCATCTACCTTGTTCTTCAACATTTCTTACCTTTCCAGCATCTGCGTGAAATATCAGTGTACGTTCACTACTGCACTGCTTAATCTCTGAGGGCTTTAAGTGGGTTGGGTCGTTGTGGCTTTCAGATCCGCTAGTAATTAAAAATGGACACGGACACTCTGCCCATTTTGGCCCTGTATTCATGTCCTTAAATTTTAATTAATAAATCCCCCAATGATTGTCCAATGGGAGTAAAAAAACGTTAAGGTAATCCATGTTCCAGCTTATATTTCTCATACTTTACTTAGTCTTACATTCCCATTGAATGTATTTTTTTAGGTCTCGCCTAACATTGCTGCGCATATGCGCAGCTCGCTTTGCGAGATTTTATTGCTAATGGGGAGTTTCAGTAGAGGGCTTGAAGCCCCGTCCCTCATTTCCATTGGCTGGCGTCCCAGTTTATGCTAAACAGGGGCCTGCCATTGGAAATGAGCTTTCTGGGTTGCCTCCCTTTGGCTTTTTGTTTTGGCCCACCCGGACTGGCTTTCCTTCTGTGGAAAAAGATTTCTTATCTTAGTGGGCGTGCATGTCACTGCTTTGCACGCGCCAGTCCGGCTCTCTAATTGGGTGCTCTGAGAACGTTTGTCCTGTCTTAACAGGCTTCTTTAGGTAGGACTCCTGCATGTTTGGGCGTCTTTCCAAAGTGTGCATGTCTTCAACTGTGCAGCTTCCCTTTTAGGGAAGCCACGCTTTATATTTTGTTTTTTTTAAGTGTGCGATGTCACGCTTTACCTTTTATTTTTCCACTTTAAATATGTGCGCTCGTGCATTAGGTCGCTCTGGACTGAGCTCCGAAGCCACACCGCCATAACCCACTCTGACATTGCCGGCCCTGCTCTGCTCGACCCCCCCCCCCATTGAGTGGGCTCCTCTCACCTTTCCTCTTCCTCGACTCAGCGCAGCAGTGTCCTGCGTCCGTCTGCACCAAACGAGATTTGATCAGACCCAAACCTTCTTAACCCTCCATGACATGGGTACATGTTTAAGCACTTGTTTTGTTAAGTGTGCTTTATGTCCGTCGGTATCTCGCGCTATGGTAAGAAATTTCCATTATACCCAATGGCTCGGGTGTTGTCACTGGAAGGATGAAAGCTTCAGTCTTTTTTACTCAAGTCTGGGCAGGTGACCTTTGTTACTCTGAGTAGTGCAACAGGAGCACTGACCCACTAAGCAGTCCGTACTACGGTATCACGTTCTTCTGGTGTGTAGCTCAGTAGAGGCTGGTCCTACAAAGTGCAGGAGGAAGGCGGTGCTCCTGGGAAGGCAATCTACAGGCCGTAAGTTTTGAAGGACAGGCCCGGGGAGCGCTGGTATGCTTGCAGGTGTTTGACACACAGAAGTGGAGCACTTCTCGGAGCTGCTGGGAGTCGACGTTGCAGCACGCCTACTTGCTCCCCGTTGAGCTTGTGCACATCTACCCGGAGACTGACTGCAGAGTGATTATGGCAGGGTGCCGGGTTTCTGCTTAGATATTAAACCTGGGTGCAAGCGGGAAGGCAGTTGAAGCTGTGATTTAAACCTTTGTCACGTGTGGTCATAAAGGCAGCGAAGTGCTACAAGCGAAGGGGGCTCCCCCCCTTTCTAAGGCCGAACATTGCAGCTAAAGAGTAGAATGCCGTCCTCAAAACCTTCCAAGCAGTGGACGCTGGCACAAAAAGCCTGCCGGGCAGCCAGGACCATGGCATGGGGCAGGAAGATGGGCTCCGGCAATTTCCCAATGGAGAAAGTACAGAGGAGACTTGCGGGAACACAGATGATGACAGAGGGGGTTTGCAGACTGGATATCTGGTGAAAGGACCAATTGCTGACATGCTGGATCGCTCTGCCATTCACACAAGCGAATGCAAATCCCTCAGCAGTCAAGAAGTAAGATGAGAACCTCCTACATTTCATCACGGGAACTTTGTGTTCTGATGGTCACTTGTGCGTGCTGCATTCTATTATTGTATTGTGATTGCATTTTTATAGCGCTTTATCCCTCAGATTTATACCTTACACATTAGGATCAACACTTTATCAAAACACAAACACACCCACCCATAGGTATATTTTACTAGTGGCAGACCGCTAACAAGGTAAACAATCCAGCTCCCATTGATTAATACACAGCTATCACTGGCAGAAAGCGTGTTTCTACCCTGGTAAACGTTCTCACAGCCACAGTATATGCACTCCCCTCTCCAGCAGTAACCCAGACTGTAATCAGCAGCACGCAGACTGACTGAGTCTATATTGTAGTGCTGCACAGCAATTACACACAATCAACAGCAAAATGTCAAAAAGGCACAAAGTGGCAAAGAAATTAACATAAGAGCAGATGCATTCCTCTACAGTTGTTCTTGTGCCTTGATTGTCTTGCTGTCGCCACTGACAGCCCTTTCCACCAGCCACTCGGCACAATCTTCATACACACTGGCCAGGATGTAGGGAAGGTTAGTGGCAGCTGAGATGAGGGAAGGTGGGGAGACGAGGGCATGGAGCATGTGTTTCGTATTTTCTGAACAGGACAGGCTCTGTGTACTACACACTGAAGGTCAAAGAGGAATTCTGCAGGAGATGCACGGGATTTCTTAAGATGGCAAAGCAGACTCTGAACGTAATTAATTTGAAGATTGTGCGGGGCAGAAGGCACAAGACCAGGGCCAAGCCGATCAACCAGTGGCACTGCTTCAAACTAGCTAGGAGTGTACAGTGCTTGCTTTGATGCACTCACTTTCTTCCAATGAAACTCATGTTTACTATAAGCCATGTTGCACAGCAGCTCAAGTGCTGTGTAATATGTAAAACAATTGGCAGAGCTAATAAATTATATAAAGACGAAAGCTGGCTTTGCATTGCTTGTTTTTATAGCACGGACGCTGGCATTTACAATGCAGTAGGTCTCATTTGCGAGTGTTTATGCTATTGTCATTGTAAATGACAATGCCTTTTATTTATCTGTTTTAAAAACAACACATAAGGCATTGTCATTTACAATGCCATTAGCTCAAACTCTTGTAAATGCAAGACCTATTGCATTGCAAATGCTTGTTTTCAGGATGTTGCTGCGGTTTTTTCCAGGCAACCTATTACTCTTGTCTAGTGCATATCTAGATTAAGTCTCATCCAGGTGTATAGAGTGGGGCGCAATATAGTTGTGGCTGAAGGCAGTGCCAATATCTTTCAGTGCCTGTAAGTGGGGCAAAAGGGTGTTTAGAATGTGTGGCAGTCCAATCCTTGGCATTTCTACAAAGCACATAGAGCAATGGTCACATACAGCAGCTGTGATTCTATGCAAGTGTGGGGGTAGGGGTGGCTCTCTTCGAATTTTAGTTTATATATTTAGGCCATACACTTAATTGGGTAAATCCTGCTGTGACGATGACTTCGGCTTCTGGTTCGTCGATAATGGCTGCGTCGACGTAGTCTGTCGACGAAGGTATGCCTCAGTTTCAAGACTATCTCGTCGCCACGACGTCGAAGAAGGGTCTCTCGTTGTCAGGATCTCTGTCGACGAGGGTTGTGAAGAGTGCCTCCTCGTCGTCGTCGGCTGCCCTGCCGACGAGTGCTCCGTTGACTGCGGTTTCGTCGACGGTGGCTCTGTCGACGTCTGTACTGTAGTCGTCGACGGTGGTTCCATCAACCTTCGCGTCCTTTCCTCTGGTGCCACTCCCTTCATCCGGGTCTGGCTCTTCCACCGTTGACCCCCTACACCAACGTCGCCAGGTGCCTTTGAAGCAACTTGCCATTCCAGTGGACACGCAGCCCCCGTCACCGCTGTTTGCGACAGGTTCTGAACAGGACTCTGGTTCTGAGGAAGACAAAGATGATCACTTCCGGGCAGCACGAAGTCCTTCTGAACTGGTCTTTAAGTGTCAGGACTATGGGGATGATCATGAGGATTCGTATTCTCAGGAAGAGGAACACTCCACTCAGGTTCCTACTGCGACACTTCCACTTTCCCTCATTTCCAATCTCCAGTATATGCTGGAGAATTACAACAGGCGTTTTCCGCCATGGCTCTCCTTTGCCTATAGCACCTGCACCTGCTCCGGCCACTGTTCCGCTGCAGCCACCGCCATCTGCCCCAGCTACGGCCTCTATTCAGTATTCAGGTACACGCTACGGTGTACGAAGAGGATGATTATGATAATATTTGCCCAGACCGAGAGGATGGCGAGCTTCAAGATGACTATGACGGTGATGGTGATATGCAAGATTGAGACGATTATCAGATTCCGTCCTCACCTCCTGCAACTCCTGGGGATTCCCCTCCAGTTGACATTGCGAGCTTTCACCAGCTCATGGACAGAGCGGCACTCCGCTTTAAGCTACCTATGGTCCAAAGGGAAGAAGACTGCTTTCTTTATGACTTTAAGAGTCAACCTTTCAAACAAGTTCGGACAGTCCCCATCGTCGACTTCATTTGGAATGAGGGAGTCCAGTTGATGCAAACGCCGAATTCCATCCTGGCTCAACTACAGCGTTTAGAGAAAGTATAAGGCACCACAGGGTTCTCCAGCTTGCTTGGTGGCGCAGCCGAAGCCAGATTCCATGGTCACCCAGGCCGCCGAGCGCCGTTCCAGAAACCCATCTTCTCCGATTACGGCTCCTCCTGATCGTGAGGGTCGTCGCCTCGATGCTATCGGACGAAAGCTTTCAACTATGGCTTCCACAACTGTAAGGGACGCTAATGCTCTGGCCATACTGGGACGCTACAACCGTCAGATGTGGTCTGACATGGCTGCCTTTGTTGCCCTCATTCCTGAGGCTCTTAAAATTCTTCAGGAGGGTGAAAGAGCGTCAGAAGAGATCATAGACTGCTCCATGGATATTGCCTGCACTGGCTTCCGTCAGCTCGCGGGGGCAGCTGTTCTGCGACGTGAGGGTTGGCTTCGCTCTACCTCTTTTCGCCAGGAGGTTCAGGTGAAAATTCTTGATATCCCTTATGATGGCGAGTCACTCTTTGGTCAACATGTCAATGAGGAATTGCAGACAAAGGAGGATACGGAAACTGCTCGTTCCTTGGGCACTTTACAGTCCCGCAAACAGCCCTTTCGTGGTGGACGCGGCACCACCTCTTCCTTTCGTGGCGGATCTAATCAGTAATGCTCCTAGGGCCAGGTAAATCAGCGCTATTCCAACCAGCCACAACAGACCTCTTGTCAGTCTTCCAAATCATATCGAGGAAAGGTTTCCTATAGAGGATCCGCTTCCAAAAGGCAATGACTGGCCTTCCCCGCACAAGGTTGGAGGTCGAATCTCCCGGTTCTTTTCTCAATGGTCCTCAATCGCCTTGGACCGTTGGGTGCTGTACATTGTATCGAAAGGTCATGCTTTGGAGTTTGTAAAGTTTCCTCCTCACACTCCTCCGACTGGCCCACCTCAAATAACTTTTCCAGCAGATCCGCATCATGATTCAAAAAGGTGCCATCGAAGTGGTTCCCGAACATCAAAGGGATGGGATTTTATTACCGATTTTTCCTCATCCTCAAAAAGACAGGCGACTGGCGTCCAATCCTCGATTTACAGGCACTAAAAAAATACCTGAAGTGCCAGTCCTTCCGCATGCTCACGCTGGTTGAGATTCTACGTCTTCTCTGCAAGGATGACTTCATGACCACGATCGACCTCCAGGACGCTTATTTCCATGTGCCAATTCTTCCTCGACACCGGAAGTACTTTTTTTTTAAATTTTTTTTTATGGGCATTTGTAAAGCGCCTGGTGACGCCACTGGCGTGTCCCCGCGCTGTAGTAAGTGAGAAATGACCGCCCTCCCGCCCATAAAAAGTTACCTGCTGAAAAGGTGAGTTTTGAGCTTTTTTCTGAACAGGGTTTCAGAAGGTTCAAGACGTAGTTCTGGAGGCAGGATATTCCAGCATTTGGGAGCGAGAAATCTAAAAGATCTCCCTCCCATACGAGCCTTCCTAACCCTGGGAACCGTCAGCAGTCCGGTCTGAGACGACCGTAACTTACGGGTAGGCTCGTAGTGGGACACCAGATTCTGAAGCGGTACAGGGGCTTTACCATTCAAGATCCGATGACATGTGGAAAGGGTTTTAAACTCAACCCTCTCCTCCATAGGAAGCCAGTGGAGGGCTTGAAGAGCAGGAATTGATGGTGATCTCCTGGGGAGCCTGAGTACAAGCCGTGCTGCGGCGTTTTGAAGGACTTGAAGGCGGCCCATGACCTTTTTCGTGGCCCCCAGATAGAGCAGGTTACCATAGTCAAGTCGTGAGGTGACCAGGGCGTGCACCAGCGTCCTTCGAGCGGAAATGGGAAGCAGATCTAAGACTTTCCTTAAGGCTCTTAGGACCCCGAAGCACATCCCCGTCACCCGGCTCACCTGGGGACCAAAAGCCAGGTCTTTGTCCAGCCACACCCCGAGGTTCTTGGCCTCCTGACAGGGAGCCGGGACCTCACCCAGACAGGGCGGCCACCATGCCGACGACCACGCAGAGGGCCCTCCCCCCACCACGAGCACCTCGGTCTTGCTACCGTTCAATTTTAAACAGTTAGCGGACATCCACGTTGCAAGATCTTGCAAGCAATTCCTGAAGATGTCCGCTTCAAGACCAGGTGCACGCGATAGGGAGACGACCAGCTGCGTGTCGTCGGCATACGACACCAGGCGGAGGCCGTGACCCTCCACTATGGCCGCTAAGGGGGAGACATAGATATTGAATAAGGTTGGGCTCAGGGACGAGCCCTGAGGCACGCCCTGGCCCAACTTGATCTCCCTCGAGTAGCACTCGCCCAGCCTGACCTGGAAACACCTGTCAGACAGGAAAGACCTGATCCAGCCCAGCGCAGCACCTGTAACCCCTCCTCCACTCAGACACTGTAGCAAGATGGAATGTGCTACAGTGTCGAATGCTGCGCTTAAGTCAAGCAGGATCAGAGCCATAGTGTGGCCCTCATCCACGCCCTGTCGCAGTGCCTCCACCGCCACAAGAAGTGCCGATTCCGTCGAATGACTGGGGCGGAAGCCAAATTGCGAGTCGTGGAGTAGCGATGCCTCCTCCACGTGCTGCATAAGTTGGACAGTGGCTATTTTTTCCGCCACTTTAGCCATGTAAGGCAGGAGGGAGATGGGGCGGAGGTTATCAAGTTTATCAAAATTTACATTCGGTTTTTTCTGTAGGGGTAGAACAATTGCTTGCTTCCAGGCTTTAGGGACACTCTGAGTTTTAAAGGAGGTGTCAAGTAAGAGGCGAACATGGGGTTCAAGTATTTGCAGGCTACCCCTGAGTCGACTCGGAGTCGTCGGGTCTCTAGGGGAACCTGATTTTATTGACCCGCAAATGCGGATCAATTCTTCAGTCGTGGGAGTGGTGAAGGTGGTAAGCTGTCGTTCTCCTATAGGATTGGTGCCCTGCCAGTGTGGGGGGCTGTTGGAATTTGCCTGCTGAGGGAAGGAGTTATAGATATTTATAACCTTATTGGCAAAGAAATCTGCAATACGATCGCAGCCCTCAACAGTGCAAAATTTCGTGGGTATCACAGCGGGCTTCCCTATTGCGATAGATTTGTAAATGGAGAAGAGTTCTTTAGTGGACTGTTCAGCTTTAGCAATCTTAGTGCAGAAGTACATTGATTTACCCTTCTTGAGTAGCTTATGATAGTTCCGCCTGCAATCAATGTATTCTGCTTTGGCGGGAGTAGAATAGGCGATCCTCCATTGCCTCTCTGCCCGTTTGCAAGCAGCTTTGGCCACCCGCATGTCCTCATTAAACCAGGGAGCTGATCTCATAGCTCTACCCCCCCATTTTGGCCGCACCAAGTGGAGCCACCAGGTCCAGGGCCTCCGTGATGCGCTGGTCTAGGCTGGAGTTGATTTCTTCCACCCCCACACCACCAGGATGATCCTTCGCAATTAGCGCCTGGTTAAAGAGAGCTTGAGAGAACGCCGCCCATCTCCGCCTAGGATGGTTGTCGGCAGGAGGGTCGGCCTGACAAGGTCCCTGTATCCCGATGGTAAAAGGAATAAGATGATGGTCGGACCATGGGATAGGGATAGGGGTCTGAGCGTCCACCTGGTTCCAGTTAGCAAAGAGTGGATCTAGAAGGTGGCCCATCTTGTGGGTAGGATGTTGTACCTTCTGTTCAAACTGAAGACTTGCCATGGTCAGACAGAGATCATTAGCTGCCTTGTCTGTAGGAGTGTCTAGGTGTAGATTTAAATCGCCTAGGACTAGATATTTGTCGGTGCTAAGTGCAGCTTCTGTAACGTCCTCCACTAACTTGTCAATAAAGGCTGAAGAGCGGCCCGGGGGGCGATAGATCAAAAGGCCTTTTACAGTAAGATTGCCATTTATTGAAATAGAGAAGGCACCGGTTTCACTGCCCTCAATGTTAGTGCGTTCCAGCTGACATTGGTAATCAGTTTTAGCGACTATGGCTATGCCCCCCCCTCTCCCTTTTATTCTATCCAATCTTTGAAGGCAGTAGTCCTCTGGAATCGCCTCAATAATTTCTGGCATGGAATCTTGATCTAACAACGTTTCCGTGAGGAAAAGTAGATCCCATTGTCGGCCGCTGAGTAGATCATGAATATCGAGGCCGTGCTTACGTAGGGAGCGTACGTTCAGTAAGCCGCATATCAGAGAGTGTTGTCCACTGACTTTCGCTGCCCCAGTATAGAATGCAAAGCCACAGTAGTTGCAGGCCACGTTATTTCCTACCTCCATGCTATGTAAGCAAGAACCCACATTCTCCTGGCGAAGGAGGAGTAGATCATCTCGACTCCAACAGATATGGGCAGCGGGAGGGCCAGGGGTTCTGGCCCTGGGCCGCAATCGGCCGCGGACGGGCGCAGACGGGCTTAACTCAGGCGCAACTCCGACGCGCCTTCGTCGCGCCCGCTGCGCTCGTCCGCTGCGCTGCCAGATACACATCCGCCTTATATCCCCCCCAGCGTCCAACAACTAGAGCGCTGCAGGTGGACTCCAGGAAGCAGCTGGCTCGGACCCTCCACGCCCTCTGCACAAACGGCGCTAACCACCGGCGTCAGAACGAGGCGGGAGGGAAGGGCGAGTCCAGTGCCTTCTAATTGGATAATGCGGCTGTCTGTCTGCTTTCCGAATGCCTCAGCAGAGCAGCCTCTGGAAATGCAGCAAGTCCTGTCATGCAAATCCTGCTAAAGTGCGATATAGGCAGCGAGGGTACCGCGACCCGCTCTCCTCCACACCAAAGTACAATACAGTAAGTTTAAAAATGAAGTAAAAGTGATCACAGCGCTATATCAGCGTATTAGTCTCACTCACAAACACGCCGGTAGCGCAATTAAAACAGCGGTAGGGACACTGCCACTTGCCCACTTACCGCCCCACTTGCGCTTCCGAGTGGGGCGGAGAGACTTTCAATTCAAGGTGCTTCCTTTCGGCCTGTGCTCCGCCCCTCGTGTCTTCAGAAAGGTCTTGGCTCCAGTGGTAGCTTACCTACGTCTACAGGGCGTTCAAATTTTTCCATCCCTAGACGATTGTCTCATCAATTTGCAGTCTCGCAACCAGCTGTCTCGAGACACTCAACTCTGTCGGACCTAATTTCGCTCCCTCGGTCTTTCCATCAATACCGGGAAGTCTCAGGTCAACCCAGCTCCCTGCAGGACCTTTCTAGGTGCCACTCTGGATAAGTCACAAGCCAAAGCGTTCGTGTCTCACGAACGTCAGCTGCGGATTCTATGCTTAGTGGCTCTCATTTGTTCAAAAGAGCCAGTTTCCGTTCATATGTTGAAGTCGTTTCTGGGGATGCATTTCTCTGATCCCAAATTGCAGACTCAAGAGTTGCCCTATTCAGGAAGAATTGGACGGTCAGTGGCGTCAGGTCACAGGTTCTTTCAGCGATCGGGTCTTTGTGACCGCTCGGATGAGGTCGGCAATCCAGTGGTGGGCTCAGCCGTCCAACGTGGCTGCCGGGACTTCGTTCCTCACCATCGCGCCGGAACTCATTCTGACAACAGATGCCTCCTTGGGAGGCTGGGGCGCACACCTTCAGGGGCTGTCCATAAAAGGCAAGTGGACTCAGTCTCAACGCTTCTGGTACATCAACAGGCTGGAGTTGATGGCCATCTTTCTGGCACGCAAATCGTTACATCTTCTGATCCAGGGAGAATCGGTGCTCATCCAAACTGGCAATACCAGCATGCACTACGAGAACAAGCAGGGTGGCACCAGATCTTCTTCTGTCTCTATTGGTGCAGACTATCTGGGATTGGGTGCTTCGGCACCACATTACTCTGACAGCAGTTCACCTACCAGGCATCTCCAACATCCTAGCGGATGCCCTCAGCAGGTCCGCATCCTCGACTCACGTGTGGGAGCTGCATAACCTGACTCTGGACTTAATCTTTCGGCATTGGGGTCATCCGCACATGGATCTCTTTGCGATCCCGGTGAACCGGAAATGCCCATCCTTTGCAAGTTGGCTTCCCCAACCAGAATCATCCGGGAATGCCCTTTTGATGGACTGGTGTGATCTATTAGCCTACGCTTTTCTGCCGATTCCACTGGTTCCTCGAGTGCTATGGAAGATGCGGAGACAGCCATGCCACATTCTCCTGATTGCCCCCATATGGCCTCGACAAGCATGGTTCTCCAAACTGCTGCTTCTTTCACAGTGCGAACCCATTCTCCTTCATCCACGAGCGGATCGCCTCATGAGGGTCAGAACGGTCATCCGGACCCCTCCTCTCTCAAATTATCGGCCTGGAGCCTGAGCACCTTGAATTTGCCCATTAGAACATTCAGCCAGCATGCAGGGACATTCTTGCCAATGCCAGAGCTCCATCTACAATAAAAACTTACAAAGTAAAATGGAAAAGAATCTGTCACTGGTGTGCAGCGGCCAACATTCATCCTGTGCATTCCACTCCAGCTCAGTTACTACCGTTCTTTCTAGAGCTGGCACAGTCAGGACTTTCCCCCTCCACTTTGAAGGTTTTCTTGGCGGCTATTTCTCGCTTCCGGCAGGATGGCTCCTCCTCTCTCTGCTCTTCCAGAGTCATTCGTCAATTCTTTAAGGGTCTGTTCAGGAAGTTCCCGCCCATTCGGCGGCGTCCTATTCCAACCTGGCACCTCAACATTGTTTAGCGCAATTCGAGCCCATCCACAAGGCAGATTTTAAAAATGTAACTTTGAAAGTGGCCCTTCTCCTTGCCTTGACCTCTTCACGTCGCGTGAGTGATATTCACGCCTTTGCAATTAATCCTCCTTTTCTCAAATTCAAATCGGACTGTGTTGTGCTTCGCACCAACCAGGCTTTCATGCCTAAAGTACCCACTGACTTTCACCTTAACAAACCTGTTTTCTTTAAGACTTTCTTTCCCAGTCCTCCATCTCCAGCGGTACAACGTTTGCATTCTCTGGACGTTAAACAATGCCATAAATTTTATATCGATAGGATGGCACCGTTTTGCAAATCTGATCAGCTGTTCATGGCCTACGGACGCATGCGCAAGGGGCGTTCTGTTACCAAACCAACTCTGCCATCAGAAAGCTGGCAAGCCTTTTCAATCCTCGGTGATAGCTCATTCCACCAGGGCGATGTCATCCTCTACTGCCCTGTTTGCTGGTGTGCTGATTCACCAAATTTGCCCAGCAGCTACGTGGTCCAGCAGGCCTACTTTCACGAGACATCAATGCCTTGAAACGATCAACGAAGCTTATACGGCAGTGGGACAAGTAGTGCTTCGCAATCTTTTTAACTAAGGTGAGCCTCTTTCTACTCTCCACCTATATAGTTTGTGTAATGATAGTGTTATTATCATTCCTGCTTGGCTTTGCTATGCTATCTTGCATCTTTATGCCTAAATATTGCTGTTTTCGCTCTTATTGCTGGCTGTTACTGCTCACTATTCTATTCAAGCATATGAATCTATGAAAGACACCCTAATACTGGAGAAGAACAATTGTTACCTGTTAACAGGTGGTTCTCCAGTATTGGTGTCTTTCATAGATTCACATGCGACCCACTTGCCTCCCCTCAGAGGCTCGCTTCTCCTCCTAGACTCTTTTGTCACTCCTGTGCTATGAAAATCTGAGGGCCTGAGCCTCTGAGAAGGTTCTGTAGGGGTGCTTGTGCCTGATTGGCTGTAGTTTGGACCAACATAATGATAGGGATATGTTACAAAAGTTTTCTCTCTAAGTATTCCTATGTGAGAATACTAACCTGGTACTTACAAGTATTTCTGGTTGTGCATTTTTGTGTTACGATTTTACATACATATTTTATTGGGATTTTGATATTTTATTTACCGTGGGGCTCCCACTTCGACGGGGAATATTCAAGCATGTGAATCTATGAAAGACACCAATACTGGAGAACCACCTGTTTACAGGTAAGTAACAATTGTTCTTAATGTTCCAACAGTGCTAGACTCCTTATTTCACTTCCTGAAACTTCATGTTCACTTCTGATGCCTGTCAACATCCTCCTGGGCACCCCCTCCAAATTCTTTTCCATGCCATTTAGCACTGTTCTCTTCCAGGACATCAATAGTCGTAAGGACTGAATAATCCCACCCAGGTATAAATATGCAGCCCAAATCCCACATTTAGGCTCACATATGCCTTCATCCGAAATAAATCCTATAAAATAACATTTCCATTACATAGAGAAATGTACTTCTAATTGTTTGAACATTGCCTTTATTTTCAAAGAAAAAGACAAGGTGATAGCAGGCAGATTAGCCTAGAAGGCTGCATATCGAACACTCATTGGAGAAAAACTGGCACTGTGCCTTTAAGACCTCCAGGCTCGCATCATGTCCCACAGGTGACTGTTATGTCAGTTCTTTTTTCTGGCTTGGCTTCTGTGAGGACCGTGGAACATTGAGCTTGTAAGTTTTAGTTTTTTTTATCACAAATTGGTATTTTCAAGTAAAACTTTGTCTTCACTCAACGTTTTTAGTACGTGTAGTACTATTTCCATCTTTCTTTTTTTTCTGGCTTTACAGCAATTTTTCCTGTCAGTAAGGCATTGGTCAAATTTGCTGTTGAGGGAAAGATTGACGTCAATAATACCACTGAGCTCTCCTTTAGGCTCTAAGTCGCCGGTGTCTCAGTCTGCATCGAAGACCCTATCCCCGTCGAAGTGGACAGCTCCAGGTATGGCTTAGTCTAAACCTAGACACGTCTGCCTTCCATAGGCCCGACGTCTACCCCCTCTTGTTGATGGTCCAAGTCTGGCTCGCCAGCGAGGGCAGCCGTTCGCCATCGAAGATTCCTTACCGTTATTGAGGACACCACCGACGTAGAGGGCACCTCAGATCTACGCCGATTCCAACTCCGAAGACTCAGTCTGTAGGACTTGTTCACATTCAATCTATTGCTTCATCGCTGACGGCAGGGCGAACTCTACCATCGCCGTTGAAGGTCGCCGTCAAACTGCTCAGGAGAGAAGGCCCCCTTCGACAGAAGGAAGGGTATAAAAGTCGGACTGTCTTTTTGTTAACTATGGTCCAATGCACACTTGTTTTCCCTCTTCTAAAAGGTCCATCGCTCAATGGATTGATAGTATCTTGTATCACTTCATCTTATTAGCTCGCTCACAAGCCAAGGGCTCATTCTACGAGGGGTAAAGCCGCTACTATGGCTCTGCTTAGAAATATACCTATTCAGAAGATGTGCAAAGCAGATACATGGCACTCAGTCCATACATTTGCCCGCCATTGCTGCTTAGATTCTGATACTCTGACAGATGCTCAGTTTGGGCAAGCATCCTTGAGAAATGTATTTCCATAACAAATGGTTCAGAATATGATAATATGCAGGTATTCATCCACAGGGTTCAGGGGATGGGCTTGCTACTCTAATAAGTGCTTGACTATTGATGAGTATCCCCTGGAAGAGAAGGATACATTACCTGTAATCCTAGTTCTCTTCCAGGGGTATACTCAAAGTGTTCAGCAACCCTTCCTCCTCCCCGGACAAATACCATGACTAATAACAGGATGTTTTGAAAGTGAAAGATCTGACCTAACTGTCCCCTGTGGGGCAAGATGGGAGCTTGGAGGTCTTAAAGGCACGGCACCAGCTTTTCTCTGAGTGTTCTATATGCAGCCATCTAGGCTAATCCGCCTGCTATCACCTCGTCTTTTTCTTTGAAAATAAAGGCGATGTTAAAACAAGATGGGAGTACATTTCTCTGTCATGGAAATGTTATTTTATATGATTTATTTCAAATGAAAAATACAGTGTAATGGCATATGTGAGCCTAATTGTGGTATTTGGGCTGCATATTTTTCTACATTTGTGTGATATATATATATATATATATATATATATATATTCCGATACTCTTTATTAATTGCTTTCACGTTACAGCGCTGAAGGATTATACACCACTCAGATACAGCTTTTGGGTTTCCATATAACCTAATCCCTACCTAGCAAGTTCACAATAAATGCAAACAGCGCCCCCCCCGCCCAACCCTAAACCAAATTCACTCCCAGCCCCACAGTTAGCAATACAACAGTGTAGTATAGGGTATAGCAGCACACATTCCCAAGAATCCAAGTCCGCAATGTCCTTTGGTGGGTAAGTCTGCACATTCAGTTCTTGAGTATATAGGGTTACCTTCTCAGAAGTATGCAAGAAACTGGTTTTAGGCACCTCCAGCCCCTATCCAACCCCCATTCATCCTGTCCAGACCTCACAATTCTAGATCTACAGCCTTATCCAGAGGGACCCATGCTTTACCTCCGCCACATTCCCCTCCCCTCCAGTACAGAATCCATCTCTGACCCTTGTGCCAGAAGGTATGCATTCAGGGGCCTCCCTATATCTTTTGGTCGCGATTGCAGGGGTTAAAGCTCAGCATAACAATGCAAATGTTCTTGCCAAGTGGATAAATCGTGTATCCAGTCCTTGAACTTGGGAGCACGGCCCCTTCCCCACCTACAGGCTATGCGTTGCTTCACAAGAAAACGGCCCCGTGCAAGATATTTTTTGTGAACTGTATTTGTCTTAGATAAGGCCCAGGAGAGCCACCAGTGGGGTCACCTGTATCTGCACTCCTATCCTGTTCGACATGCATTCAAAACCTGTCTCCAGTATGACAACACTTGTGGGCATTGCCATGCCAAATGAAGAAAGTCCGCCCTCTCCCTCCCACATCTTGCACATTTGTCATCTTCCGCAGGCGGAATTTATGTAGTTTGACGGGGGTATTATATAATCCGTGCAAAAATTTTAAATGGCTGTCATAATCTACTGCTAGCTGTGACTGCCTCTGTTTGTGTGCAACTAAATTCCCATTGCCCATCCGTCAGAGGATCTCTAAATCTTTATCCCACTCCATCTGAGCATGTGGGGCCTTGGAAGGTGGTGCGGCCTGTATGTGTTTGTACAACATAGACGTGACATGCTTAAGAGTTTCGGATTGCAATAGTGCGTGTAAAGGTGGCCGAGTGATCGGCTCTGCAGGGAATGCCGGAGTTGCAGCTTTAACGCTTTGCCTGATTCGTATATACATGAATAGGTCCATGGTGGTTGGCGTGTGTGTACCAAAGAATTGCTCTGTGGAGCGAAACTGACCTCCAACGTAAAGGTCCCCCCAAGTACTGTAGTGGAGACTATCCAGTAACCTTCAACATATCCCCTCATATGAGACCTGCAGCAGGGGGTGGCTCAACAAAGACATCCTAGTGGACTACATCATGGGGGAAACAATCTATTAGCGATTCGTTGAACGCCATGATAGTACAGTCTACCGTGGACTGGTCACGTTCCCGATCGCTCATCGCCGTGAACAGGTATCCCGCGGGAGGGGTCGGGCCATGTACCCATCCTCCACCGCCAAGTGCGGCATAAACTAAAGTGGATGGAACCAATAGACAGCAAAGTGTGCCTGGGCACAATGATAGTAGTATTCAAAATTAGGGATCTCATACCCTCCCTGATAAGGCAACATCAGCCTTGCAAGGTTGAGCAGTGCCCGTTTCCCTCCCCATATGAGTCGCGTAAGCTGCGCCTTGAACGTGTAAAAAAAAAAAAAAAACCTCCCAGGTTGATACGGTATGTTAGTAAATAGGTATAAGAATTTTGGTAAGAGTACCATCTAAATAAGGGATATCCTCCCTGCCATCGAGAGTGGTAGGTGCACCCACTTGGTTATACTATCCGTTATCTTATTGATTGCAGACCTATAGTTGGAACGCATTAGTGCGTCTTTGTCCCTGGTTATATGTATACCCAGATATTTTAATTAGTCAGTCTTCCATACTAAAGGGTAGTCCAGTTGGTGTGGGATGGTCTTGTCAGTTAGGGGAAATATTGCAGATTTAGTCCAATTTATTTGTATTCCAGAGATGGCCCCAAATGTAGTAATTTCCTGCAGTACCGGGTTTAGGTTTTCCTGAGTTTTTTTTATATATAAAGTGATGTCACCCGCATATAATGAAATACGAAGCTGTCGGGACGGGTAAACTAGTACTCTCTCCTTGTGGTGTTGCCTTATTTTTGCGGTTAGGGGTTCAATCGCCAAGGCGAATATAATTGGGGACAGCAGACAGCCTTGCCGCGTGCCCCTGGAAATAGCAAAATTGGTGTATCTGCCTCCATTCAGCAAAACTATGGTTTTGCAGCGTGAATCTTTCTGGATTCACTATGCTGTGCATTATTCTGCGGTCTGGTGGTTGGGTTCGGAATCTTAGTATTCTGGTTTTTTCTTTTCGTAGCACAGGTGGGCGTCGACGTCCCACCTTTTGGTGTACTTCCTGTGACGTTGGCATGCTTCCTGCTTCCTTCAGATTCTTTTTTCCGCGGTTGGGTTTGGATCGTTCCCGAACGGGCTCCAGACATTTTTGGAGAAAAAAGAAGCAAAGAATTATTTTTGAACGGAAAAGCATCGATAACACACCATTGAAGAAGACGACAAAGGAGAAGGAGAACTTCAAGAACCTCGACGTCCATCGAAGAATGCGCGCTCAGGGGGCCCCCTGAAGCAAGAGATGGACAAAACTCCTTTCAAATTCTGCCGTAATTGCCACCACAAGTATGCGCCGAAGGACCAGCACCCGGTTTGCAACCTCTGCCTGCCGGTCGACCACGAGAGCAGGGACTGCAACGCCTGCTCCGTCTTCACGCCGAAAACCCTTAGTCAGAGAGAGGCAGAGGATAGCCAACGCCAACATGCAGGGCAAGGGCCAGCCACCGTCCCTTCGAGACCTGGTGCTCTCGTCTGACGAGGAAGACCACGTCGCCGGGGGAAGACGACGGCTACACGGTCGTAGAGACCGATAAGAAGACTCCTAAGAAGGTAGGAGAATCTACGGCCCCATAAGCCCCGAGAGACTCTCGACAGTCTGACCCAGACTCTCGGAGAAACGAGGCCAAGTCCTCGAAAGCGCCGACACCGAAAGCTTCGGCGTCAAGCGCCGAAAGCTGGAGAACAGCTAAAGATGTTGAAAAGCGTCCCCAAAAAGGAATGTTCAACGCCGGAAGAAAAGGACCCAAAGAGTACTTCGGCGCCGATAAACCCGAAATCCAGCTCGGCGCCGAAGATCGGCTCGGCGCAGACATATCCGCCGAAGAGAGCGGCCGAACCATTCGACGCAGAACATGCCGCCGAAATGGAAAAGAAGAGACGGCTCGAGGACGAAATGGAGAACATCCTGCAGCGGAAGAAAGAATTTGACGCCAGGATGAAAGACTTATTGATCCCGAAGCAACCGAAGCCACAGGTTGTCAAGATAACGGAGGAGGAGGACTACGATGTCGAAGAACAGTCGGGAAGCCCTGAGGGGCTCGAAGTTCCTGAAGAGGAAACCTACTACTTCGAAGATGAAGGGGATGAAGACCAGAGGACGTTCCTCGGTTCTGCATCCTCGGAGACTCAAGAAATTGGCAGGACATCGACACAGAGAGCCCGGAGGAGAACGTCGACACGTACCCTCGAGGCCATCGCCACCTGATGACATCTGGATTTACAACACAGTCATCAGGAATGCAGCAACAGCTTTCGGGGTAAAACTCAACGAAGAAAAACAAAAGGCGGATTTCCTTCTAGAGACACTGCTCCCCACAAACCAGGAGTCAGTACCTGCCCATGCTCGAAAGCGTGAAGGCGCAGGGGAGAGAGGCATTCAAGGAGCCTGCAACATGTAAAGCCGTCACACCCAGGACGTAGAAAAAGTATAAGCACTCCTCAAAGGACCCACCCTACATCCAGGGGTCGGTCACAGCAGACTCAATCATCGCAGCCACTGCAAGAAAGAGGGCTAATGTGCCAACCACTTCAGGCCCACCCCCAGACAAGGAGAGCAGGAGGATGGACCTGACTGGAAGACGAATAGAACAGAACACCGAAATGCACTGGCGCATGGCGAATTCCAATGCGCTGCTCAACAGGCACCTGCACCAGGTCAGACTAACTGGGCCAGCTAACCAAACACCTCCCTCAGGAGTACAAGCAAAGGGCTGAACACCTTGTGGAGGAAGGGAAGAATGTGGCAAACACTTGCCTCAAAATTGCCTTAGACGGAGCGGACACCGCCAGCAGACTCGTGATGATGGGCATCACTGAAAGAAGGCAAGCCTGGCTCAAGATTTCAGGCTTTAAGCCAGAGGTGCAACACAGCATCCTGAACACCATGTTCAACGGTGAGACACTGTTCGGGGCTCCAGTGGATGAGAAACTCACTCAGCTGAAGGAGGACAACGAGACTGCAAGATCCATGGGGGCATTGCAGTTCAGAGGCACTAAGAGGCAACCCGTCACAAAGACCTAACGGGTGGGGTGGAAACCAGCCGGGAACATCACACCAGGCTTTCCAATAGTCGCACCAGGCCGACACACAGCCACAACAGGGGCATCAGAAGCAGTCCTGGCAGTACCAACAAAAAGGCCAGTCCTTTCGCAAGAGAGGAAATAGACGTTTACAAAATAAGAGGGGGACAACAACCCTCCTCTAAGTGACTTGGTCAGCTCCACATACCCACCCATGCAAAAACTCCCAGGGTGGAGCACAGATACAACAGCCAGGAGGTACGTTAAATAAACACCTGCGAACATGTAACACCAGTGGGAGGAAGACTAAACCTTTTCTTCCAGGAGTGGAAGAAAATAACCTCAGACAAATGGGTGCTCAACATCATACAGTGCGGGTACTGCATAGATTTGGAGAGAAAACCCCCAAACAAAAAACCAAGGAGAAGAACGCTCACAAAGAAAGAGCTAGAGGTACTTCAAGAGGAAGCAAAAGAGCTCCTGCAAAAGCAGGCCATAGAACCAATACCTTACAGAGAAAGGAACAAAGGAGTGTACTCAACCTACTATTTGGTACCAAAAGTAGACGAGACAATGAGGCCCATCTTGGACCTAAGGTTCTTAAACACATTCATAAGAACGCAAAAGTTCAAGATGACATCCTTGCAAGAGGTACTTCCTTAATTACAAGGCGGAGACTTCATGGTCAGCATAGACCTCAAAGATGCCTCCCTGCACATCCCAATGAAAAGAGGGCACAAACATCTGCTCAGATTCACCATCAACAAAGACCACTACCAGTTCACAACCCTGGCGTTCGGACTAAAGTTGGCACCACGGGTCTTCACAAAGTGCCTCGCAACAGTCTCAGCACATCTAGGAAGGGATACACGTATACCCTTACCTGGATGACTGGCTAATAAAAGCAAGCTCATACAGAACCTACAAGCAGCACGCACAGAGTGACAAATACACTGATAGCGCTAGGATTCTCCATCCACTGGGGAAAATCCTCAATGAGACCAGAACAAGTAAAAATCTTACTGGGAGCACAAATCAATACCTTACAAAGCAAGGTGTTCCCCAGCGAGAAGAGCACGTTAGCACTGTTGAAGGAGACGCGACTCTACCAGAAGGGGCGAGCTCTGACAGTGATGACGGCGAGCAAGGTCATGGGCATGATGGCATCATGCATACACCTAGTGCCAAATGTACGGCTACACATGAGACCTTTCCAAAAATGGCTACAGGAGCAATGGTCACAAGCTACAGGTCGTTGGGAGGATCTAGTGGTTGTAACTCACTCAGTGCAGGAAGAGATGGCATGGTGGAACATGAACATAAGATGGGGGAAGCCTCTGACGCCACCAACGCCAACAGTGACCATCACCACAGACGCATCCCAGAAAGGATGGGGCGCTCACATGGAGAAACTCAGAGTGAGGGGTCTGTGGACACCAGCAGATGCAGTCAGACACATCAATTACCTGGAGTTGAAGACCATTTTCCTCGCAATAAAGCCCTTCCAGACAAAGCTGTACAACCAGAGAGTGTTGATCCATACAGACAACACAACAGCGATGTTCTACATCAACAAGCAGGGAGGCACACCATCAGCCCCGCTTTCGAAGCTAGCGCAAGAAATATGGAGATGGGCCATCCCGCTCAAGATAGACCTGCTAGCCATACACCTACCAGGAAGGACAATGTGGAAGCAGACTGGCTCAGCAGACCGACATCAGCATCCCACGAGTGGGAGCTCAATGCTCCGGAAACAAGGAGGCTGTTCAACAGGTGGGGGACACAGTCAGTAGACTTGTTTGCAACACGCCAAAATGCAAAATGCTGAAACTTCGCAACCAGGGGAAGGGTCCCTAGGGAATTGCCCTATGGATAGACTGGTCAAAGACATTTGCTTATGCTTTTCCCCCTGTACCTCTGATACACAAGGTACTCAGCAAGTGCAGAACCAGCAACATGACCCTGATACTGGTCGCACCGCAGTGGCCCAGGCAGACATGGTACTCACAGATAATGGAGATGACTGAGTGCACCCCACAAATTCAGGAGAAGGAAAGACCTACTCTCCATGCAAAACGGAGAGGTGCTGCACCCAGAGCCAGAGAGCCTCAGCCTGGTAGCATGGCTCCTGAGGACATAGTTTGCGCATCTGAAATTGCCGGAAAGCACCCCGAGGGTACTACGGGAGGCGAGAAGACCCAGCACACGGAAGTGCTACGTGTCAAAATGGAAGAGGTTCACACTGTGGTGCAGGAAGGAAAGACTGCACAATAAGATGCAGAAGGACTCTACAGTGCTGAAATACCTCACGCATCTGCTCGACAAGAATCTGAGCTCATCCTCACTAAGGGTTCACTTAGCAGCGATAGTCGCTTACACAAGAGGAGAAACAGGCAAGAGCTTCTTTACATCGCAGATAGTAAAGAGATTCCTAGGAGCAAAAAGGATCGCACTGCTAAAGAGGGTGCCGCCACCAGCCTGGAACCTTAATCTAGTCCTAATGGAACTCATGAAAGAGCCCTTTGAGCCAATCCACAAGGCCTCCCTGCAGATGCTGACCTTGAAACCAGCTTTCCTGGGGGCAATCACCTCACTGCGCAGGGTGAGCGAACTACAGGCGCTAAAACTACAAGAACCCTACATCCAGATACACAATGATAGGGTGGTGATGAGAACGGACCCGCACTTCATGCCAAAGGTGGTGTCAAGGTTCCACATCAACCAGACTATACAAATACCAAGCTTCTTCCAAAAGCCAACAACAAGCGCAGTTCTTTGTGTCTTTCGCTAACAGTTTCATGGGGAAACCAGTAACTAAAGGAACGATTGCACGATGGATCGCTCAAACAATTCAGTTCTGCCAGAAACAGGCAGGACAGGAACTAGCAGAGGGGACACGAGCCCACTACCAGGAAGAAGGGGGCTACAATAGCGTTCCTAGTTAACACACCCATTCAGGACATGTGCCTGGCGGCAACATGGGCTTCTGTGCACACGTTCACGAAGCAATACTGTGTGGATATACAGATGAACAAGAAAGCACAAGTAGGACAAAAGGTGCTTCAACACATATTCAATAACCAACGCTAATCTTCCACCCAGCCACCACAAAATTGAGAAACCGCTACAAAGTCTATGCACAGCATAGTGAATCCAGAAAGATTCACGCTGCAAAACGAATAGTTTCTTACCTGTCGATGCAGTTTTGCAGCTTAAAGATCTTTCTGGATTCACTAGCGAACCCACCCACCTCTGCCAGAAAGATGAGGCTGGAGAAAAAAGGTGGTTGAAAACAGAAACAATACTGAAGATAAACGCCTTAAAAGTAAAGCGGTGAATAACTTGAACATTGCCATGGATTCGGAAACAAAACAGACACGAGAAAAAAGAATACGAAGATGGCGCCCAAGGGTGGGAGCTTCCGCAGGAAGCGTGCCAACATCACAGGAAGTACACTAAAAGGTGGGACGTCGACGCCCACCTGGGCTACGAAAAAAAAAAAACAAAGAAAAGACTACGATTCTGGACCCAACCACCAGACCTCGGAATAATGCACAGCATAGTGAATCCAGAAAGATCTTCAAGCTGCAAAACTACACCGACAGGTAAATTATTCACTACTGGCCGCCTATACAACAGTTTCACCCTGTTTACAAACACAGGGTGCATCCCCATATATCCCAAAGTCCCCATCAGGTAGTCCCACTCCACCCAATCAAACGCCTTAATGGGGTCAAGAAATACTGCCACGCCCAACTGTTGGGATCTATGTCCTGCATTACTGCTAAGAGTGTTCTAAGATTGTGTGATCTAGAACGGTTTAGGATAAACCCCGCCTGATCCAGCAGCACCAGCAATTCCATGAGAAGACTGAGCCGAGAAGCCAGGACCTTAGCAAGGATCTTCGTGTCACAGTTCAGTAGTGAGAGGGGCAGTAAGACTCGCAATAAATTGGGGATATATCAGGCTTTAAGGAGTAAGCTATCAGGGCTTCACGCATTGTGTTCGGTAGGCAGCCCTCCTCCCCCATCGCATAGAGTAACTTTCAGGGTAGGGGCTAATTATTTCACATAAGTCTTATAACATTCTATTGGTAAACAGTGCTTAATTTGTAAAAAATTTAAGTCCAGGTGCTCCTTTTTTTATAGGAGGCCACACCCACTTCCCCAAGCTCCATCCATGTCCTCCACTGGTTCTACCCCCTTACTCTAGTGGTGAGATATGAAAGGAGGGTGGGTGGAGGAAGATGAATCAGAATGGTAATGAATGCTGTGATTGTTTGCTTGGGGGAATTCATAATTTAGGGTCGCTTAAGAGTGGGGACATTATTTGAGTATTAGTAGGGAGGAGATTGTTTTTATTGTATTTCTGAAAGCTAGCTGCATTCCTCTCCTAATAAATCTTTTTACTCTAATTGTTGGCCTGCTTCTTTCTGTACCATTTTGCAGTCAGTTATGTGCATTATGTGGGCAGTATGGCTATCCCAGACTAACAGTATGACATTTTAAAGCATAATGCCGAGTGTGATTGACAGGACCATCTCGCCTTCAGGAAACCACTCAAGACCTGGCTGTTCGAGCAGTAGCATACCCCTCCCCCCCAAGCGCCTTGAGACCCTCCCGGGTGAGTATTGCGCTATACAAATGGCATGATTGATTGATTGATTGCTGAACCTGCTCTTCTGCGAAGAGAATCTGCGCTCTCTGCTGGGGCTAGCGCTAAATGATTACTATTTGTCCTCTCAGCCGATAGTGGTTTGCCACAAAGGCATCACCACCACATTTGACATTCAGGCACAAAGCACAACGCATCTATGATGATGTCTGATATGAGAGTTTGCACAGTGCGGGCTTCGGGACATCCAGTGAACAAACACAGACAAACGTGACCGGCAGCGGGAAAGATTAGCTAAATTCCACCACCTGGATGGCCCTCCCTGATCTCGTGGACATTCAGTGTTCACATTTCGGAATAACATGTTAAAAAAGGAAGAGCTCGGCATGGTTTAAAGCAATGGCTGCTCTGCATCACCAGAAAGTATGCTTCCAATACATTCTCTCATCTTTGAGCAGAAAACAATGTCTACAGGAAGCCTAAGAAAGAGCAGCAAAAGTTATGCTTTTACAAGTGTATACTTTAATTAAATGTATCCGGTATTGTTTTTGCAGATCGTGTTCATAAACATTAGTTAAGATATCTCAGCCTTTCGTCCGTCTGAACACAACTAACCCTTACATTTTTTATTCACTATCAAATATTTCTACATAGTCCATTAATAGTTACATATATCACAACAGTTGACAACTTAGCAGAATTGGCACTTAAAATAAAATTTTAAGACATGGACCCCGACTTCTACTTAGATGATGAAATGACATCATGCGGCCTCCGTTGGGTGTTCACTTTAAACCATACCTTGCAAAACATAGGAGGCAGAAGTAGGAGCAGCAATGTTTAAGTGATCTGCATCATAAAGTTGAAGGATCATATAAGATAAACTTGAGCAAGGTGGCACCATTTTGTGCTTCAGCTAAGGGAATGCCTCCGCACTGAACCACCTGCATGCACAACCACGAGGCTTGATGTGGAATAGAAATAAACTTAAAACTGGCGCATTCTGCACACCGGGAAGAAGTTGAACCAGTATTATAAATACCTAAATATATCCGGATTCCAAAAGAGATGTTGAAAGTGAAACTGACGGAAAAACAGCATTTTTATTTTGTGTAAATGATCAACGATTATTAGAATAGGAGTTAAGATAAGGGCAAAGCCCTGTCCTTCCAGCCACCTCCTGGCCCGTGCATTCCACTTCCACATGGTGCCTGGCGCCAGAGGCAGGATTGCTTGAGCCTCAGTTCACACTTAATTTATGCCACTCACAAGAAAAAAAGCAGTGTTGGTTTACCTACTTACTCTAACTGGTGCGCAGCACCAGCACTCACTGCCTTTATTAATAAGCCTGCTGCTGCTGCCGTCTCAACGCTGTGCTTAACTACTGGTCATGGAGGGTAACTTGTGCGGTGCATTTTGAAAAAAAACTACGCACGCTGCCGCAGCTCTCCCCCCCCCCCCCCCCCCCCCCCCCACAGAACCAAAGCCCACTCACCAGCAACACTCCGCTAAGGGCCGCCACCTAAGGCAAATCTACATGGAGAATGGCTGGATTTATATTGGCTCTCAACACTCTTTACTGAGGACTCAGGAGGCGAACAATGGTGTCTGCGCCAGGTGGACCTGCAGTGAATGAGGTGATTATATTTAGTTTGTCATAGACGTGCAGACATGCTAAGCACCGGCACAAATTAGGCACTGTTGGTGAACCATCCGATCCCGGCGCCTGCCCAGATTTCATGTGCATAATTGCCTCAGTAATTTCATCCACTTCTAAATCCATACTCGTAAATGTACGTTGTGTATCTCCCAGCCAGGCCAGGTCTGTATCTCCAAAGTACTGTGGCAAATCAAGCGGGGATTCCCTTTGAGAGGTGCATAGTGAGCTATAATAGACCCCAAATGTTTGCAATTGTTCCGGGAGGTTCCTATGCATTTTGCCCTGTGCGTCCTGGATTTCTGCTATATAGTTGGAGAACTTGGGAGGGCGCACCGCATTTGCCAAGACTTTCCCCATGTGATCCCCCTCTCCATACACTCTTGCCACATGTTTTCCGCGAAATTTGCACTCTATCTGCGGTATCCACATATTCAGTGATTTTAACCCGCAGTTTGGCTCTAGTTACGCTTTCGTCTCTCTCAAGCTTTAATATCCCCTTCTAATCTGTGTAAATCCCTTCGTATGTCTCCAAGTATGCCCCACATTTAGAAATGCACCAACACCTACCCATGACCTTAAAAGCCTCCCACACAACTGAGACTAGACACCGATGCCACATTACGCTCGAAGGCCTGAATTTCCTGGTCAATTTCAGTTCTAAAAACTGTCATGGAGGTACAAAGGATTAAGTCGCCAGTTGATGTAGGGGCCCGATCCACCTGGACCTGCATTGCCACCATCACTGGGAGGTGATCGGAATATGTACGGGCTAAATGAGTCACTTTTTCCAGCTAGTGTGCCATTCCTACGGATACAATCAAGTAGTACAGCCTAGACCATGTGGAGTGTACCGCAGAGTGATGCGTGCCCCCTCTCTGCATAGGATGTTTAAATCTCCATGTGTCTAGCAGGCAGTTATTGCCAATCGGGTCCTCTAGTGACTCTTGCATGTTCGTGTAACGTACAGGAGAGGCCTGGGATCTATCCATCTGTGGGCATACTATCGTATTCAAGCCCCCCCCCCCCTCATAATAGAAGTGGTGCCTATCGTTTGTATATTGCTCCACAATGTCAGAAGAGCTTGCAGGTCATCAGTGTTAGGGCCGTAATAATTAGCAATTGTCACATCATGTGAGTTTAGTCGCTCCCAGACCAGATCAAACCATCCATTGGTGTCAGTTTCCGACCTGCCCACCACAAAGTTCACTCCACGTCTGATAAGAATGGATGTACGACATTACAACGCATGCTTTTACATCGCATGCTTTTACAACGCGAGTTTTACAACGCATACCATTACAACGCATAGTGCTTTGGGGCGCTGGATAGTGAATTATTTAATTTACTATTCCAACTCCAGTCCCCGTGGATAGTAGGGAAGGTGTTGGATAGTAAATTAAATCTATTCCCTATCCTAGAGCGCCCCCCAGCGCAATGCGTTGTAATGGTTTGTGTTGTAAAAGCTGCGCTGTAAAAGCATTGCGTGGTAAAAGTTGCGTTGTAAGTGATGTTTCCCGATAAGAATGGCTACACCGCTAGAATATCCAGAATACAATGCGAAACAGCGTTGTGATGCCCATTTCGCAGCAAATTGGGGTGTGCTTTTGGTTTAAATGCATTTCTTGCAATAGAGCTATATTAATGTGGTGACTGTCCAAGTACACTGTTATCTGTCTTTTCTTCCTAGGATTATTCAGGCCGTAATCATTCCACAATAGTATGTTTAGTTTACATATTTTGTGTGCGGTGCCTGCTAGATCTCCATCGCATGTGAATTAAGCTGAAACGCCTATTACTACCATTTGTGTGCTGAGTCAAATACAAACCATCCGGGCTAGGACAACTTCCCCCACCCACCCACTCCGACATCCCCAACTTGTCGGGCATATATTCCCTCCCAAACATTGAGAAACTGAGGTTGAACATTTACCAAATCCCAGTAAAGAAAGGTTGGGGGATCTCCCTCGTGCGAAAGTCACTAGGGGCACACAACTTGCCCACTCCCCATCTCTATTACACCCACCCGCCACTCCACTGTCAACAAGTGGGCAGCTACTACGGGATGGAAGCGAGTGTCCGGGCGGAACAAAATACAGTTGCAATGTCTAAGTTGATACTTTACCAGTTAAGCACATTTCGCAGGGGGAGTCCATTAGATGTAGTCTGAATATACACTGAATATACTCCAGGTTGTGCAGAACTCAGCTGCCCGCCTTTTGTGCAATGTTCCACGAAGAATGTCTGCAACACAAGCCTGTGTGACCTTCACTGGTTAAAAATTTCTGACCGTGTGGCCTTTAAAACCTTGTGCCTTATGTTCAAAATTCGTCAGGGTTCTGCTCCCACTTACTTGCACAATCTTGTCCGGCCTTACCAGCCTAGTCGTCCTCTCAGGTCATCAAATCAAGCCAATTTTGTAATTCCCAGAATTCGCTTGGCAAAAATGGGAGGCCGCTCTTTCGCCCATTTGGGGCCGAAGATGTGGAATGCTCTTCCGTTGGTGCTCAAAACGGAGACCAATCTTTTTGCTTTTCGCAAAAAGTTAAAAACTTTTTGTTTTAGTTGGTCACTGTTTCTGCTTTATCCTTGCTTCAGCAATTACCTATCTTTCTTCTCTAGTCTGTCCCTGGCGCCGGGAAACCCATTACGGGTAGCTGAGCGCAATACAAATTCAATAAATAAATAAATAAATAAATAAATAAATAGTCGTATTCACACTGGTAGGAGCTTCTATCTTTAGTCTGGTTTCGACATTGGTGATTGGGACTGAGAGCGCGTGCGCTCTCCCGCTTCCATGGATGATGCTCTAGCATGCACCTCCATAAATGATGCTCGACGGCGTTGCTTGAGATAGTCCTCCGCCTGCTGTGGATACAGGAAAAAATGCTGCTTCCCACAATGCATTATTCTTAATTTCGCCGGATAAATCATCGCATAAGGAATCTCTTGAGCCTACAGTTTTTTCTTTACAGCTGCAAATTTGCGCTTTGCTTCTTGTACTGCCTGTGTAAAATCCGGGAAGAATGCTAAGGTGGTATTTTAATAAGGGACCTGTTTCTTCTCCCGGGCTAGGCGCAGAACCGTGTCTCTATCTCGGTAGTTCATAAAGCGCACTATCACCAGGCGCGGCGGCGCTCCTGGGGGGTGGGTGTACGGCCAGGGATCTGTGTGCTCTTTCCACTATCAGGTCCACCGAAAAGAAGTCTCTCCCAAACAGATCAACAATGAGCCTTTCAATAAAATCTTCCTTGCGGCCCGTATTCGTCGTCTTTGCCAGGACAAGGATGCGGACATTCTTCTGGAATGGGCTTTCAAGTCTTCACTCTTATCCTCTATTATCTTAAGAAGTCTGTCCATTTGTAAGACACACTCTTTACTTGCCACGGCTCCATCCTCCAGCTCGGAGATCCTGGTTTCTGTCTCTTTAATCCGTTGGTCATGCTGTTCTAGTTTGTTGACCACAGAGTCCAACCGTGCCGTTTCAGTGTCCATTTTCGCATCTCTAGACGACGGGCTATGTTTCATGCCGAGCAGTATTTTTTTCCAATCTTCTTCCTGGTGCTCCGCTGAATCGGAGTCTGTCTGTTCCAATAGGCCTGATTTCGGCATCTTACGTAATTCAAATGGCATTTTCGTTTGTTTGGTGTCTGTGCACCCCATGCTACTTATCCGTTGTGTGCTAAGCTCCTCTAGGCGAGAGTTATGGCCACTTGCCTTCCTCCACTCTACGCTCTGTGATTGTCGCCTCCAGTGCTCGCCTCGCTATAATTCCGATTCTCTAGACCAGCTGGTCAGGGCGCGCCAGAAGTCACCTCGTTAAGGAGACTTTTGTGTCTCAACCCCAGGATTCAGACACTCATGGTTGAGGGTAGTAAAGCGCGGGTAACTCGCAGCAGCATGACCTGGGTCCACATGTGTCTCTAGCCCCCACGACCTGCCACACTGGTGTTTATTCCTCGCACTTGTGGAAAAAGCAATGTGTTACTATGTGCTGCTGTGGGAAGGCATCACACTCTGTGGGATCACTTGATATTTCTCTGCAAATAGCCCCCAAGATTCTGTGTCTCCACCTTACTGTCGGCGCTCCCGCTGCCTCCCAACAGTCTGGGTCGTGCTATGCCTCCCGCCACTAGTCAGCCAAGTCTGCTCTGTATCCTGAAATGGCCTCCTCCAGCGCCAACTTCGTGTTCTCACCACAACTTCAAGCCAGCCGAGCAGAGTGCGCTTGATACCGCCCCAGCTGCAAAATCTCACCTCTCTCCCTTAGGATCCCACCACAAAGGGCTGAAGGTTTTAATATGTAGGCAGTTAACTGTGGCCCGACCAGGTCTCCCGTGTGACTCCAGCTGTGGCTATCTGCCAAAATGGCACCCATACTTCCCGGTCCCGTTGGGTGCAGTGATTTGCTGTGTGCAGCAATGTCGAGGTACCAAACGCTGTGGAATCGCGCAGTATGCTGCTATGCAGCGTTCTCAGTGTCTTGTAAAGCCTGCTTTCAGACAGCCCTCACTCTAACGGCTGTCGGGACCCGCGCCATACTTCCTACCAGCCACTGGACGTTTCTTCCCGGTGCAGTGTCATGTCCACTGGCCGTCTCCCGCGGCGGTGTCGGCGTGGCGCTCCCGTCACTCTTCTTCCTTTCCCTTAATCGCTCACCACGGGTGGATGTAGCAGTACGCCAACTTGGATGTCGCACCCGCAACTGTTATGCACAGACGCTCCCTGTGTCTCTGCCATCACGGGGGTCAGGCCTGCGATGCTCTGCTCGACCACAGACTTTCTTGGCTTTTGTCCCTGCCTCTCAGATCCAGATATCTGGCTCTGCACAAGGTGTCTTCAGTCGTCGCTTCCCGCCAGTTTGCTCACACCGCATTCGACTCCCCACAGATATCAGCAACCGCTCCGGTGGTAATTTATATTCTTTTATGTCCTTTTATTTATTGCAGTATAGGGAATATGAATGTTTATCTGCCTGGCTCGGCAGGAGTCTCACTGGTGTGCGGCCTTCTTGGTCACGCGCCCCCACATTTGTGTGATATATATGTGTGTATATATATATATCTCCTCTTTAGGTCTCGCCTCTCAATGCGCATGCGCATTGAGCTGAGCGAGACTATAGGGGCTTAAACAGACTTTAACTAACTGGCGATTTGATGCTGTGCCCGTGCGCTTTTAGGTCAATGCGCAAGCGCATTGACCTAAAATGCGCGTGCACAGCATCAAATCGTCAGCCATCTGTTGCCCAGCTTGGTGCCGCTCCACCCCCTGCGGCATCGAAGGCTTTCACGGCCGGCCGGCCGGCCTTTCAGTATCACCGCCGGCCGGCCGTGTCTCCTTTTCTTTTAACTTGTTTTTTTTTCTTGCTCTGTCTTATTTCATTCCAGCCTGATGTATTTTTCTCTCGCCTTCTATCTTCTCTCCTATCCACCATGTCTGCTACTGCTGGTAATCTTTCTTCTCTCCCTTCTGTTTCACTGCCCTCAAAAATGACTCTGCTGCTTCAGTCTGCCCAAAAAAATGCCAGTACTGCTTGTGCGTTACTTTCAATTTTGCCGGCTGCCCTAATAACACTTTCAATCCCCTCAAAATAATTTCCTGCTTGAAGCTTTGTTACTTGCCTCTTTCTGGGCATACTTCAACTGTATACACGTTGCGAACTTCGACATAAGAGTGGTCTGTTGAGAAATTCCATTTCCAAAATCCTGTGGTTTATCACGGTGCAATTTTCCAAACATGTTCACATTTTCTGTTTCCCAACATGCCTCTTTCCTCAATCTTCCAACCCCGTCCCCTTCTTGTTATCTGCTCCCAGCTTCTATCTTATTTTTCTTTTCTTCCCGTTCACCTGCCCCTACCCCCCTCACTCCTCTCCGACCTCTCACAATCGTCCATCTCTCGTTTTTTTTGCCTCTCTAGCAGCCTCTTGCTTCACGTCTTGTTTGTTTTTGTTTTTATCGATTTCCTCTTGTCTTTACTTCCCGTTCACCTGCCCCTACCCCCCTCCCTCCTCTCCGACCTCTCAATTGTCCATCTCTCATTTTTTTGCCTCTCTAGCGGCCTCTTGCTTTACGTCTTCTTTGTTTTTGTTTTTATCGATTTTCCCCTTGACGATGCCACATGTTTTACTTTCCTGCAGCCCGTTGGATTTTCACTTGGCTCGCAGTACGCATGCTTGCTTTCTAAAAAGTACCACTTTGTAGTGGTATACAGATGTTGGGTGGGAATTAAGAGCTTTCTGGCACACGTCACTTTAATTCCGCTAGATCAAAAAAAGGTGAGGCAGGACAGTTGAGTTAAACAGCAAGAATAATAACCTCATTCATAAAACTGACGCCTACATAAAAGAATAATAACCTTCATACGCCAAAAGCAGAGCTGTTTACTGGATACGTGTAGGCAAGCAACAAGAGAAAGTGTCCGCCTCCGGTGCAAACAGCTGCTCGATCCGGGGATAGCTCTGCTGGCTGAGGCCACAACCGGAACAAGCTGTGTTTTTCTGAGGCAGTTTATAATTTAGTGAATGAACCTGTGACATGCCTATAAAATGAGGGATAGCTTTGTTCTGAAACGCATCTGCCTGCAGCATCGATCTGCATATTCTGAGGATAGCGCTTCATTCCAGAACATCAGACTTCTAACTTCTTTGTAATAAAGGCGTTGTTGTGGTGTGTAATGGTGAAACCTGCACCATCGCGTGCACAAACCAGCCACATCACAAACCACCATTTGTCTGTCAGTGCCTCACATCTTACTTCAAAGGCTCTGCCCCCCGCGTGCGCACACCAGCACTCTCCTATTTACCTCCCGCGGCCAGTCGCTCTTCCCATTCAAGCGCTCTGCAGGTCACCATTTGCCAGCATGCGGAGACTTCATAGACTTCAAGCTGTGGCCATAATCAGGCCCCCCTGCTTGCCATAACCCCTGCCTCCTGGACAGCCTCGCTCTCCCAAGCGCCTCGCTTAGGCACATACATACACCACTCACGTGCTCCCGACCCCCCTCCTCCCCCGATCACTTTCACGTCCGCCAGTCTCCCTAGATATAACACGATTACATGCAAAACTGAAAATGTACAGCTCAGCTGTTGATCTCCCAACTCAAGGCCGTATGTGCGACATCAAAGAGTTTAAATACCTATATTCCAAGTGCTACTGTTAATGCAGGTTAAATGAAACTACTAGTTGTTTTGAAACTGGCATAATAAAATCACGTTTTAAAAATATTATTTTAATCTGTGCCAATTGATTGTAGTTTGCACTCGCCACAGGCAGCACAGTGATAGACCCGCTCAGAAGTTTCAATCCCAAAGAACTTTGTCTTGCAGGAAATGTATTCACTGTCACAGGAGTCTGTCATAGGCAGACACCCAGTCCCACAAGCTCAGAAGGCTGCAGAATAGGAAAATGAACAACGCAGGAACAGACACAATTACTGTTGTGACAGCCCACACCCCGTGATCCAATCACCAGATACAGAGTGAATCATTTCTCAAGCTTTTATTTTCTTCACCCAAAATTAGACTTACCACACGACAAACATTAAATCCAAGTCAACATTGCACCTTGTCACTTGTGCTTTACTTCATCACCTGAAAGGTTCATGCTTAAGCTTTGACCAATCAATTTAATGTTGTTCCCAGACCACGCTGCTGTGCAAACAAAGATACTCCCCGGACTTTTGTATAGCGCCGCCCTGCCTCTTCAGGATCTTTGAGTACATACTGTATCTACATTTAGGTTCGCAGGTATAAATATTTTCTGTCACCCCTCGTTTCTAATGCCTCTCAATCTGTGACAGTTGTAATGATAGGCTTTTATTATTAATATTGGAATCAGGACTCATTGAACTACATGCATAGTTTGGAGCCTTCCAGTTTAAGCTAGCTGTTCCTGTTAAAACAAATGTAAGACTCCCCTGGAAATTGTAGCGACGCTGCTGCCGGCCACATACCTCACCATTGCTGATGCATGTGCGTGGGTTGTCAGTGTAACTCACATGGCTGCCAATCTCCCTAGTGTCTTTGCAAATACCACACTGATCCTGGCAATGCCATCTTTCGCTGAGCTCACAATGTGTACACACACACACACTCACTCACTCTTACTTTTCTTATGGGCTCCCACGATTGTGTGGATAAGAAAAACATAGAAAAAGACAGGCACGTCAATAACGAATGCTCATAGAACATTCCCTAATGTTTGGACGATAGAAAATACTCCCTGGTCATACACCCAAATGACATGCACTGGACTATAATAGTGCGACATTTTGCCAAAATTTTTAAAAAACGAGATAGTAAACACAGGCTTTTTGTACCCCCTTGTCAGGCAGAGTTTGTGATTGTTATACTTTGATGTAAGCAGTTCTATTTGCTTGCGTGCATTATGTGTGTGTGCGTTCAATAGTGTGTGTGTGCGTTCAATAGTGTGTGTGTGTGTGTGCGTTCAATAGTGTGTGTGTGCGTGCAATAGTGTGTGTGTGCGTGCAATAGTGTGTGTGTGCGTGCAATAGTGTGTGTGTGCGTGCAATAGTGTGTGTGTGCGTGCAATAGTGTGTGTGTGCGTGCAATAGTGTGTGTGTGCGTGGAATAGTGTATGTGCGTGGAATAGTGTGTGTGTGTTAGTTAGACTCGGTGTGTCACGTGAGGGTGTCTGTGTCTCTAACAGGTATCCCAAGGCCTGCTGATAAGACTCCCCCAGCCATTTGCAGGGCTTCATGACAGCCACTGTCCAATGAATCACAGATGCTGCCTCGGCTGTTCTCACAGTGAGTCTGGCATTCTTAGTACTCAGACTGAGAATAATAAAATATTTCCGTCGCCTGTGCCCATTACCTTCCACAGAGCTCTGTTCACCCAAACCCCAGGAGGTCTCGGTACACCTAAGCATCATTCTAAAGGGGCACAGTGCGAGAAATACTCACCAGATCTCTGCATTTAAAAGCAAAACAATATTTCAGGAATCTTTGGCTTTCAATGCATCATCCTACTTTGCTGAATGACGTTAACCAATTTTGTTGATTTTTGAGCACTTTCGCTTTGCTTTATTGCACTTACCTGCAACGGGTGCTGGGCCGTCCTGTCAGTTTTACATTCTACCCTTTTGCACATTAATGATCGTTTCCTGGTAAGCAAAACCTCATAAAGAACATTGATATGACGAATTCTATTGCCGTCACTCTATCGCCCTCACTCTATCCATCTATCGCCCTCACTCAGTCTATCTATCGCCATCATTCTATCTATCTTATCACCCTCACTCTATTTATCTATCTATCGCCCACTCTCTAGCTATCGTATCTCCCTCAGTCTATCGATCGCACCACCACAGCATCACTCAGGGACACCACAACATCACTCAGGGACACCACAACATCACTATGCACTACTACAGCATCACTCGTCGCCACCACAGCATCACTCGTCGCCACCACAGCATCACTCGTCGCCACCACGGCATCACTCGTCGCCACCACGGCATCACTCGTCGCCACCACGGCATCACTCGTCGCCACCACGGCATCACTCGTCGCCACCACGGCATCACTCGTCGCCACCACGGCATCACTCGTCGCCACCACGGCATCACTCGTCGCCACCACTGCATCACTCGTCGCCATCACTCGTCGCCACCACGGCATCACTCGTCGCCACCACGGCATCCCTCGTCGCCACCACGGCATCCCTCGTCGCCACCACGGCATCCCTCGTCGCCACCACGGCATCCCTCGTCGCCACCACGGCATCCCTCGTCGCCACCACGGCATCCCTCGTCGCCACCACGGCATCCCTCGTCGCCACCACGGCATCCCTCGTCGCCACCACGGCATCCCTCGTCGCCACCACGGCATCCCTCGTCGCCACCACGGCATCCCTCGTCGCCACCACGGCATCCCTCGTCGCCTCTATTCAACAACTGGTTCAAATATGTTCTCTCAATTTTTCAAGCTTTATTACAAATGTCACAAAAAGATGTTAATATTTCATTTCTGTTCTTGGGTTTTCGTCACAATAAAATACACTGAACATAATCTTCACAAGTTATTTACTAAAGTTTAAGCTATTGCCATTATAAATTACAATAACTTTTATTTAAGTATTTAAAAAAATAAAGCCATTGTTTGTAATATCAGTACATTTAAGTCACGTAAATACAAAACATGTTGCATTACAAATGCTATAGGTGTCACATTTGCAAAAGTTAAAAGTATTGGCATTGTAAATGACAAAGCTATTATTTTCGCTATTTTCAAAACCAACATATAAATAAAATATTTGTCATTTACAAGACCAATAGCTCAAACTTTCCTAATGCTAGACCTATTGCATTGCAAATGCTTTTTTGTTAATGCGCTGGAGTCCCCACACGTGGGTGGGACTGTTCAGTGGTTATGACTTTGATTATTCCCCTGGATGAGAACTAGGAATACAGGTAAGTAACTTAACCTTCCTGAATCTTTCCTAAGATCAAAATGGCAATGTTAGACCAAAACAGGGCCTTCTCCACTGTTATGGCAATTCCTCAGTTGAATCTAAGGACTAATCATCTTTGCTAGTTCTTTACATAGCTTTCCTAGAGGGCAAAAAATGTTTCTAGCCTTTAGTCATTGGTGCCAAGTTTCTGCTAAATCTTCTCTGTTTTGCCTATTCCAAAAAAAAAGTTGAAGATCTTGCATACAGCCAGTCTGGTGTGCTGGGTGCACAGTGGAAGTTTTATCTATGTTAGTCATAACGGATACGACTTATAGGCCAATGGCGTATTTATACCGTGAGGCCAAAATCCAGGGACCAGATGTGATTGGAGCACTGACTACCGTCAGAAGAATGCATGGGTTCTCCAGCTTGCTTCTGAAATAAAGTACTGAGACACTAGCCGAAAACAAGGCAGCAGTGTAGGAACCTCGCTATGTATATAGTCCAATGGGTCCCGAGAGGTATAGCCCAGGCTAAAGTAGATAATACTTTACTCTTTTGTAATAGTGTGGTTGAGGAGTCCCACTTATCGGAGAGTAGTGTTAAGCATTTGTTGTACACATTCCGGTAAGAAATGCCACACTCGGACCGAATCCAGAACAATTGTTTGTATAAAAATATTTTGTTTTATTTCTAGATCCAAGATTTACTTAGTAGCAGGTAAGTTAAGCTCTTCATACAATGTTAAGTTTCAAAATTCAGTGAGTGCTGGTTTTGTAGGAACATTCAGATTACTTTTGCAGTTGAGAAAACTTTGTAAAATGTTCAAAAACACTTGAAATTTTGTGTAGATTACTTTTGAATTACTTCATGATTACTTTCCTAGTTTAGCAGTCAATGCGCTCCTAATACAGGACATTACCCAAAAGATCTGAAAAACACGAAGTGATAGATTCCTTACCTTAGAATTACCCCCTGTGCGTCGGTAGGCGTCGTTGTGCGGCTCCACGTGCATCGTTGGCGCCATTGGCGCTGTGATGACGTCGTTGGAGCTACTTGGACACGCCCACACGTGCTGACGTCAGTACTTTATTTTTCCGCGCCAGCAAGCGCAGATCCGGGAAGAGCAAGTACCCCCAGTCAATTTTTGACTGACTGTTTCGAGGCCTTTTACCTCATCTTTTCGAGTTGATAGACTCCTGGTGTCTTAGGGATGCCTGGTTTCAAAAACTGTGGGGAATGTCATTGCATGATGTCTGTGACGGACCCCCACCGCATGTCTCTACTGCCTTTGGCGCAACCACTACCCCAAGTCGTGCCCGACTGCCGGGCCATGGCGCCGAAGACTTTGCGGGATCGACCCCTAAAGTTGCTTTAAGCCCGGCAGTCTGCTCCGAGCTGCTCAAGGTCTCGGTCCTGTGGGAGGTCGAGGGACCGGTCACGGAGTCGTCATCGCCACTCCTCTAGATCTAAGTCTTCGCACTCGGGGTCAGGTAAGTTGAAGCATTCCAAGAAGTCGAAGAAGCATCATCGCTCTTCGACTCCCCCTCGCCCGTTGTGCGACGCGGCTGAGGGCGGTGCCTCCCCAGCCGCTCCAGCAGAGCCTGCGACGCCGCCCCCAGTCTACCCCCTCTTCCCGGGTGCGGGGGTGACGCCTGCCCAGGTGCAAGAGTTTCTTGCTGCCACGGCCCGACTCTTTGGGCCGTCTGGCCCCGCTGGTGCGCCTAAGGGCCCCACGAGACTGACTGGGGTCCTGCCTTACCATCTCTGGCGTCCTGCCTTACCATCTCTGGCGGCTCCGGCCCTGGTGTTGCCGCCAGCTCCGGCCCCAGAGCCGCAGGCCTCCTAGGGATCCGGGATCGGACCCCGATCGATGCCAGTTGACCTAGTGACACCTCAACTGGCGCCGGTCTCCCCGGCACCGCTTCCGACGTTGCCCCCTTCTCGGGACAAAGTCGTCCCCAGGTTCAACCCTGACGCGGACACTGTCAGATCGATGTCGCTCGATACCGACGCAGATGGGCCTTTTATGCCTTATGTCTGTCCTCCTTATTTTGAGCCTGTTCCACAGACTTCGGAGGAACGGGAGGACTGGGAAGGGTGTGAGGTCCCTCTAGCACAGGATTGTGCTTATGATCAGGACTGGGCATAGGATTTGGGGGAGGCCAGTGGTCTTGACACCTCACCTGACCCTGGCAGGCTGTCTCCTCCTTCCGTGGCTACGGAGGATGGAGCCAGTTACGCAGTGGTGTTGCGTAGGGCAGCCGAGGCTCTCTATCTCGGACTCCCTACGGTGGCCGTCAGGACTTAACCTCCTGACAGTGCTCCAACCGGCAACTACCTCTTCGGAGCCCTTGCTGCCGTTAAATGAAGCACCAACGGGTGTTCTTTTGAGCACCTGGTCCAGGCCCAACACAGGGGCTCTTATGGATAGGAACGTGGCCCGACGCTATCGCCCTGCTCTGGGCAACCCCCGCTTCCTCACCCAGCATCCCACCCCTGAGAGCTTGGTGGTCCAAGCCTCCGCATCCCAAAGCACGCTCCCTACCGCACCTCTGGATAGGGAATCCAAGAAGCTGGATCAGTTTGGCAAGAAACTGATTTCATCTGCCAGCTTAGGGCTGAGGTTGGTGAACACTGCATGCTTCTTGGGCCGTCATACCCACTCTGTGGGACACGATTGTGCAGATGCTGTGCATCTGCCCGGAGGAGCCCAGGCAGTCCTCTCCCATGCGATTGCAGCCGAGAGAGATGTAGCATAGTTCACCATACGTTGTGGACTGGATACCGCTGACTCACTGGGCAGGTCTATTTCCACGACTGTGGCGCTTCGGAGCCACGCCTGGTTTAGGACAACTGGCTTCTCAGGGGATGTCCAGAACACCTTGATGGACATGCCCATTGATGGCATTTGCCTTTTTGGCAACAAGGCAGACAGTGCGTTAGAGCCCTTCAAGGACTCCTGGGCTACGGCCAAGTCCTTGGACCGGTCGGCTGCTCTGCCTCCCCGCCTTCTGCTTTTCGCTCCTTTCGTGGCCACGGAAGGGGCGACCCACAGCGTTCGCAAAGCCACAGCAGCAACAACCTCAGCGTGGCCGCGGATGTGGGAACAGTCGAGGCGGTTCAGGGGGCCAATGGGTGGGCCAGTCCACTTCCACCCCTCAGCATCCACTTCAAAGCCTTCCTAGTCAGACCTTTCTTCAGGCCCATCAGACGGCTGGAGGTGGACGAATACCCCATCAACTCCACCACTGGCACGACATCACTTCGGACAAATGGGTGCTGCAAATTATCCGAAGGGGCTACTCGCTCCCCTTCGAGGAAACCACTCCAGCCATGCCTCCTCAGTACCACCGCATGTCGGGATCACTTAGCGCTTCTCCAGCAGGAAGTTGCGGCCCTCTTGGCCAAGGGGGCCATCGAGCACGTTCCGACACCAGAAGTAGGTCGTGGTTGTTATTCCCACTACTTTATGGTTCCGTAGAAGGACAAAGGGGGCCTGCTTCCTATCTTAGACCTTCGGAATGTAAATCGCTTCCTCCGGAATGAGAAGTTCAAGATGCTCAAGCTGGCTCAGGTCTTGTCTGCCCTAGACCCGCAAGACTGGATGGTGGCTTTGGACTTGCAGGACGCCTTTTCAGTTCACCGTGCTCCCCTTTGGCCTTACCAGCGCCCCACAGGTGTTTACGAAAGTGAAGGCGGTGGTCGCAGCTCATCTGCGCAGATCAGGGTTTTCAGTCTTCCCGTATCTCGACTACTGGTTGTTTAAGAATGGCTCGACCCAGTCGGTTGTCTCCCACCTCCAGACGACGGCTGACCTCCTGCATTTGCTGGGGCTCTCCATCAACGTACTGAAGTCTCATCTGATTCCCTCGCAGAAGCTCCTTTTCATCGGACAGGTTCTGGACTCTGCGCGGTTTCGGGTTTATCCTCCCGAGCAGCAAGTCCGGGATTTTCAGGCTTTGATTCCGATCTTTCAGCCTCCGTCCCGGGTTTCAGTCAGGATGACCCTTCGGCTGCTGGGCTTGATCGCCTCCTGCTTCCGGATCATGCCAGATTTCATATGTGGGCTCTGCAGTGGGGCCTGAAGATCCATTGGGCACAACATCAGGGCAACCTGTCCGATCACGTCCAGATATCGGAGGTCACTGCACAGCAATTGCAGTGGTGGCTCACTAATCGCGATTGGGTCAGTGGCAGATCCCTCTCCCTTACCCAACCAGAGCATACAGTGGTGATGTATGCATCCCTTCTTGGATGGGGCTGCCACATGGGAGAGGCAGAGATCAGAGGCCTCTGGTGTCCGGCAGAGTCCCAGCTCCACATCAACCTGTTGGAGCTTCGGGCTATCCGACTGACACTGAAGGTATTCCTTCCCTCTGTCTGGAGGAAATGTAGTGCAGGTGCTCACGGACAACACCATTGCCATGTGGTACTGCAACAAACAGGGCGATGTGGGGTCCTGGACCCTGTGCCAAGAGGCTCTGCATCTCTGGGCTTGGCTGGAACATCAGGACGTGTTCTTGGTGGTTCAAAACCTGGCAGGTTCTCTGAATGCCAGGGTGGGCGAACTCAGCCTTCGGTGCATGTTGGATCACGAATGGCGTCTGAACTCTGACGTAGCGCAAGGTCTCTTTCAGCAGTGGCGAGAGCCTTGGTTAGATCTGTTTGCCACAGAAGAGAACGCACAATGTCATCAGTTCTGTGCATTGGAATTTCCAAGGCGGCACTCGCTCGGCGACGCTTTTCGTGGCGAGAGGAGTTGCAGTCTGTTGTACGCCTTTCTGCCTATACTACTTCCGGCCAGAGTGCTGAAGAATATCTGGCGCGATCGGGCTCAAGTCCTCCTTGTGGCTCCGGACTGGGCTCGAAGAGTATGGTGTCCCGAGCTACTCAGTACAGTACTGGCTTCTCTCCTGATCACAGGTAAATATTTTCGAATTCGGACTTTGGCTGATTTTATAGGAATATTTTCAGTTTTCAAAACTTCACACTTAAAAAGTTTTCGAGTCCAAATGGGTCAATGTTGTTCAATGGCAGGTAAGTGAATTACCGGTTTCCAGGTGAGTACTTGGTTGGTGAAGTTAGGGTTCTAGGCTTAGACTCTGGTGTCCCCCAGGGACAGGTGAGTGCAGTTAGTTAATTCCCAGCGGCACAGGGGAGGCCGGGTGCAGAGGTAGGTAGGCCCAATGTTATCCAATGAGGGAAAGGGGGCCTTAGGTTGGTGGCTGCTGGCTAGTAGGCCAGGCAGCTCTGGGAGCTAGGCTCCTGGTCACTTGCTCTGGGCAAGGAGGAAGTAGGATAGGGCAAAGAGGTCACAGCCAGCGGCACTCGGGCGGCTGGGTGCAGGGTGCTTTTGAGCTGTCGTGCGCTCAATGTTATCCAATGAGGATCTTGAAAAAGGAACAAAGACTGCAGGCTCTGGGACTTTGAGAGGTAAGTTGAGATGTTGGAGCACAGGTAGGTACCCCAAAGGGAGACGCAGGGGGGCGCGGGGCACCGGGTGCAGGGGTGTCTTTGGGAGTCAGAAAAGCTTACCTTCCGCTGGCCGCGGTTGGGGTGGCCCCTGGTTCTGAGTCTGCAGGCGTCGGCTGGTTCGCCGACGAGGGTCTTTGGGCACTGGACTTCGGGTCCCAGGTGCCGGGGGGACGTCTTCGTGGTCTTGGTTCGGGTTGGCCCGTCCCGGCCCAGCTGGTCAAGAGTGGGCTGGTTCGGAGCTTCCTGGTGGGCACCAGGTGGGTTGTTGCAGCAGAGCCTCTGCTGATGGGAGTACCAATCTTCGAGAGGGTCAAGGCAGGCAGGTCCTCTGGGGATCCCAAGGTTGCTGTCCGCGGAGGTCGCCGGGTTTAGGCAGGAGCAGGTTCCAGGATCAAAAGGCTGGTAGGGCTGAGGCCAAGTCAGTTGTTGTTGTCCTGTTAGCAGGTGCACGGCGGGTCTTCCTCTTCTTGATCTTCTTTCTTATTTTTGATATCTGGATCTGAGGAAGAAAGGGTCAGGGAGCCCCTAAATACTACATTTGGGGGCGTTACAGGTAGGGCCAGGGCAGGGACCAATGGGTCCCTGACCTGGGGTGAGTACACCCCCTAGCATGCTCCCTTCCAGTGGGAGGGGGCAGGGGCCTAGCTGGGATTGGGCAGGACTCCCCATCTACAAGATGGCCAGAGACCGGGGTCGTGTTTCACCTCACCACCTCCACCTGAGGGGTGGAGTTGGCACTGCTTGGCACCCCCCCCCCCTTCCTGACGTAGTTTTTCCTGCCAGTCTTCCCGCCAAAGTGGGGGTAGGACTGGTGGGGGGCTGGTTGCTGGGTACAGCAAATGGTCTGGAGAAGCTGAGGCGGTATGCTCAGGATGTGCTTTGTTGCAGACTCAGGAGAGCTGGGGGGGCTCTCCACCCAGGGGTCCAGCAACATGTCTTCTGTGTGGCAGCCTCTGCAGCCACTCAGCCAGATGTGGATTGTAGGTTAGGTTTTCAGTCGGGCATCTCTAAGATGCCCTCTGGTGCATTTTACATTAAATCTCACACTGGCATCCGTGTGGGTTTAATGTGCTGAGAAGTTTGGTCTTCAGTGAAGCCATTATGGTGCTATGGAGTTCGTAATGACAACCTCCCAGCACCATATACTCTTAATGGAATCACTGCAGTTAGTGTCCAGGAATGGCCCTGGGCACAGGGCTCATGCACCTGTGCCCACACCACTGGCATAGGGCACCTAGCTGGAGGGGTGACTGATGTATGCCAGGGCAGTGGGTTTGCGGGCATGACACACAGGGATGTGTGCCATGTCGTCTCTTGGTTTAGTTCCGTACCTATGCACTCACCCTGCAAAGGCAGTGTGTGGGTACCAAGGTACAGGGCCCCTAAGGGTGGCACAATAAGTGCTGCAGCCCTTAGGGGTCTTCTCTGGTCACCATGCCCTGGGTACCTAGGGTACCATTTACTAGGGGCTGATAGGTGGCCAGAGATGCCAATTGGGTTTTGTTTCAACACCGTTTTTAGGGAAGGAACACAGGCCCTGGGTCCCTGATTGGCAGGGACACAGGGCACACTCAGTCAAGCACATCAGCAGTTTAGAAAAAAGTGGGGCATACCAAGACGAGAAAGATGGCACTTTCTCATAAGTATCTTGCATGATTCTGCGATCCTGGCGTGGAAAGTAGTGTACAGAACTGACGTCAGTGGGCGTGTCGAAGTAGCTCTGACAAGGTCATCACTGCGCCGACGCACGCGAAGCCGGATGACGGCGCCTACCGACGCGCAGGGGTACTGCTGACAAAACTTTCCGGATCTAGTCTGACGCCTGGGGTAATTGTAAGGTAAGGAATCTATCACAAGTAATGTTTTTTACAGATGTATCGTTACCGAAGTTAAGTAACTTGTGGGTTAGTTTGCGTAAAGGCATCAAGTTTCTTTTTGTTACAGTACAAGAGTTCAACAAAAGATTTGTTTTTTTGTTTTTTGTTTTTTTTGAGAAAACCCACAAAGGGGTTTACAGGTAAGTAATCAGTTTTAGGATTGGCGGGGTTAGAATCAAGGTTATCCAGTAGATTCACATGCCCGAATCATTCCCCGTTGTCGACATGGAAGTTCCACAGTAACATAATCAAGCAGTTTTTAAATAATGCCATAGGCTATGATGGCCCTGAACCAATGTCATACATGTCCTATCTATGTTCTTTTAAAAAAAATGACTAACTGTTAAATGCAGCAGATCCGCTGCCAGCACCCTTTAGAACTCTCCTTAGCAAAGGCAGTTTCCCTCAGATTTAAAGTCTAAAATTATTTCCTAAAAATGTTTTTTTTTATTATGTCTGATAAGCAAGGACTCTTCCGTGCCTGCAAGAAGAGGGTCCATGTTGATCCTCACACGGTCTGCATTTATTGCCTCCACCCAGCCCATGAGGTAAAGCAGTACAAAACCTGTCACACTTTCTCTTAAAAAATATTGAGATAGAGGGGGGGGTGAAGCTGCTTTTATGGCTATGGTCCACTAAGCACCAGAAATATTCTGAAGAGGACAGTGATTGTTCCTCCAGGCCTCGCTAGAGCCAGACCTCAGGGGACAGACTCTGGAGAGGGTAGGTAATGCCTCAAACCCTCCACAGAGAGCAAGAGCTCAAAAAAGGAGAAACGCTCTAAAGTCTCCTCTGAGCTTTCTGATTCTCTCTCCTCCTCTCCAGTGAGGAAAGAAAAGAAGCACCACAGAGCCTCTTCATTAGATCCTGGGAAATCCAGAACCGAAAAATCATCCTCATTGATGCTGCTGTGGAACAAATTCACTAGATTGACAACAAGTTACACAGTTACGTTGTCGGCAGCAGGGACGACAGCGGCCATCTCCAGGCCCATATTGTTGACGAGAGCACCATTGACGCTATCACGTCGACTTCCACCCCATCTGTGCCATCGATGAATGCTCCTTCGGTGAAGTCACCAATACAGTAGACTGCCATACTGTCGACATCCTTACTGTCATCTAATCTGACACTGGACGACAATAACTGTCATTCGTCGGCCACATTGATGCAGTCTATGACGACGTCTACGGCAGCAAGGACCTCGAACACAGTCTTCCACCGGCATCCCACCTTCGGTCATGATTCCGTCGACGCCACCATCAACTGTGATTAAGGTGACAAATATTTTTTTCCATCCATAAAGGTCTGCAATCATACAGTAAGATCTCCCCTTTGCCTCCTTCGCAACTTTTGGACCTACAGCAGTCTGAAGGTGATGATGATGAGGATGGGGTATATGGAGTGGCGTATAGTCCATTAGAGTTACATGTAAAGTGCCAGGAAAATGATGAGGACTGATGATTAACAAAAATACTATCCATTAAAGCTGGCACCACCACGTCATTAGCAACATTAAGGTTAGCCTCACTAATTTCGCCCTAGAGAGATGGCACATCTTCTGCCATCCTTGATTTCAAGACCTTCAGACTGTGAAGTTAGCCTGGATATGATGTCCATTAGTTCTAGTGGGCACCTTGCACCAGTCTAATCAACCCTTATTGATGGTTGTAAAGTCAACCTTATAGAAAGCTATCCTAGTTGTAGCATGAACCAGCAGTCTTCAGGCTAAGACTTCAGAAGGCGAGCTAAGCAAGTTTCTTTACCATATATAATCCCTTGAATACCAAATGAAAGGACACCACACAAGGTATATATCAAATATATATGTATTTAATCTAAACACAACGCCTCTACACTCTTTATGAGGTCAGAGGTAAAAATACAATACAATTCACACAGTTACTATACGATAAGTTGCACAGTATACGTTATGCTCTAGGGGCCTCACAAACCATATACTAAGAAAGTGGTATTAGTACCACGAGAGAAATAGAAAGCAGGCCTAGGGCCAGTAGAATCACTGGGGCTACACTAAGCAACCAAAGGATAGGAAGTAGGAGACCCACGGGAGCCGTGTGCAGTGTCTCAACACAGGCGCGGGTTCCCATTGACTTTCTGGAGTTCGTAAAAGTTAGTTTAAGGACACTTCAGGATGGACTAGGATGGAACCCTTTTAAACTAGGACACTTCGAGAGTCAAGACCCACTGGAGCACCAGAGTACTAGTGTTACCTCACCCAGGGAAGCCGGGTGCATAGGTGTCTTTTCGTGTCTGGTTTTGTCGTCTTTTTCTATGGAGAGCTGCAAAGAAGTGCTGCAGGCGACCAGAGGTAAAGTGTCCGGGTGGATCCAAGGGTGGATCGGAGATGTGAAGAACCTGAAAGCAGAGGGGACAGAGTCTGGGTCACTAGCCAGTGACCAGGAAGGAACCAGGGGATGTTTGGTGCTTTTAAGGTGAAGGTGAGTTTGTCTCTTCAGCCACGAGGTCCAGGAGGCATCGACTATGACCAGGAGCTGGATTCGAGCTGTCCCACGATGGATCTAGATGACTGCAGCGTCAGTATCCGGATTGGACCCAACAAGCCTTGGCAACTGCAACCCACGCAGGATGTCGAGATTGGCTATGTTGCAGACCTGCAAGGTCTGTGGCGCTTCTCCTTTTTAGGGAAGCGGGAGCAAGCCTGGAGAAACCAGGATCGCAAGTTAGATTCAAGATGGCTTCTTCAGGGGGCTCACTAGCCAACAGGCAAAGAACCAGGAAGACGCGTAGAGCACAAATGTAAAGGCGGGGCCCACGGGACACTCGCGGAGTGTGGGGGCCTGAGCTTCGGTGCAAATGGTGCTCGGGGCTGGGGCTTCTCGTACCCCAATGCACAACTTACTGGGGCTTCAGGAAAGGAGTGCAGGTAGCAAAATGCAGGATGTCCAAGATGTCCGGTCCCACGTCTCTCGTGTCCGCCAGTTGTCTCAGCTTTGCTGTGGATGTGGGTTGGGATTAGAGGTCTGGAAGTCCAGTTCTTGAGTCGCAGAGTCTTCGGGCTCTGACTGGAGTCTTGAAACTGCAGACCGGCGAAGTTGCCTGTTTGCACAGGGTGGTCACTCCTTGACCACAAGGGAGAGGTCTTCCGTCTTCCAGTCAGAATGGAATGTCGAAGGTCATTCCACTTGAACATGAAGGGACAGACTGTGCTTACCCAAGCGGGCAATTTTCTACCTCAACAAGGTTGGAGGAACAAAGCAGTTCACACTTTCAAGTGGTGCAGGAGATATGGTTCTGTAGTAGGGGATCTCTGTCTATAGTCATAATCTAGTGAATAGTCCCGCCCATGTGCGTGGACCCCGGAGCAATCAAAAATAATCTCTTAAGTCGTCTTCTCTGCAGTCCTGCACAGACACTTGAGAGAAAAGTAAAGACAATAATGCAGCCTGTATCTACAAGGCTACACTGTCCAGTACTTAAACTAGAAATGCCAAGGATATTTTACCAACATCACATTTCCAAAATGTGTCAAGTTCCATCCATAGAGACACTTCCCCTTCACCAAAACCTTGGAGAGGAAGGGATGGACAGACAATCCTCCATAGGCTGCCATTATATGTCTGGAAAAGGGATACCGTGCCTTTAAGGAACTCTCCGGAGACCCTCGGTATCCCATGATGCACAGCAAACTCCCTTCACTTTCAGTTCTTTTTTCCGGCTCATGCTAGCTTTACCCTGGAGCATTGAGCTCTCCCTTTTTGGGTTTAATTTGAATTTTTTGACACTTTTCAGTGTTTAGAGTGTTTCACTCGACGTCCACCTGGTCCTTCTTTTTGCTGGAGTTTTTTGCCAGTTTGCCACCTTTTCTGTCGAATGCCTGCATTGTTCGACAGATGCTCGGAGTATGCCAGGAAGAAGGCCAACTCGGATGGCCACAGAGTGTGTATCCTCTGTCTCCCTTCATCCCATGTTCCTGGGGATTGTGACATCTGCCAGTCCTTTTCCAAAAGGACCAGGAGAGAGAGGGAGAAGATCCGGCTCCAAGGCCTGGAGCAGAGGGAAGCTTCAAGATCAAGGTGGGTCTGGGCATGGGAGGACTGGATCCGAGTCCTCTGCCCGTGCTGAGGCCTCTGGGGGGCTCCCCAGTCAAGAAAAGGCCAGGAAATGGCACATTTCTCCATCGACGTTGAGGGCCTCGGCGTCGAGAGGATTGACCACCGTGTGCTCCCCGTTGACCCAGGGCTCTGGGTCGAAGCGGCGCCGACGTTCGACGTCGAGGGGGCTGACGTCGAGACCTCGGAAGAGGTAGATGTCGAACTGCATCAACGTCGAGGAGTCGATGTCGTGTTTGTTCCAGGCACCGGCGCTTGCCGTCGAGGCGATACCGCCGGTTGCCGTCGAGGTCTACTCTGCGTTTGACGTCGAGGACCAGGCACTCGATGTCGAGGAGAAGGAGATCGCCATCGAGGGATGTGTTGGCGTCGAGGCATTCGACGTCGAAGAAGAGGTCGACATCTAGAAGAGAGAAGTCCACCTCAAGGAGGCGATCCAGGGCAAGAACGGCGTCACCGGGCTCGGTGGTCAGCCTGTCCTCTGCTTCCACGAGCCCCTAGTCACGGCGGAGCTCGTCCAGTAGAAGGTCGGCTTCTAGGACTTCGTTGCGAAGGCCGACAAAGAAGAAGAGAGTAGTTAGATCTTCCGACTGAGTACTCAAGCCTACTCCCCTTCTCGGCCAAGGTAGCCTACACCTCCTACGTTGCCGCAGAAGAGTCCCACTCCTCCACCGCTTCCGCCTCTTCCGAGGACTCTCCTCCTCTTCCGAAGACTCCTCTTCCTCCTGCTCTGCCTCCGCATCGTCCTCAGCCTCTTCCACCACGACTTCATCCATGGTCAGTCTCGCTGCCACGCTTCCCGTCACCACCTAAGGGGAAGCCACAGCTGAAGACTCCTTCTCTACCTCCGCAGCTGACCAGGCCGGTGGATCGTCCACTACCTCGGAGATCCAGATCACGGTCCAGGTTGCGATCCAGGCGAGCACGCCGTTCTAGGAGAGACAGACATTCATCTACAAGGTCCCGGCGGCATCACAGGATCGATCGAGATCCCGTCATACGGATTCTTCTAGTGCGCGGGGGTATTCACCCACCCTGTCTGATTCACCCCACACGAGAGTGTCACCAGTGGACGACATGGTCTTGTTTCAAAAGGTGTTATTGCGAGGGACTGCGAAGCTGGGTATTACCCTGACAGTGCCTACGCCTTCTACGTCCGTGATCTTCGAGAGTCTCCATAAGTGGCAGCTGGCTCGCCCCCTGTTACCCTTGGTGCCAGGGTTGGAAGAACCGGCAATGGAACTCTTTCTGACGCCGGCGTCGACAAGATCCGCCCCCTCACGGCTGCAGAAGAAATACAGACCACCTGATTCAGATCCGGTCTTTCTCCGATCGGACCCGATCCCAGATTCGGTGATCGTCACGGCAGCCAGAAAACATGCTACCGCTCCATTCTCCACGGTGCCCCCAGACAAAGAAAGTAAGCAGATGGATTCTGCAGGACGTAAGGTCTGCGGGATGGCGGCTACGTCCATGAAAGCCGCCAGTGCCACGGCTCTCCTGGGGCGCTACAACCGATCGTTGTGGGATTCCCTCCAACAGTTTTTAGAGCATCTCCCTAGAGACAAGAGGGAGGATTTTCAGGAGATCATCAACGAGGGGATGATGGTGTCCAATCAAGTAATTAGTGCGGCAGTGGATACCTCGCTATTGGCGGCCCATGGTTACTGCCATGGGATAAATCTGAGACGCCATGCCTGGCTACGACTGATGTCGTTGAAGCCATAGGCCCATATGAGGGTTGCCAATTTGCCGCTCTCGGGGGCGACATTATTTGACAGACATGCTGATGAGGAGATGGCCCGCATGAAGGCGGAGGCTGAAACCCTTACGGCTGTCTGGTTAGAGAAACCGAAGGAGAAGACTTTCCGCCCCTTCCAGAGGCGTTTTGGTGCCCAGGGCAGAGGGCAAGGTCGTCCGACTGGCCAGCAGCAAAATCAACATCAGCAGTACCAGAGGCGGCCGCCTCTGGTACTGCTGAAGCGACGGAGGGGCAGAGGTGGCCAGTCCTCCTCGACGCCCAAAGGCCTGGCTGGGTCTATGCCCTGAGGTGCTACTTCCCCCTCGTCCGTTTCCTGCTCCGGTGGGGGAAACATCCAACATTACTTGGCAGAGTGGAGAAAAATTACTCCGGACAAGTGGGTGCTGAATATTGTTTGCAATGGATACAGTCTGCGTTTCACCAGCCCCCCTCCAGCAATTCCACCGGTTTGCTTGCAGTTCCAACTGCACGAGCTCCAGACGGAGGTCGATATCCTGTTGAGAAAAAGGGCGATAGAGGATGTCCCTCTGTCTCAAAGGGGAAAGGGCCTCTACTCCAGTTTCTTCCTGGTACAGAAGGACAAGAACGAGTTCAGGCCCATTCTGGATTTGCGACAAGCAAACAAATGGATTCGCAGGGAAAAGTTTTGCATGCGGTCTTTGCATCAGATCTATCCTCAGCTGCAAAGGGGAGACTGGCTTTGCGCAATAGATCTACAACAGCGTTTCCAAAACTGTGGTCCGTGGACCCCCAGGGGTCCATGACATATTCCCAGGGGGTCCGCAGGACTTGAGTGCCTGACGTCGTTGTTAAAGACAAAATGCTCATGCGCCTTCACAGCTCACAAGAGATGTGAATGTTAGCGCAGGGGCGGCAAAATCACAATATAATTTGGTTCAGCTTTAGGTGCGAGCTGAAGGGTGATTTGCCTCATTTCATTATTTGATTCTGCACGTCGCGCTCGCACAGCAGTGCATGTGTTTCCTCTTGTGTTTGCTGCCAGCCCCAAGGCATTTTGCTATCATGTGTCCCTTTAGAAGAGCATTCAAGAACCTCAAATCGGCAGGAGGGCTCTTCTCTGGAACTGCCTGTGAGTGTTTTGTAAGTGTACCCTTTTACAGTAAAAGCGTGTGCATAACGTGTTTCCTTTTTATGTCATCAGCACCTCATGTAACATAGCTGCCACTGTTTCAGATTGCCTATGTGTCATATTTTCATATGTGTGAGTCTGTTTTTTTTAACATATCTTTTTTTAACTAGTGTCTCAAAAGGAAAGCAGTGCTTTTAGAGAGCCCACGCCTGTCACTTCTCAGCTGCTGAGGGTGGCAGAGGTGACCAGACATCGAGCGGATTCCAGGTGCAATATGACACTAAATAGTAGACCTTATGTTAACTTAAGAGTGCCACATTATTGGTAATTGGCAAAAACAAAAATAGGGTGTTACATGGCGAACCTGGGGAAGAGAATATGGTGGCGTAAAAGATGGGGTGAGGTGAAAGCACATTGAGTTGGGGGCAGTTTGTAATTGGGTTGTGGTGAACAATAGAAGAAAATGGCCAGTGGAATTTATGGTCAGCCATGAAGGACGGAGCCGACTTTGATCACATAAGACCGCATCGGGCTGGGCAGGAATGAAAGTGTTTGTCAGCAGTGTACCGGCACAATGCAAGTGCAATGTTAGGCAGCAGGGTTAATACTAGGGGTTGAGAGGTAAAAAGTTGGCAAGAGAAATTTAAAAAACACCCTTAGATCTTGAGGTGCCAGTCATAGAAGCTTAGGAGGTTAGAAGAAAAGCAGGGGATGGAATGCTGCACGAAGGAGTAGGCCAGAACATCAGAAACTGAGTAGAAAAGGGAAGAGACTGACGAAATACTGCATTGTCTTTCCTCTGACATTTGGTGTGACCTTGAAATTGTGAGCTTAAATTATCGGACAGAAGCTTTACATGCCACCCTCCAGAGAAGGGTAAGTGAGAACTGTTATATTGAGCAGTAGTTACATCTGTTATTTCCAGCGCTTTGAAACTGCAAGTGTGTGGCATGGAGCTCTTTTGAAAATAAGTTATTAGGATTACTAATCATAAAGAACTCTAGTGAGGTATGTGTGTGGCAGTACTGGGAAGAGAATGGTACAGTGAGGGAGCATGGGACTGGTATTGAGCAAGGTTATGGAGGTATAGAACGACATGAAGAATGTTAGGGGAGGACAGGAATTGGGGAGGGGTCAACCAGAGGCAGCAGTGCAGAAATACTAGAGAGGCCAAGCAAAACAGGCTAGCATAAACCTATACCTAATATCTGCAAACCAGGTCCAGTGTGGGCAGTGAGAGCAGGGCTTTTAATAGCCCAAGCCCAGCATCGTACCTCACTTGGGGGTAGAGAGGAACAAAAATACAGTGTTTTATGCAAACTGTTACAGTTTCCTGGCCCTTCCACAATCTCAAATCCACAGGAATATCTCAAATGTTTATCTGAGGAAGGGGGGTATCCCTTCCTGCAAATGTTCAAATAAGACAGGGTATCAAATGGATGCTCACAATCATGGTTAGAACCCACAACCAGATGCACTCCAATGGCACCAATGAACAGGTACACAGTAGTGGGTGTGATTAATGCTTCTGAAACATAAGGGGTAGTTTCAGGGCAAGCTTCTCTCCCTCAAAGAATAGGTACAGCACATAACCAACAGTGCAAGCATCACTCAGTGCAAACACAAAGTGGCATTAGCAGTGCAAGCTTTCCTCTCTCGCAGAACAGCTACACAAGGTGCATCAGTTGACCAGTTTCCCAGGTTCATACCACACAATCCCTCACATAACAGGCACAGCTCAGCATCATCATTGCAGGCTTCCATTCCTCATAGAAGGGATACGGCAAGAGCATGAGTGCAAGCTTCCCTCCTTTGCAGAACAGTTACAGCATGGTAACAGCAGTGGAAGCTTTTCTCTGTGACAGAAAACCTTTATAACAGTATATCAGTACAGATTTCCTACAGTCACAGAACAAGTAAAGCTTAGGAATTATCAGTGAGGCTGCCTCTCACGTAACAGGTGCAGCACAGTCTGCAGCAGTGAAAACACACTTGCCTATTGATGCGTATGTTTTAGTATGATTGTGTGGATTGTTAGGTCCTTTGATGGTTGAGCAAGTAAATGCCCCCACCCCATATTTATGTAAAAAGGCTTTCTCAAATGTTATGTACCTAAAAAATAGGTACAGAAATCGCTTGGTAAATATAGAATCTGACCTGAGGATTCAAAAACGAAACATTGAAAAGTTAGTCGCCGAGATGCAGCACCATCCTTCCAATTAAAATGTTTTGATTTTTTCATATTTTTCAATATAAAATATTAAAAGCTTTAGTGAGGTAAGTATTTGTTTAGAGGGTACTTGTATGTGTATTTTTTGTGAATTACTGTTTTAATGTTTTAAAATTTAAATTGTACAAATTGTTTGGGGGTCCCCGGCTTCCAGTAGTGATTCTGTGGGGGTCCTCAGGAGTCAAAAGTTTGGGAACCACTGATCTACAAGATGCGTACTTCCCTGTTCTGATTGCACGGAAACACCGGAAGTTCCTGCGATTTCTAGTCGGCACCAATCACTATCAGTACACCGTACTACCGTTTGGACTGAAGTCTGCACCCAGGATGTTTTCAAAATGCATGGCAGTGGTGGCAGAGCACCTCCGAAAGAACAAGGTGTTTGTCTACCCGTACCTGGGCGATTGGTTGATCAAAGCCTCCACCTTCCAGAAAGCACAACTGCACTTCAACAAGATGGCTGTTCTGTTGAGCCAGCTGGGGTTGCACATAAACATGCCCAAGTCTGTCCTGATTCCTGTCCAGTGCTTGCAGTACTTGGAAGCCTCCATCAATACGCTGTCAGCAAGCGTGTCTCCTTCGGAGGAGAGACGCTTATCGATCCTTTGTTAGGCTCAGGCTCTCATAGCTGCTCCATCTAAAACAGTGAGGACAGTGTCTTCTCTACTGGGGTCGATGGCCTCTTGCATCTTCCTCACTCCACATGCGCGCCTCCACATGAGGCCGCTGCAGGAATGCTTCGAGGATCAGTGGGACCAGAGGAAAGGATGCTGGGACGACTCGATCCAGTTGTCTCGTCATGCCCAACAGTCCCTGAGATGGTGGTGCTCAGCAGAGAATCTCCTCAGAGGGGTTCCTTTCCACAAGGACATCCCCACTCAGATTATCGTGACGGATGCGTCTCTCCAGGACTGGGGAGCGCATTCAGACCATCTTCAGATCCAGGGAACGTAGTCTCTGGCGGAGTCCACGTATCACATCAATTTCCTGGAACTCAGAGCTGTTCACTTGGCACTGAAGGCCTTTCATCCGTCCTTCCAGACCAACTCCTTGCTTGTGCAGACGGACAATACGACCACAATGTATTATCTAAACAAGCAGGGGGGCTCAAGATCGCGCACTCTGTCACAGGAAGCGCAGGCGATCTGGCACTGGCTGCTAGCCAGAGGACTGAAGAGAACGGTGACTCATCTGCCAGGTGTGCAGAATGTAAACGCACTCAGCTGGTTGATCCAAGAAAACCACGAGTGGGTCATGAACGACTAGGTGCTCGAAGACCTCTTCGCCATGTGGGGCACTCCAGACGTAGATCTGTTCGCCACCGCCGAAAACAGAAAATGCCATGACTTCGCCTCCAGGTATTACCAGCCGGGGACTCTGGGGAACGGGTTATGGATCAGCTGGTCGAACAGCTTTCTGTATGATTTTCCACCTATTCGCCTGATTCCGGCGGTGCTCGTCAAGCTTTCCCAGTCCAGTGCGCGGATGATCCTCATCGCTCCGGAATGGCCCAGGCAGTGGTGGTTCACGGACCTGCTTCACCGGTTGCTCCTACCTCACCGGCGGCTGCCGTGTCGGCTGGACCTTCTCACGAAGTTCAGGGGACAGATGGTACTCCCCAACCTCTCGTCTTTGAGTTTGGCGGCATGGCTCCTGAGAGTGCAATATGGCCACTTGAATCTTTCTGAGGATTGCATAGACATATTGAAGGAGGCTAAGAGGCCTTCCACTAGGACTTCTTACGCTTACAAGTGGAAGAGATTCTGCATCTGGTGCACGTCTAAGAACTATGATCCGACGACCTGCAAGGAAGATGTCATCCTTCCATACCTTCTGCATTTAGCCCAGTCTGGACTTAATTTCTCTTCCATTAAGGTTCACCTCGCAGCATTGACTGCATACAGGAAATGTCCTTCGCAGACGTCCTTCTTCCAGATTCCTGTAATAAAGGATTTTTTGGAAGGATTGAAGAAAGTGTTCCCTCTTGTTCGGCTTCCTTCGCCTTCGTGGGAGCTGAATGTGGTGCTGTCCAGGTTGATGAAAGAACCTTTCGAGCCTATTCACAAGGCTTCACTGCAGCACCTGTCGTGGAAGGCGGCGTTCCTCGTGGCCATTACATCGGCCCGCAGGGTGAGTGAAATTCGGGCATGGTGTTGCCAGGAACCTTATACTGTGTTTCATGCTGCTAAGGTTGTTATGCGTACTCACCCGAAGTTCCTTCCTAAGGTTATCTCTGATTTTCATGTTAATCAGACTATAACTTTACCAACGTTTTTTCAGAACCCATCTACTCCAGCGGAGCGTTCTCTTCATTCCCTGGATGTCAGGAGGGTGTTGAAATTCTATCTGGATAAGACCAAGGATATCCTTAGGTCCGACCAATTGTTTATCAACTATGGGTCGGTCAGGACCGGTCTGGCTACCTCTAAACAGTCCATCTCCAGGTGGATTGGGTCATGTATCCAGCTATGTTATCAGAAAGCGAACAAGACCTTAGGGGGTAAGCCTAAGGCTCATTCTACCAGGGGCAAAGCAGCTACAACAGCTTTGCTCCGTAATGTTCCCATTGCAGAGATCTGCAGGGCGGCCACTTGGAAGTTGGTCCACACCTTTGCTAAGCATTACTGTCTGGACTCTGATGCCAGGGCAGATGCTCAGGTTGGGCAGGCTTCGTTGCGAAATCTGTTTGCACAGTAGTGGTGTTGTCTGTCTTTTCTCCACCGCAGGGTTGGTTTTTGGGATGGGCTTGCCATTCTATTCACTAGATTAGGACTATACTCAGAGATTCCCTACTACAGAAGGAGTAGTTTCTTACCTGTAACTCCTGTTCTGTAGTAGGGGTTTCTCTGTTATAGTCCTAAGCGCCCGCCCTCCTCCCGGGTGGAGAAAATGGTACTGTAGTGTATGCTACAGGCCTTGCTGGATGCACCTTCAAAAAGAACAAAGTAAAATGAGTTTGCTGTGCATCATGGGATACCGAGGGTCTCTGGAGAGTTCCTCAAAGGCACGGTATCCCTTTTCCAGACATATAATGCAGCCTATGGAGGCTTGTCTGTCCATCCCTTCCTCTCTATCATTCCAAGGTTTTTGTGAAGGGAAAGTGTCTCTATGGATGGAACTTGACACATTTTGGAAATGTGATGTTGGTAAAATATCTTTGGCATTTCTAGTTGAAGTACTGGACAGTGTAGCCTTGTAGATACAGGCTGCATTATTGTCTTTAATTTTCTCTTAAGTGTCTATGCAGGACTGCAGAGAAGACGACTTAGGAGATTATTTTTGATTGCTCCGGGGTCCACGCACATGGGCGGGACTATTTACTAGATAATGACTATAACAGAGATGCCCCTGCTACAGAACTGGAGTTACAGGTAAGAAACTACTCTTAATCCGTGGTGCAATGTTACACGATCCTAGTAACAATACACCTCCCAGCAAAAAAGAACACTGAGGCAGACAGAGCAGACAAAAATGTGCGTCTCCCGAATGGGAGATAAAGCAGGAAGTACTGGGCATTATTTTCAGACACTGGGACACACCAAGCATGGACCTACTAGTCCAAAAAAAAGCAAAATTCCAAGACTTCCTGTCCACGTTTCTACGTCAACAGTCCAAAGGGATGTATTTTGATAGACTGGTCAGGGAGATTTGCATAAGCCTTTCCACAGACAGGCCTGAGCCCAAGAGTACTGGAAAAAGCTAGACAACCAGTGACGTCACTCATATTCATCGTACAGCAGTGGGCCAGACAGACGTGATATTCAGATCTACTAGAGATGTCCAGAGGACAAATCGTACAAATCCCCCCCGGAGAATGGAGTTCCTGAAGGAGGCTAAAAAGCCAAGCACTCGTATGAAATTCATTTGCTGGTGCATGGAACTTGAAAAACTAGAAACCAGGACAGACCACTGTATGGTGCTTAAATGCCTTACCCACCTACTGGCCTGCGGCCTGACTACTCATCACTGAGCGTCCATTTGGCCGTCATAGCCTCATACACCAGAGGAACAATTGGGAACAGTATCTTCACACTACTAGTGGAGAAAAGATTCCTGGAAGGATCACATCGCAGAGTCCAAGAGCTACAAGCGCTCACGATCCTGGAATGGTATCTTAAAATCCACAAGGACAGTTGTTTAACAAACAAACCCTCAATTTCTACCCAAGGTGGTATTGCAATTTCATGTCAACCAAAGCATTCAACTACCAGTTTTTTCTAGGACCCAAAGTTACAAGCTGAAAGGGCATTACACACCTTGGATGTGCGAAGAGAACTCATGTACGACCTACAAGAGAAGAAAGCAATTCGAAAGGAGAATCCACCTTTTGCCAGGGTAAGCAAAGGTACGCTGGTAACAAAGGGAACAATTGCGCTGTGGATAGTGGAAACTATCCATATCTGTTGCACAAGGCAGGAAAAATTCTACCTACTCGCTCCAGGTTGCACACAACCAGTAAGAAGGGTGCAACCCTAGCATTCCTGGCAAACATACCCATTATCGATATCTGCATGTGCACGACTTGGTCACTCCACATACCTTTATGAAACACTGTGTGGACATCCAGCGTGCTACAACACTGGTTTGCCAACTCAACCACAGTTAACCCCTCCTTCCCAAGGAACCATACACCAGTACATAATCAGATGCAGAGCATGTGAATACAGAAAAGGATTCATGCTGCAATGCGGAATGTTTACTAACCCTTTGGGCTGCAAAATGACTCCTGGTAAGTAACCATTTTGTCATTCTTGGTAACCAAATGTTCGAGGCATATGGGCTGCAGACCACACCCTATTGCATTCGATCACCATCTGGTGGTGGGCCTGGATGATTACACTTTGTTGTTGTCTTTGAAGAGTCTTTGTCTGTTGGATAACTCCTCCCTTAGATCGTAGTGCGCATGGGCATCGACTCCATCTTCAGATTGTTTTTTTCCCGTCATCGGGCTCGGATATGTTCATCGTTTGGTCTCGTTACCGATCTCTTTTTTGAATTAATAGTCAATCATAATACAATCGGCATCGTCTTCGACAGTGATTCAGGTTACATGCTTCTAAGAAAGCCTTCGCTTCTCGATTCCAGCGTTCGTTGGGGCCGTCGGGCCCAACTGCGCCATTGGGCCTTTGGCTCATGGAAAGAACACCCTTCAAGAAGTGCTCTCTGTGTGGACACAAATTCCCTCACACCAATCTTCATGAGGTTTGCAATCTGTGCTTATCTCCAGAGCATGAGTCGAGACTGTGAGGCCTGTGCTTCGCTCCGGTCCAAGAAAAGCATCAGGGACCGTCTAGCTCGAAGAGTAATGGCGCAGTCATCTTCATCAACGAATGTATGTCCTTATTCCGCTGTTTTTCTCCCGCAGGGAATCACAACGCGGACGCGACCTCATTGTGATTCCGCATACCATTACTCCGCAAGTCGGAACAACGACTTGCGGAGGGGGGGCGCTGGATGTTGGTAATTCCAACTCCAGTCTGTGCGGACACTAGGGAAGGTGTTGGATTTGTACTGCAGTTCGGAAGTCATTGGCAGGGAGGAAGGGTTTAAGTTTCCTCAGGGTATTTATTTGGAAGTTCGCTCCCTTGGTTGCCTTGCTGATATGTTGCTGCATGTTGAGATTGGTGTCAAGTGTAATGCCTAAGGATTTTGCTGAGTCTACGATGGTGGGTTGGACATTGAGTGCAGTTAGGTCTTTAAGCCAGAGTTGTGTGGTAGAGATCTTGGTGGGAGGTGAGATAAGAAGGAACTCTGTTTTCAGAGCATTGAGTTTGAGAGGATTATCGGCAAGCCAGGATTGGGTGCTTCTGATCGTTGAGTTCAGGAGCAAAATGTCTTTGGGGGATTGTAATTTGAGATATAGTTGGGTATCATCAGTGTACATGTGAGTGTATATTGGACTCTTGTAACAAGGTGGTGAGGGGTTCCATGACTAGGTTGAACAAAGTTGGGGATAGGGAGGAACCTTGTGGGACGCCTAACGAAACAGGTATAGGCGAGGACATCAGGTTGTTACTCTTGAATTTCTGCGACCTGTTGTGTAGAAAGGAAGTGAACCATTTGAGGACTGTCCCAGATAGCCCCATTCTTGTGTTTAGTAGTTCGAGTAATTTCTCATGCTTAACGGTGTCAAAAGCTGAAGAGAGATCAAGAAGGATGAGGAGACGGGTATCGTTTTGATCTAACATTTGAAGGGCGTCGTCAATTATGTGAGTCATAGCCGTTTCAGTGCTGTGCCCCGCTCGGAAGCCTGATTGATGATAGACGATAGACGAGGCTCTGATCGAGGTAGACGCCGAAAGCAGAGGATTCAGCTTCTGGAGACTAGGATCAATCCGAAGAAGACTATCTTCCAGCTGGTCAACATGTCGTGAGTACAAGCGTCGACTCGTTCACCCCACCATACCGGGACAGGCTTCGGTTCCACCTCCACCTTCTGGTCCAGGTGCACACCGACCAAAACCTTCCGACGCCCGCCTTCTGGCTCGGCAGCGAAGAATATAAACAAGCATTTACAATGCAATGGTCTCGTCAATATTAAAGGTAGAGCTATTGGCATTGCTTATGACATTTTCTTTCTTTTTTTAAAACATAAATAAATGGTATTGTCATTTACAATGGCAATAGGTGAGCATTAGAGAGTAGTAGAGTATTCGCGGACACAGAGCCCAACACACACACAGAGCCCAACACGCACACAGAGCCCAACACGCACACAGAGCCCAACGCGCCCGCAGAGCCCAACGCGCCCGCAGAGCCCAACGCGCCCGCAGAGCCCAACGCGCCCGCAGAGCCCAACGCGCCCGCAGAGCCCAACGCGCCCGCAGAGCCCAACGCGCCCGCAGAGCCCAACGCGCCCGCAGAGCCCAACGCGCCCGCAGAGCCCAACGCGCCCGCAGAGCCCAACGCGCCCGCAGAGCCCAACGCGCCCGCAGAGCCCAACGCGCCCGCAGAGCCCAACGCGCCCGCAGAGCCCAACGCGCCCGCAGAGCCCAACGCGCCCGCAACACGCGCCCACAGAGCCCAACACATAACACACAACACGCGCCCACAGAGCCCAACGCGCGCCCACAGAGCCCAACACATAACACACAACACGCGCCCACAGAGCCCAACACATAACACACAACACGCGCCCACAGAGCCCAACGCGCGCCCACAACACGCGCCCACAGAGCCCAACACGCGCCCAAAACATGCGCCCACAGAGCCCAACACGCGCCCAAAACACGCGCCCACAGAGCCCAACACGCGCCCACAGAGCCCAACACACAACACACAACACGCGCCCACAGAGCCCAACACACAACACACAACACGCGCCCACAGAGCCCAACACATAACACACAACGCGCGCCCACAGAGCCCAACGCGCGCCCACAGAGCCCAACGCGCGCCCACAACACGCGCCCACAACACGCGCCCACAGAGCCCAACACGCGCCCACAACACGCGCCCAGAGCCCAACACGCGCCCACAGAGCCCAACACGCGCCCACAGAGCCCAACACGCGCCCACAGAGCCCAACACGCGCCCACAGAGCCCAACACGCGCCCACAGAGCCCAACACGCGCCCACAGAGCCCAACACGCGCCCACAGAGCCCAACACGCGCCCACAGAGCCCAACACGCGCCCACAGAGCCCAACACGCAACACACAACACGCGCCCACAGAGCCCAACACACAACACACAACACGCGCCCACAGAGCCCAACACACAACACGCGCCCACAGAGCCCCACACACACACACACACGCCCACAGAGCCCCACACACACACACACGCCCACAGAGCCCAACACACACACACACACACGCCCACAGAACCCAACACACACACACACACACACACACAGCCCAACACACACACACACACACACACAGCCCAACACACACACACACACACACACAGAGCCCAACACACACACACACACACAGAGCCCAACACACACACACACAGAGCCCAACACACACACACACACAGAGCCCAACACACACACACACAGAGCCCAACACACACACACACACAGAGCCCAACACACACACACACACAGAGCCCAACACACACACACACACACAGAGCCCAACACACACACACACACAGCCCAACACACACACACACACAGCCCAACACACACACACACACAGCCCAACACACACACACACACAGAGCCCAACACACACACACACACAGAGCCCAACACACACACAGAGCCCAACACACACACACACACAGAGCCCAACACACACACACACACACACACAGCCCAACACACACACACACACACAGCCCAACACACACACACACACACACACACACAGCCCAACACACACACACACAGCCCAACACACACACACACACACACACACACACAGCCCAACACACACACACACACGCCCACAGAGCCCAACACACACACGCCCACAGAGCCCAACACACACACGCCCACAGAGCCCAACACACACACGCCCACAGAGCCCAACACACACACACACACACACACACACACACACACACACACACACACACACACACACACACACACACACACACACACACACACACACACCTGGGCCCATGTATCCCTCCAAATAAATAATGCAGCTCCCGTGGGTTGTGGAACACAAACGTTAGTCACCTCAAATTGTCACAGCATTTCAAACATTTTTCCCCCCTAAAAACATACAAGCATTCGTTTCCCACTCCTGTTATTACGCATTCATGGTGTGTGCTGCGTATGGGTGGTATTTGCCAGGTTAATTAGCACGTGATTGTTTCCTCCTTATAATCCTCTCACCGTGGGACGAGGGGAAAGGGGTGTGAGGGCTCTCCTGTGGGAAAGCGGCTATCCCGAACAGCATCACTCAAAGGTGTCGCCCATACTGCAACACAGGCAGGTAGGGACTGCCGCCCATGTGCCAAGTGTGCTGTAACTGTGAAAGAACTCAGTCGCGTGCAGTGTGAATTACCTCAGCACCTGTCCCTCCCTGGGAAGGCCCAGCTAGCAGACACGGAGGAGAAAGCTGGCATCCGTCTGTTACGAAAACACCCCAAATCTTATTTTTTATAGATATTGCCCATAACACTTCTCAAACTAGTACCCTTAGCGTTCTTTCCAGACTTACCTGGCTTCAGCGGAGCCCCTTTTTTTGTAAGTAAAAAAAAAAGGACGTTTATATTTTAAGGTATAAAGATAATGTGAGCGTCCTCAAGAAACCAAATGCCCCCTCTGAGCCTCGTGGGCTCAAGAAACAACACTGCCAGCTGGGGGAGCGGCCCGCTGCCCACTGGGGCCGCTCTACGTTCAATATTGCTCGCAACCGTGGGAGTCCCTCTCAGGGTACTCTGAAGTGAAAAATGCCCCCAAATCACGGTGGAGCGGCCCACTGCCAAGTGGGGCCGCCAGAGACACCAACAGCAACGTAGGTGCAGCCCTCTGCAGAGCGGGGCTGCTAGGGTCAAGGCACCGGCGGGGTACGCGACCTCGCACCCCCCCCCCCCCCCTCCCCCAGGCGGCTTTCACTCACCGGCTTCCTGGACCTGCAGCGCGTATCCTTCCACCGCGGCTGGGGCAGGCACTGCCATTGTGCCTCGGGCCCCCTCCGCCTCACGGACACAGCTGCTGCGGGGCACTGAGCTCTCCTCCTCACCCGGGAGCCCCGACGCGGAACAGGCGGCTTCTGTGTCCCTGCTCCTTCTCCTCATGGCCGCAGGCGGGGCTCTACTGTAACATGGGAGCCCCGTGGACTTCACCTGCTCGCTCCCTGCCTCACTCCTCTGCCCAGGAGCGCGGGGTAGGCTCCTGTCCGCTACCGGTTTCTCTGCCCACTACTTCTGAGTCGTCGCAGGCAGTGCAGTGGCCCGGAGGGAGAAAAGTGGATTCCGGCAGCAATACGGGGTAGACACCCGGTAGATAAGGGATCAGCACGAGGTGAGCACCCGTATTTTAAGTAATAAAACTGGGCTAAGCACAATTTTAAAAGAAAGCACTCCTAAGCGCTAGGGGGGAACAAAAATGGCAGATAAGGGGGATTAGAGCGCTTTACACACTTCAACCGATTCATATGCAGGTCTGGCAGAAATGGCTGCCGCAAAGCTCCGAAATTTTCGGAATTGGGGGCGTGTTTTTTGGTGAGTGACAGATGACGTCACAGGTAGAAAGAACGCAAAAAACACGCCCCCGAATCCGAAAAAGACGGTGCTTGAACCGAGTGACGCCCCTCTCCAATGGCTGGCCAGCATTTACTAGGCCAGCCAATGGAGAAGAGGGGCGGGTTCCAAGCCCCCTCCAAGAAATCAAATCTCGGGCTCCGCCCACTGCTACGCAGTGCAACGGTCCCTTGACCTAAAAAGCCTCCAGTCGACTCGGGGCTCGAGTCAGTGTGTCGGTCCTGAAAAGCAGAAGGTCCTTAAGCCAAAATTAACGCCGGCACAAAGCATCCATCGGTGCCAAAAGCGGTCAAGCCGAAAGCAAGCTCGATACCGAAAGAGGATCCCAAGGCTATCGAACTGAAGACCACCGGGGTTCCGAAAAAAGTGGAACCAAAGCCTGATCCAGGACTGAAACCTACTTCGGCTCAGCGGGTCGATGAGTCCAGACGTACTCCGAGAACAAAAATTTCGGATACAAAGAAAAAACAAAATAAAGTCTTTGGAACCGAAGCCAAAATCTGCTCCAAAGACAATAGACACTGTAAAACCTAAGCATTTCGGCCCCATACCAGATAAATCGGCGTCGAATAAAGATTTTCCAGAAGAGCTTTTCCAACCTGACCCTAAGCAAAAGACTCTTCATATTAATCCTAAGACCGGACATGTCACTGCAGTGCCTGAAAAGAGGAAGATGGACTATCCTAAACTACCTCCAGTTCCTCTAAAAAAGCATGTTCAAACTACACCCATAAGGATTCCTTCACCAGAAGTAGAAATACCAATAGATATTTCTCCTGTACATTCAACATCTAGTACACCTAGTCTTATACCACAAAATGATGACAGTTACTCACAGGAGGTAGAAAGTGAACATCACATTGACAACATTAATGACCCATAAGATATTCCTGGGCCATCAGGTGACCCATGGGAAGATTATAATGCGCCAGATGCACAAGACGACTCATACCCTTCTAGACCATCTCCCCCAGGTGACACTATTGGGTTTATGCAGCTCAGTCATAGAGCAGCCACTTTCCATGGAGTGGACTTGCACACAGATCCAGTGGAAGAAGACTTCCTCATGGACACACTACTGTCGTCACAGAAGACCACAACCACACTACCAATACTTAGTGGAGTCGTGAGACATGCACCCGAAATATTTAAAGACCCCGTCAGAGCCAGGGTAATTAACCCCAGACTGGAAAAAGTGTAAAGCGTCTCCAACTGATCCTGCATATATTAAAGGACAATTGCCATTGGACTCATTAGTAGTGTCAAATGTGAGAGAGCTAACTCGCAGACAACAGGGGATTCTCCGCTTTTAGATGCTTCAGGGAAACGCACCATCTCACAAGCAGCCAATGTCTGGAGGATTGCTAACACTCAGGCTTTGTTAGCAAGATATGATAGAGCTTAATATGATGAGTTAGAATCACTCATGCAACACTTGCCAGAGCAATTTAAGACCAGGGCTTCTGACCTAATAAAGTAAGGCAAGGTCATTACAAATACCTACATACGATGTGCACTAGACCATGCAGACACAGCCTCTAGAGCAATAAATACAGGGGTGCTGTTGCATAGACATGCATGGCTACGCATCTTCGGGTTCAAATCAGAAGTACAAGCCAGTATCTTAAACCAACCATTTGACCAGCAACACCTTTTCGGTCCAACAGTCGATACCACACTAGAGAAGATGAAAAAAGATAGATACGGCAAAATCCATGGGAGCTTTACAAACGCAAGCCCATAGATCTTCCTTTCGTCGCTCCTCCTATAGAGGCGCCTCTAGGGGTTTCTAAACTGACAATGCCTCTTCTTACAAAGCGCCCAAACAAACCTCGCCCAGTATAGGATATTAGAGGAGGATATAGAGGAAACAACTATAAGGGCAGAGGTGGAGGCAACAACAATCGCAACGCCTCTACTCCCAAATAGTGACTTCCCTTCCATCCCCCCAGACCATTCCACTCCTGTCGGGGGGAGGTTACAACAGTTCCTACCTGCCTGGAACTCCATCACCACAGACAGGTGGGTAAGACAAATAATTCAGTCAGGTTATTGCCTGGAGCTCACTTCCATTCTTCCAACAATACCACCCAGACCACGTCCCATGTCACAGGAACACCTCATACTACTAAGACAAGAGGTGGCATCTCTACTGCAAAAGAATGCAATAGAACCAGTCCCAAAACACAGGAGTTTATACTCTATACTTTCTCATACCCAAAAAGGACGGGTCCCCATTCTAGATCTAAGGCCCCTAAACCTGTCCATACAATCAGGCCACTTTCATACGGTCACACTACAAAAGGTTCTACTGTTGCTAAAGTAAGGCGACTTCCTTGCCACATTAAATCTCAAGGACGCCTATTTCCACATTCCCATCCATCAATCGCACAGAAAGTACCTACGGTTCTTACTAGAAGGTCAACACTATCAATTCAAGGTACTCCCTTTCGGAGTAATTACAGCACCTTGAGTGTTCACAAAGTGTCTAGCAGTAGTAGCAGCAAACTTAAGAAGGGACAACATTCATGTCTTCCCATATCTGGACGACTGGTTAATAAAATCCAAGTCATATAATGTTGGACCCGGCCTCATGGCGTGGTCCTACCCCTCCCGCATGGCGGGCCCAGGACGACATTGGCCCTCCACCCAGCATCGGGCAGCCCTTTTGCCCGACACTGCACGCCCCAACATTGTTGGTCCGGTCACCAGCCCGAACCCCCACTACCGGCCTGGCTCCATCATGGGCCCCTCACGACCTAAGCACGAGGCCGCGCCCGACTCCATCTTGGGCCCACCACGTCCCAACCACGTGGCCTCAGCCCCGGCCCAGGTCCAGCGAAGCCCAGACATTGAGGCACCAAGAACCACCCAGGTCGTCGAGTGGCCACTCGACAGATCCCGGAGAAAAGGGAGTTTCGATGGCCCTCCAGCTGTTCCCGGACGCCTGGTTTCGATCGCCCTCCGGCCTCCCTGGGCGCTGGCTCCACCCCCCTGCTGGGGGTCTGGACACCATCCTCCCGGCCCCTCTGACCCCCAGGCGCGAGGGTCCGGACATCAAAGGACTCCAGTCCTATATCTGGGCCAGCCCCGGAGTAGGACGCCAGTTGTATCCTGGACTGGAAGCCCTGCTGACGCTGTCACGGCCGACACCAGAAGAACTCATTGCCTGTAACCTGAAGAGACCCTGAGAGCCTGCTGGCGCTGCCGCGGCCCACCTTTGCTGTACCATCCTAGGACCCTGCTGGCGCTGCCGCGGCTGAACCATCTTGAGAGCCTGCTGGCGCTGCCGCGGCTGAACCATCTTGAGAGCCTGCTGGCGCTGCCGCGGCTGAACTATCTTGGGAGCCTGCTGGCGCTGCCGCGGCCTCCTCTCCGTTAAGACCACCTGTCGAGTCCTGCTGCCGCGGCTCGACCTCTCGGAACCCCCGGCTCGAGGATTGAGAGCTGTGCGCAGGGTATCCCTTCCTGTATCCATACCGAGACTGTCCCGCTACCCTGTCCCTTTTACGAGACTCTACAGATCCCTCGATCTGCCTGTATATACCGCTGAGACCCAGCAACTTTTATTCTTGATAAAGCCTAAGAACTTAACCTCTTGTGTGGTGTCCGTTTGTAGTGTTGTGGTTACCCTGCTGCCCGATCCTAGGAGAGGACCCTCACCCAGGAGGCCTCTCGATAACGCTCGGCTACTTCTCGACGGAGGGGTGGACCTAGGGGTGGTCAGACATCTTCTGCCTCCCCCGGGATCGCCTTTCTAACATTGGTGGCAAGCGATGGGATCCGAGCCGACGCAGATCGTACAGAGGGTGATTCACTCACTACCGAGAAAAACACACTACGACCATGACTACGCAAGAGACAAGACCGACTACGGAATTCCAGAAAGAAAAAATGGAAGATTACAGTCACAAAGAATTAAAACAATTCTGCAAAGATCTGGGCATCGCTACCACTGGGTTAAGCACCAAGGAAGACTTTAAATCAGCCCTACAAGCATGGGTGGACGCCGATGAGACACCACCCCGGAATGAAGACCACCCGGGCCCGAGCGGACGCCCGGAGACCGACACGACCCCAGCGGGGGAGAGACCCGCCAATCCAGGCACGAGCCCCCACGAAGACGCCCGAGAGCGAGAGAGGAACCGGCTCCACGAGTTGGAGCTCGCCCGACTCCGGTTGGATGGAGAACTACAGCTGGAGGAAAGGAAAATCGCACTCTAGCAACTACGGCTAGAAGGAGACCTGGAAGAGAAGACAAGACAAAGAGACCTCGATGAAAAGAGACTCGTGCTCGAGCATGAGCGCGGCCTAAAAGAACTAGAACTCAAGGCCAAAACAAATGATGCCAACGCCTCCGGGGGCAAGACCTCGCCCCCGCCATTGGACACAAAGGTGCACATACCCAAGGATGTCGTCAAGGAAAATTACAAGAACGACGACATCCAACAGTGGTTCAAAGCCTACGAGGTCGCCATGACCGCCCATAGAGTACCCCTCAAGGACTGGGGCGCCGGCCTGTGGGGGAAGTTCGTCAATGAGGGGAGAGACGCCCTGCTAGAGCTCCCCGACGCCGAGATGACCTCTACGAGCACATGAAAACCGCTCTCCTCACTCGCTATGGACTCACCCCCGAGATGTACCGGCAGCGATTCCGAGACTGTAAAAAAATCCCCGGTACCACTTGGGTGGAATACGTGAACTTTTACAGCAGAGCCTTCGAGGGGTGGATCAAAGGCAGCAAGGTCACCACCTACCAGCAGTTGGTTGACCTCATTATATGGGAACATCTGTCCAACAACTGCTTCATCGAACTCCGGCAGCACCTCCTCGACAGCAAACTGACTGAGCCCCGAAAACTCGCTGTCGAGGCGGATAGATGGGTGAGCACCCGAGTCCCCCGGAGTCCGATGGGAGACTACGGCAGGGGATCCCCGGGGATCCACCGACCACGGGGCGGCGGAGGAGGCCAGAGCAGGGGACGAGACACCCCCACGGGGTCCTCCCCTACCTCCACTTCACCAGCCCTGGGCTGAAGGGGGGTTCCCCTAGCCCGACCCGGGCCCCACCCGAATGTAACGTGCCACAGATGCCAGCGACAGGGTCACTACGCGAATGACCCCCTCTGCCCGATGAACCAGCGACCCGGCACCACCGGTCCTCCCAACCGCCAGATCGCGGCCGCCGCCCTGGGGGAAGAAAGAGGCGAGGAAGAAGACAACGACCACGAACAGGCCGAGTGGGAGCCCGCCGCCATGATCTTGGCATGCCTGGGTGATCGAGACATGGTCCCCCGAGACCCAATTCCAGACAACACCCAGATATATCGCCAATGGGTCACCATCAACGGCCGCCAGGCCGAAGCCCTCCGAGACACTGGAGCCAGCGTAACAGCGGTCCGACCCCACGTGGTGACCCCAGAGCAAATTCTCCCCAACATCATGTGCCCGGTGCGGACGGCGGACAACTCCGAGAGTTTGTGCCAGATGGCCCGCATCCCCTTCGAATGGGGAGGGGTGTCGGGTATGCTGAAGGTGACCGTCCGGGACGATACCCCCATGGACTGCCTCCTCGGGAACGACCTGGAAAGTTCCCCCTGGGCCAGCGTCGAGCGGAGAGAGCATCTGGGAATGCTAGGCCTTCCAGAGTGGGTCTGTGCAAACACCCGCTCCATGTCCGCCCGAGCTTTCGACCCACCGGAGGATGCTCCGACCGAGGAACCAGAGTGGCCCGCACCGCCACCGGCCGCCGTCCCCGAGGACGCCGACCCTGAACCTGGCCCCCAGGGGCCCAACCATGAAGACCTCACCGAGCTTGGCCACCTTCCAGAACTAGCTCAATGGCGCCAAGAAGGTGGCCCCACCCGCGAACAATTCCGGCAGGAACAGAAAACCTGTCCCTCCCTCGAGGGAATCCGACAACAAGCCGCCACTCAAGCCGCGGGAGGCCCCTCGGGGTCCCACTGGGTCTATTGGGACCACGACCTTCTCTACAGCGAGCATAAAGTTTATGAACTAGGGGCCAGCCGAGTACTGGTCGTTCCCCTCCGTTTCAGAGACTTCCTCTTGAACTTGGCCCACGACGTGCCCCATGCCGGGCACCTGGGGCAGGATAAAACTTACAGCCGCCTGGTGACCCATTTTTACTGGCCGAAGATGCGCAACAATGTGCACAACCACTGCCGATCCTGTCCGACGTGTCAAGCCAGCGGGAAGAGCGGGGGAAGAGTCAAGGCCCCACTCCAGCCCTTTCCTGTGGTCACCACCCCCTTCGAGAGAGTGGGGATCGACATCGTGGGGCCCTTGGACCCCCGCACCTCTCAGGGGCACCGCTTCATCCTCGTTCTGGTGGACCATGCCAACGCTATCCTGAGGCCATTCCCCTCTGAACCATCACGGCCCCAGTAGTAGGCCGAGCCCTGATGGGATCTTCTCCAGAGTCGGCTTCCCCCGAGAAGTCGTGAGTGATCGGGGTACAAACTTTATCTCCAAGCATATGCGATCCCTGTGGCAACAGTGCGGGCTCACATATAAGTTCACCACCCCGTATCACCCCCAAGGAAATGGACTTGTAGAACGGTTTAACCGAACACTGAAGGGGATGATCAAAGGCTTAGACGAGCCACTACGACGCAGATGGGACGTCCTGCTGCCCTGCCTCCTGTTTGCGTATCGAGAGGTACCCCAGAAGTCCCTGGGGTTCAGCCCCTTCGAACTATTGTATGGGCACCCGATCCGAGGCCCCCTCAGCCTGGTCAAAGAAGGCTGGGAGACGGCTGTCCGGGGTGCCCCACCAGATGTCTACCAGTACCTCCTGACACTGCGCAACCAGACTCGGAAGTTCCGGGAACTTGCCGAGGCCAACCTCGAGGCCAGTCAGGAGGAGATGAAACGCTGGTATGACCAGAACGCCTCATCCATCGAATTCGAGCTGGGCCAGCAACTCTGGGTCATGTCCCCGGTTGAACCTTGCGCCCTCCAGGACAAATGGACGGGGCCCTTCAAAGTGGTGGAGCGCAAGATCCCCGTCACTTACCTGGTGGACCTGGAATCCCCCCGGAACCCCCTCCGGGTTCTGCACGCTAACCGGCTCAAGCCACACTTCGCCCGCACTGAACTAAGTGTGCTGCTAGCGACCGATGACGGAGCTGAAGACTACTCCGAACCCGTACCAGATCTCATGAGCATCACCGAGAAAGACGGCTCCATCGACGGGGTCACACTCTCCTCTACCCTGACCCCAGAACAGCACCAAGACTGCCGGGAGCTGCTGGGGCAATTTGCAGACCTATTTTCCCTCACCCCTGGAGTCACCCGGTGGTGTGTCCACGATGTGGACACCGGAGACAACCCGCCTGTAAGACACCGAGCTTTCCGAGTGCCCGACCGCGTTCGGGCCTGCATTCAATCCGAAGTCGCCAAGATGCTAGCTCTGGGGGTAGTCAAACCCTCCGACAGTCCCTGGGCCAGTCCTGTTGTCCTGGTCCCTAAAGCCACCGTCCCTGGCACCCCCCCGGAGCTCCGGTTCTGTGTTGACTACCGGGGACTGAATGCAGTCACCCGGACCGACGCCCATCCCATCCCCCGGGCGGATGAACTGATCGATCGCCTGGGGGCCGCCAAATATCTCAGCATCTTCGACCTCACGGCGGGGTATTGGCAGATCGGCCTCACCCCTGGAGCACAAGAGCGATCGGCCTTCTCGACCCCTGATGGCCACTACCACTTCAAAGTGATGCCCTTCGGCATGAAAAACGCCCCGGCCACCTTCCAGAGACTCGTGAACCGGGTACTGGCCGGACTAGAAGAATTCAGTGCCGCCTATCTAGACGACACTGCGGTGTACAGCCGCCACTGGGGTGAGCACCTGACCCACCTCCGGGTGGTCCTGTCGGCCCTCCGACGGGCCGGACTAACAATAGCCAGCAAGTGCCAGATCGGCCAAGGGTCCGTGACGTATCTGGGACACCAAGTGGGGAGCGGCCTGGTGGCTCCCCTCTAGCCAAAGATTGACGCCATCCGGGCCTGGGAGCCCCCGATCACCCAAACAGCCGTCCGAGCCTTCTTGGGGCTCACAGGATACTATCGGCGCTTCATAAAAGACTATGGAAGCATTGTGGGGCCCCTCACAGAACTGACCTCCAAGAGGCTACCCCAGAAGGTGAGCTGGACCCCAGAAGGTGAGCTGGACCCCAGAGTGCCAAACAGCCTTCGAGGCTCTAAAGACTGCCATGTGCACCGCCCTTTGTGCTCCAGGCCCCCGACTACAGCCGAGAGTTTTTGGTCCAAACCGACGCCTCGGAGCACGGCATTGGGGCGGTCCTCTCACAAGTGAACCCTGAGGGGATCGACCTTCCCATTGCCTTCATCAGCCGGCGGCTGCTGGCCAGAGAACAGCGCTGGAGCACCATCGAGAGGGAAGCATTCGCCGTCGTGTGGGCACTAAAGAAGCTCCGGCCCTACCTCTTCGGCACCCACTTCACTTCCAGACCGACCACCGGCCCCTGCGGTGGTTGATGCAGATGCGGGGAGAAAACCCGAAACTGTTGCGATGGTCCATCTCCCTGCAAGGGATGGACTTCACGGTGGAGCATCGCCCCGGCAACGACCACGCCAATGCTGACGGCCTGTCCCGATACTTCCGCCTCGGCGAGGAGAATCCCCAAGAAGATGGGTGACTCTCCCCTGCCTTCAGCTGGGGGGGACGCGTGTTGGACCCGGCCTCATGGCGTGGTCCTACCCCTCCCGCATGGCGGGCCCAGGACGACATCGGCCCTCCACCCAGCATCGGGCAGCCCTTTTGCCCGACACTGCACGCCCCAACATTGTTGGTCCGGTCACCATCCCGGACCCCCACTACCAGCCTGGCTCCATCATGGGCCCCTCACGACCTAAGCACGCGCCGCGCCCGACTCCATCTTGGGCCCACCACGTCCCGACCACGTGGCCTCGGCCCAGGTCCAGCGAAGCCCAGACATTGAGGCACCATAATCCACCCAGGTGGTCGAGTGGCCACTCGACAGATCCCGGAGAAAAGGGAGTTTCGATGGCCCTCCAGCCGTCCCCGGACGCCTAGTTTCAATCGCCCTCCGGCCTCCCTGGGCGCTGGCTCCACCCCCCTGCTGGGTGTCTGGACACCATCCTCCCAGCCCCTCTGACCCCCAGGCGCGAGGGTCCGGACATCAAAGGACTCCAGTCCTATATCTGGGCCAGCCCCGGAGTAGGACGCCAGTTGTATCCTGGACTGGAAGCCCTGCTGACGCTGTCACGGCCGACACCAGAAGAACTCATTGCCTGTAACCTGAAGAGACCATGAGAGCCTGCTGGCGCTGCCGCAGCCCACCTTTGCTGTACCATCCTAGGAGCCTGCTGGCGCTGCCGCGGCTGAACCATCTTGAGAGCCTGCTGGCGCTGCCGCGGCTGAACCATCTTGAGAGCCTGCTGGCGCTGCCGCGGCTGAACCACCTGAGAGCCTGCTGGCGCTGCCGCGGCTGAACTATCTTGGGGGCCTGCTGGCGCTGCCGCGGCTGAACCCTCTTGAGCCTGCTGGCGCTGCTGCGGCCTCCTCTCCGTTAAGACCACCTGTCGAGTCCTGCTGGCGCTGCCGTGGCTCGACCTCTCGGAACCCCCGGCTCGAGGATTGAGAGCTGTGCGCAGGGTATCCCTTCCTGTATCCATACCGAGACTGTCCCGCTACCCTGTCCCTTTTACGAGACTCTACAGATCCCTCGATCTGCCTGTATATACCGCTGAGACCCAGCAACCTTTATTCTTGATAAAGCCTAAGAACTTATCCTCTTGTGTGGTGTCCGTTTGTAGTGTTGTGGTTACCCTGCTGCCCGATCCTAGGAGAGGACCCTCACCCAGGAGGCCTCTCGATAACGCTCGGCTACTTCTCGACGGAGGGGTGGACCTAGGGGTGGTCAGACATCTTCTGCCTCCCCCCGGATCGCCTTTCTAACATATAACCAATGTGTACAGCACACGCATCAAACAATCTGCCTGTTACACAAATTGGGATTCATGGTAAATCAAAAGAAGTCACATCTCCTACCGTCCCTGTCTCAGCAGTATCTAGGTGCCACAATAGATACCTCCAAGGCAATAGCATACCCCAACCCAACAAGACTACAGAGTATGCAGAATCTCATCAAAAGATTCCAGCCACAACACTCACTACCAGCTTGAGTGTACATGCAATTAATAGGAATGTTGGCATCTTGCATTTTCATAGTACCATACGCAAGACTACAAATGCGCCCCATACAAGTGTGCTTGGCAAGTCAGTGGAATCCGGCTCAGCAACAAATAACAGATCTGGTGTTGGTAGACGACCGGAGATATCGCTCTCTGCAATGGTGGTACACCAAAAACCTTTCCAAGGGCTGGCCGTTAATAGAACCTGTTCCACAAGTGATACTAACCACAGTCATTTCTCACAGGATGGGGAGCGCATTTACAAAGACACACAGTATAGGGTACATGGACACTGCAACAAAAACTACTCCACATAAATCATCTGGAGTTATTAGCGATTTTTCTAGCTCTAAAATAGTTTCAGCGTTACCTATCAAACAAAGCTGTACTAGTCCGTACGGACAATAGGACAGCCATGTACTAAATTCAAAAACAAGGAGGAACACTCCCTACAGCTCTCCCGGCTGGTACAGATCATATGGAGGTGGGCCATTCCTCACCATTTTTCTGTTAGCAGAACATCTACCAGGAGTTCACAATCAAGTTGCAGATCTGTTAAGTCGTCAAAGACAACAGATACACGAATGGGAACTTCATCAAGTTCTTCAGCCATTTTTTCACACGTGGGGTCAACCAGAGATAGATCTGTTTGCTACACACCACAACTCCGAATGCCCAAGCTTCGCCGCCAGATACCCACACCCATTATCCAAAGGCAATGCGATATGGATGAACTGGTCCAACAAATTTGCGTATGCTTTTCCACCTCTCCCACTGATTCCATTAGTGGTACGCAAGCTACAGCAACATTCTCACATTGATTCTCATAGCACCAACGTGGGCAAGACAACCGTGGTACACCACGCTACTAGAACTCTCAGTAGTACCACATCACAAACTAAAACTCTCCCCACGTCTACTGACACAGAACCATGGAGAGATCAAGCATCTGGACCCAATGCAGCTCTATATCGATTTGGCTCCTGAGGTCTTAGAATTTGGATACCTAAATGTAATGCCTGATTGCATGAATGTCATAAAGGAAGCAAGACGCCCCACCACTAGAGCATGTTATGCAGCAAAGTGGAAAAGGTTTGTTTTGTATTGTACAAATAACATCAACCCCTTAGATGTTTCCATACAAAACATCATATGCTACCTGTTACATCTGCAAAGATCTAATTTAGCGTACTCTTCAATCAGGTTACATCTTGCGGCTATAGCAGCATATCTTTAAAACAGACAAGATTTGTCATTGTTTAGAGTACCTGCAATCAAAGCGTTTATGGAAGGACTCAAAAGAATAATTCCTCCCAGAATACCACCCTCTTCAGTTTGGAATTTAAATATTGTTCTCACCAGACTTATGGGTCCTCCATTTGAACCATTACATAAGTGTGAATTACAGTTCCTTACATGGAAAGTTGCTTTTTTAGTAGCTGTTACCTCACTTAGAGTGAGAGAGATCCAGGATTTAACAATTCAAGAACCCTTCATACAACTTCATCACACTAAAGTGGTTCTAAAGACCAACCCAAAGTTTCTGCCAAAGGTCATTTCACCGTTCCACCTCAACCAATCTATTGAGTTGCCGGTATTTTTTCCCCAACCGCAAACAGTTGCGGAAAGAGCTCTACATACATTAGATGTAAAAAGAGCGCTTCTCTACTATATTGATAGGACAAAACCATTTCGTGAAACTAAACTGTTTGTGTCCTTGGCTCCTCCACATAAAGGCAATCCTGTTTCAAAATCAGGCATTGCAAGATGGATTGTTAAGTGCATCCAAATTTGTTACCAAAAAGCAAAACACACTTTATCCATTCCCCCTAGGGCTCATCTACCCGTAAGTTAGGGGCATCTATGGCATTCCTAGGAAACATACCATTAGATGACATCTGTAAAGCAGCTACATGGTCTACTCCACACACATTTACAAAACACTACTGTGCAGATGTGCAGGCAAAACAAGCAAGTGTGGGCCAGGCTGTACTCAAAACATTATTTCAAACTACTGCAACAGATGTGGGTGGTCGCTGCTAAGGGAGAAACTGCTGTGCAATCTATGCAATAGTGTGTGGTCTGCGGCCCATATGCCTCGAACGGAAAATGCTACTTACCAGTATGCATCTGTTCTTGGCATGTAGGGCTGCAGAACCACACACGCCCCCCTGCCTCCCCGGCTACCTGTATCTGTTCCAGTATTATCTTCTTTAGATACACAACACATGGTCATCTTTATCTGTAGTCAAACAACTCCATCATTTGCCCAATGACGAAAACAATCTAAAGTTGGAGTCGATGCCCATGCACACTACGATCTAAGGGAGGAGTCATCCAACAGACAAAGACTCTTCCAAGACAACAAAGTGTAATCATTCAGGCCCACCACCAGATGGTGATCTAATGCAATAGTGTGTGGTTCTGCAGCCCTACATGCCCAGAACAGATGCATACTGGTAAGTAGCATTTTCCTTCTGACGGATACTCCAGTATCTCGCAGACTCTCACCGCTCTCCTGCTTTGTGTTTAAAAAAAAAAACTAAATAAAATAAATGTAGAAACTTTAAACTTTCGGACTGGCATGAATATAAATCTGCCACATAACCTAGTGATTTCAATACCAGTAAACACAGGTTGCTTTTGAGTAGGTGGATATAAAATTTAATTTTCCCTGCATCTTGCTCTATTTTCCACTAGTTAACGTAAGTTTAATTGTACTGTTTTGTTCAGTTTGTATGTAAGGTAGATGTCTGTGTCTGCAGGTGTATTCTGGATGAAACGGTGTTCTCTATTGTGCTATCTTATTTAATTTGTTTCATTTAGGCGCCTCTGCCTACTGTCTTGCTGTGATACTCCAAGCGTAACACTGATAGCTGCAATTTGGAATAGTTAGCCAACAGTGGGTGAGAAAGTATCCTCAAACCGATGCAGAATGTCTAGGACCAGTTGGTTTATTGAGCTCCACTACATCATACCCATCGAACAGGGAGGTTGATCAAATAACTATATCTATTGGAGGTTCAGCTTTATATTTGCCATATGTAACAAAGGACTGCAAACTATTTTCTATGTAGCTCCATTTAAATTAATTTCATGCATATCTTTAATTTTTGTATTTCTCTTAGATTTTCAGTGTTAAACGCGTCTTTTAATACAAATTTGCATTGTGAGTTGCCTTGGAATACGAGACCCAGGTAAGTGCCTCAATCTAGATGCTGACAATTATTTAAACAATGAGTCTTATCAAATGTTTTTTTTAACATATCACAATTTATATTGGGTTGCATTTATTTTTTAGATACGCTACTATCGATCTTAGTGGTATAATAAAACAGCCTCTACGTACCCCTTCCTTCCCAAGATAGTTTTACTGTACTTTGCGACTCCAAGGTGAAGTGTAAATGGATTTATTGATCTATAAAATCATTCCTTTCAAAAATCTAGTTGGGTGAAAGTAGGTATCAGACATGACTGAGCGGGTAGAATGTCGACACTCCTGTGGCAGCGCCAGTCCTCAATGCTTGAGTATCTCAGGACTAAGTGCCCATTACCTCTGTTGTGCCTTGAATGAAGCCATCATGGAGGTCATCTGCTTACTGGATTGAGGTCAAGCCGCTCTTCCTATTCATCTTGCCTTCTTTCCAACATGTCCCCACCTTTGGAAGAACGGTTGAAGAACTTGCGGGTGAAGTTCCCACTCGTGCATCGCCAGATGGATAGTTAGATGCATACAAATTGACCAAAAAGCAAAACGCACGTTAACAATTCTTCCAAAAGCCCACTCAAGAAAGATAGGTGCTTCAATGGCGTTCTTAGGGAACATCCCTTTAGATGACCTATGCAGAGCAGCTACATGGCTTACACCGCACACATTCACAAAACGTTATTGTGTAGATGTGCAAACTAAACTAGCCACTGTGAGCCAACTGTTTTAAAAACACTGTTTCAAACAACTGCAACAGATACTGGTGGTCGCCGCTAGGTGTGGGTACTGCTATATGTTATGTTATGTTATGTTAATTTCGATTTATATAGCGCCAAATCACCGACAGGTCTCTTAGCGCTTGCTTTGGGAACCCGTCCTGGCTTTCCCTGCGAGATTACCCCTACTGGGTATCCCCAAGGTGAAGACCAGGCATCCCGCCACGGGGGGCCGTAGTGGAGATTAAGCAAGCTATTGCCCAGAGCTGCAGAGTGTGAACCCATGATTCAAGTAGGCACCGAGGCGAGAATTATCGAGTCCGTGGACATTTTGGGCTCAATCTATGCATAGTGTAATCTGCAGCTCATATGTCTCGAACGGAAAATGCTACTTACCAGTATGCATCTGTTCTTGGCATGTAGAGCTGCAGAGTTACACACGCCCACACGCCTCCCCGGCTACCTTTATCTGTTCCAGTATTATCTTAATTAGATACAAATTACATGGACATCACTGCTTCTTGTACAGCTCCATCACTTCCCTACTGGCGAAAAACAATCTGGGGGTGGAGCCGATGCCCATGCGCAGTATCATCCTAAGGAGGAGTCACCTATCCCGTGACTCCGAAAGACTTTTCTACAACAAAACAAACTGCAAACATCCGGGCCCAACATTAGGTGGCCATCTATGCATAGTGTGTAACTCTGCAGCTCTACATGCCAAGAACAGATGCATACTGGTAAGTAGCATTTTCCTTATTCACTGTGATATATGCTGTGGGCTTAGTATAAAAGAGTTTGATCATCCAGTTAAACAGTATGTGTGGTAACCCAATCTGTTGCAGTACCATGAATGGATAGTCCATTAGACAGTCGAATGCCTTAGCTGCGTCAATGAGCACAGTCACAGCTTCTAATTCAGGGTTTAGCTGTTGTAGATGCGCAAATATGGTACAGATGTTATGTGCCGTTGAAAGAGTTGGTATGAAGCCGGATTTATCCGGTAGGACAATTGTCTGCATGAGGTGTTGCAGCCTAGTGGCAGTGATCTTAGCCAGTATCTTTGCATCCGTATTTATGAGGGATAGTGGTCTATACAATTCGCCTTGCTCCGGAGCTTTATCTGGTTTCAATAACACCACTATGAGCGCCTCGCTCAGTGTTGGCGGGATGATCTGGTTATTATATGCCTCTTCATACATTTCAAAAATATATGGGATGAGCAGCGCAGAGTATTCTTTGTAAAATTCCCCTGTAAAGCCGTCTGGCCCAGGAGTTTTGCCATTAGGTCGTGCTTTTATGGCTTCCTGTACATAGTCTGTGGTGATTGGTTGTGCGGGATTATCCCGTTGGGCATCTGAGAGTCATGCAAGTGGTATGTCATCTATATGGGAAAGGATTTCTTGTGCTTGCTGTGTCGCGAATAGTGTACCATATGTGTCCATAAATGTGTTTAGTATACCATTGCTGTCGTAGTGTTTTACCTGTGGCGTCTACCATTTTCAAAATGGTGGTACTGTTTGTGTTCAACGCGTACTTTCTGTGCTAAGATTCGGTCAAACCTGTCCCCCTCTCCTAGCGGTGTGTCGACGGGAGATGTATTTCATTTCAACATCTGCCAGCTAATTATAATTGGTTAGTTCATCTCTGATGCTAATAAGATAGCAGCAGTGTGGGTGGTGTCTTGTTCTGCCTCCCAACTGTTGAATGCATGCTTCACTGTTCTTCAGTTGTGCGTATATTTTTTAATATACCAGAATTGGTACTGTTATAGATACCGTGCAATGTCGCCTTGAAGGCCTCCCATAGCGTGCCTGCACAGTCTACTGAGTTGTTGTTTGTGTTAAAAAAAATCTTCAATTGCCGTCCGGATATTCTCTTTATATAGCGGACCTAAGAGGTGCGTGCATTGAATCGCCATATAAACGGTGGAGGGGTATCTGTCGGGAAGTTCAGGGTTAGTGTAGGAAAGTGAGTTTCTGTTGCAGTAACCCCCCCACTTTTTGCCAGACTACTGATGGACTTTTTTTTTGGTGTTCCCAGAGTCCCTGCCAATCAGGTTCCCAGGGCTTGTGTTCTTTCCCTAAAACTAACCCAATTGGCATCTCTGGCCACTGGTCCGCCCCTGGTAAATGGTATCACAGGTACCCAGGGCACTGTGACCAGAGAAGGCATCTAAGGGCTTGTGAGAAAGTGCCATCTTTCTTGCATTGGTATGCCCCCGCTTTTTTCCGACTGCTGATGTGCTTTGACAGTGTGCCCTGGGCTCATGTCAACCAGGTACCCAGGGCCTGTTACTTCCCTAAAACTGTGTTGAAACTAAAACCTAATTGGCATCTCTGGCCACCTGTCGGCCCCTAGTAAATGGTACCCAGGGCATGGTGACCAGAGAAGACCCCTAAGGGCTGCAGCACTTATTGTGCCACCCTCAGGGGCCCTGTTCCCTGGCACCCACACACTGCCTTTGCAGGCTGAGTGCAATGATGCCATTAAGAGTATATGGTGCTGGGAGGTCGACATTACGAACTCCTCAACACCAGAATGGCTACACAGAAGACTGACAAGTCTAGTAGCAAACTTCTCAGCACATTAAATCCACACTGATGCTGGTGTGGGATTTAATGAAAAATGCACCTGAGGGCATCTTAGAGATCCCCCCTGAAGCCTAACCCACAATCCACGTCTGGACTGAGAAGCTGCAACACAGCAGACATGTTGCTGGACCCCTGGGTGGAGAGCCCCCATTCTCCTGGGCCTGCTACAATGCACATCCTGGGCGAGGTGCTAGGTCTCCTCCCCCAAGATGGGCATGGGGAAGCTTCAAAGGCCTGCCGCCTCTGTGAGCTTCTCCAGACCATTTGCTCTACCCAGCAACTGTCTCCCACCAGTCCTGCCGCCCACTCTGGCGGGAAGACTGGCAGGAAGAATTACGTCAGGAAGGGTGGGGTGCCAGCCTGTGCCAACCCCACCCCTCAGGTGGGGGAGACGAGGTGAAGCACGACCCCGAGCTCCGGCCATCTTGAAGATGGTCAACCCTGCCCAATCACAGCTAGGCTCCTGCCCACCTCTCACAGGAGAGGAGCAGGCTAGGGGGTGTACCCACCCCAGGACAGGACCTATTGGTCCCTGCCCTTGCCCTACCTGTAACGCTCCTAAATTCCGTGTTTAGGGGCTCCCTGAGCCTTCCTTCCTCAGATCCAGATACGAAAATATCAAGAGGAGGAAGACCTGCCGTGCAGCTGCTAACAGGACGACCACAACTGGCTTGGTCCCAGCCCTACCGGCCTGTCGATTCTTGGAACCTGCTCCTGCCCAAACTCCCTCGACTCCAGCGGACAGCAACCTTGGGACACCCAGAGGACCTGCCTGCCTTGACCCTCTTAAAGACTGGGACTCATCAGCAGAGGCTCTGCTGCAACACCCCAGGTGCCAGCCAGGAAGCTCCGGACCAGCCCACTCTGCACCTGCCGAGCCCGGCCCGTGCCCAAGTGATCCAACACCAAGAGGACGTATGCCGGGCGACTGGGACCCAAAGTCCAGTGCCCAAAGACCCTCCTCGACGAACCAGATGACGCCTGCAGACTCAAAACCAGGGGCCCCTTCGACCTAGACCAGCCAAGGGTAAGCTTTCCCCGACACCTAAAGACACCCCTGCACCCGGTGCCCTACAGACGCCTGTGCCTTCCTTTGGGGTACCTACCTGTGCTCCAAGATCCCAACTTACCTTTCGAAGTGGTGGTCGCCCCTGAAGAGTCTCCGTCCCCGAGTCTGCAACTTTTGTTCGCTTGTGACCTTTCCCATTGAACAACATTGAGCGCCCGACTGCTCAAAAGCACCCTGCACCCAGCCGTCCGAATGCTGCTGGCCGTGCCACCTTTGCCCTATCCTACTTCCCCATTTGCCCAGAACAAGTGACCAGGAGCTCAGCTCCCACAGCCGCGTGGCCTGCTAGCCAGCAGTCACCAACCGGAGGCCCCCTGCCCCTCATTGGATAACATTGGGCCTAACTACCTCTGCATACGGCCGCTCCTGTGCCGGTGAGGGTGAACCTACACTACCTACCTGACCGTGGGGGACCCCTGAGTCTATGCCCTGAACCTTAACTTCACCAGCCGAGTACTCACCTGGAAACCAGTAACTCACCTAGCTGCCTTGGATAACATTGAGTGGTTTGACTCAAAAAATCTTCGAAGTGCCTACTTTTGGATACTTGAAATATTCCTATAAAATCTGCGTAGTAACTAATTCCCCAAGTACTCACCTGTGATCAGGAGAGAAGCCAATACTGTACCTTGTAGCCCAGTATTGAACCATAAAAGTAACCTGAACCGGGTTTACCCTTAATCTGTATTTTCTCCATAAGAATCCATTGTCTGCTTTTCTATGAAATTTCTTCTAATTGTCTACTTTTGAAAACTTGAAATATTCTTTAAAAATCATAGGAAATACTGACACGTAATTACTTACCTGTTTTAAGTTGAGACCCCAGTGCTGGACCCAGGAGCCCAGTACTGGATTACAAATGTAACGAGATCGTACTTTACCTGCAACCTGAATTTTCTCCCATTGGATAACTGCCAGATTTCTGTTGAACAGTTTCCAAGTGTGAACTTTTAAAATAGCTTTATATTCCTGAAAAATCACTGCAACAACTAAAACATTTTCACTAAATTGTTTTCAGCTTAGACCCCAGGACTGAATCTAGGCTCCAGTCCTGGAACTACCACTTATCTGAGACCTCTCGTATTGAGAGCAGTATATTTTGATACCTGTGGTTCTAAAGATAAAACAACTATATCTTTTGATATAAAAACAATGGGCCTGGAGTTCAGTCTGTGCTGCCTTACTGCTCGACCCACTCCACCCCATCTCACTAACTTTTATCCTTTATGAACAGCAGCCACACTCGTGTAGGGTATGACAAAAACAAATTACCTACGCAAATAGCTCTCACGTATGCGAGACCTATTTGCTGTGCCAATGCTTGTTCTTCTCTGCTCTCTCCAGCGCCATGGTTTTCCCTTAAAGGTGGTACCAAAAGTTAAATGGTCTTTAACATTGAATCCCAGTGGCTTTAAACATTTTCAGTCAAGGTAGGTTATGAATGTGAGTGGCTAATAAAAGCATCCATCTCATGTGTGTGGCATCCCTACACTGGGCATCCTTTTCTTAAGTGCCTTTGCGGTCTCAATTTGTAAAGTTACAGTTATGGGCTAATCGTTGAATGTATTAATCCTTGTCTTTCAGGTCACTGTAGAGGAAAACAAAAGATTTAAAGGGGAGAGAGCTATGGCTGCTGAGACCCTCAACTTTGGACCAGAATGGTATATTTATTTTTATATGTATATTTGTTTTTTAGTTGAGTGGGGAAGGGAATCTCAAACTGAGGTCTATTTTACATTTTAAAAGTAGGTGATCCTGTTGGTTTGAATGTAAATCAATGTGTTGGTCTCCATCCTTGTCCTGAGCTTGGTGTGGCCATCTCTGGTCTGATGCGTCCACCTGTGCAACTCTTCCTAATTGTTTTGCCAAAGTACATGCTTCTAGTTGTCTTTTTTTCTGCCAGTTTATCTCTTGTCTCGGTTTAGCCATTTTCCTTGTTCAGTGCTAGTATGAGTGTTGCTCTGCATGTGATTGCTTTTTTCATTGCAAATTATATAGATGTGGGCAGGTGGATGCTTATTTCTGCAAAAGGGTGCTGATAACAGGCGCTTGTCAGGTGATTAACATGTTGCCAGAAGGCGGTGCCAGGGTGCTTGAGCACTTGTGTTCTTCCAGAGGCCGTGCTGTTGTGAAATGACATGATTTATATGAGCGCGCAAATGCCTCAAGGCACTAATAGCTAGCCCTCATATACAACTCAACAGATGGCTGGGTCTAAGTTGCGCAGTTAATACTGATCTCCTAACAGGATAAAGAGCCAGGTTTTTGAGATCTTGCTGAAGTGAATTTGCATCTTCAGGCAAGTAAGGTGACCAGTAAGGGAGTTCCAGTGGCCAGCTGCCTTCACTGAAAAGGCTCTGCCTCCATCTTTTTTAGGTCTCTTTAGGTCTTTTTTAGGTCTCGCCTACGCTGTACTTGCGCGGTTTCTTGGAAACATGCTGTATCTAGAATATGGCCTTCAAAAATCTTTTCATTGGTTCCTCCTGCTGTCCATCCTAAATGCCTGCTTTTCATTGGTTAATATGATGAGTAGTTCCTCCTGTAGTAAAGTGCCCCTTTTTTAGGTCTCGTGACCTATCAATGCGCATACGCATTGAGAGAAGCGAGACTATAGGGCTTTAAACAAAGTTTAACTAACTGCGGCGATTTGGTGCTGTGCCCGTGCGCTTTTAGGTCAATGCGCAAGCGCATTGACCTAAAATGCGCGTGCACATCACCAAATCGCCATCTGTTCCCAAAGCCACACTCCTCCCACACCTTTGAAGTGAAGCTTAGCTTCACTTCAAAGGCCCCGGCTGCTTCACACCCTCATGCCGCTCTCCCCGCTCCGCCCCCTCCCCTGCCCGCCGTGTGTCTCCCCTTCGGTGTCTTAAGTTGTGTGCAATCTCAACAATGACCTGGACCTATTGTCTGTTTTAGTTATGTTTTTGTGGGTAACAAAGTTGCTGTTTCATAGATGAGTCTATTAACATATAGTCTGTTCATTAGACCAGTTTTCATTCTTGTGAGAATCAGTACCGCTTCATATGCATCTCCAGTCTGGTTGCAAAGAGCACTGCCAGGAACAAATCATAGCAGCGTTAGTGTGATTTTAGTGCATCAAACTACTATAGCACTTTATTGCGTAAAAATGTTTATTTCTAAAGGTTTTTTTTGTTAACAGTTTTACATCCTAATATTGCACGTCATCTAATAACCCTCTTCACACTCTATTATGAATCCAGAGCAGGAGAGTCTGGCCTGGATTCCCTCTTGCCTTAACTTCTTTCCCTGCATGCCTCCTCTCTCTGGCTATAGCCTACTCTGTTTAACGTAATCATTTAATGTATTTATCCAAATTGCCAACGCGTAATTTCATGAGCCTCATCCTTGCCGCCTTTGAACCCCTATCCGTATGATCATTATTCTTGTTTGCCGCCCTGCCCTTTGCTTAGTCACTATACCTGTCTTCTGTTTCATGCTCCCCCTCTGCCCTCTCTGTCCTGAGAGCAGTTTACTTGGCAGTGGAAGACGGTACTTGAAGGTAATCAGCAGAAGTCCTTCCCAAGCTGCCCTCGTGTCCTTGTCATTCCTCTCTCTACCTGTACTGGAGCTCGAAGCCATCTCCTCTGCGTTCGGCTCCGTTCTGATTACCTCTGAGTCCTCCACATCACCTGTTCTTTCACTTTCGCTTTCTCGTTATATGCCCATATACATCTCCCTTCACACTCACCCTCACTCACCCTCACTCACCCTCACCCACCCTCACCCTCGCTCACCCTCACCCTCACTCACCCTCACTCACCCTCAACCCCTCACCCTCACTCACCCTCACCCTCACCCACCCTCAACCCCTCACCCTCACTCACCCTCACTCACCCTCACTCACCCTCACTCACCCTCACTCACCCTCACTCACCCTCACTCACCCTCACTCACCCTCACTCACCCTCACTCACCCTCACTCACCCTCACTCACCCTCACTCACCCTCACTCACCCTCACTCACCCTCACTCACCCTCACCCACCCTCACTCACCCTCACCCACCCTCACCCACCCTCACCCACCCTCACCCACCCTCACCCACCCTCACCCACCCTCACCCACCCTCACCCACCCTCACCCACCCTCACCCACCCTCACCCACCCTCACCCACCCTCACCCACCCTCACTCACCCTCACTCACCCTCACTCACCCTCACTCACCCTCACTCACCCTCACTCACCCTCACTCACCCTCACTCACCCTCACTCACCCTCACTCACCCTCACTCACCCTCACTCACCCTCACTCACCCTCACTCACCCTCACTCACCCTCACTCACCCTCACTCACCCTCACTCACCCTCACTCACCCTCACTCACCCTCACTCACCCTCACTCACCCTCACTCACCCTCACTCACCCTCACTCACCCTCACTCACCCTCACTCACCCTCACTCACCCTCACTCACCCTCACTCACCCTCACTCACCCTCACTCACCCTCACTCACCCTCACTCACCCTCACTCACCCTCACTCACCCTCACTCACCCTCACTCACCCTCACTCACCCTCACTCACCCTCACTCACCCTCACTCACCCTCACTCACCCTCACTCACCCTCACTCACCCTCACTCACCCTCACTCACCCTCACTCACCCTCACTCACCCTCACTCACCCTCACTCACCCTCACTCACCCTCACTCACCCTCACTCACCCTCACTCACCCTCACTCACCCTCACTCACCCTCACTCACCCTCACTCACCCTCACTCACCCTCACTCACCCTCACTCACCCTCACTCACCCTCACTCACCCTCACTCACCCTCACTCACCCTCACTCACCCTCACTCACCCTCACTCACCCTCACTCACCCTCACTCACCCTCACTCACCCTCACTCACCCTCACTCACCCTCACTCACCCTCACTCACCCTCACTCACCCTCACTCACCCTCACTCACCCTCACTCACCCTCACTCACCCTCACTCACCCTCACTCACCCTCACTCACCCTCACTCACCCTCACTCACCCTCACTCACCCTCACTCACCCTCACTCACCCTCACTCACCCTCACTCACCCTCACTCACCCTCACTCACCCTCACTCACCCTCACTCACCCTCACTCACCCTCACTCACCCTCACTCACCCTCACTCACCCTCACTCACCCTCACTCACCCTCACTCACCCTCACTCACCCTCACTCACCCTCACTCACCCTCACTCACCCTCACTCACCCTCACTCACCCTCACTCACCCTCACTCACCCTCACTCACCCTCACTCACCCTCACTCACCCTCACTCACCCTCACTCACCCTCACTCACCCTCACTCACCCTCACTCACCCTCACTCACCCTCACTCACCCTCACTCACCCTCACTCACCCTCACTCACCCTCACTCACCCTCACTCACCCTCACTCACCCTCACTCACCCTCACTCACCCTCACTCACCCTCACTCACCCTCACTCACCCTCACTCACCCTCACTCACCCTCACTCACCCTCACTCACCCTCACTCACCCTCACTCACCCTCACTCACCCTCACTCACCCTCACTCACCCTCACTCACCCTCACTCACCCTCACTCACCCTCACTCACCCTCACTCACCCTCACTCACCCTCACTCACCCTCACTCACCCTCACTCACCCTCACTCACCCTCACTCACCCTCACTCACCCTCACTCACCCTCACTCACCCTCACTCACCCTCACTCACCCTCACTCACCCTCACTCACCCTCACTCACCCTCACTCACCCTCACTCACCCTCACTCACCCTCACTCACCCTCACTCACCCTCACTCACCCTCACTCACCCTCACTCACCCTCACTCACCCTCACTCACCCTCACTCACCCTCACTCACCCTCACTCACCCTCACTCACCCTCACTCACCCTCACTCACCCTCACTCACCCTCACTCACCCTCACTCACCCTCACTCACCCTCACTCACCCTCACTCACCCTCACTCACCCTCACTCACCCTCACTCACCCTCACTCACCCTCACTCACTCACCCTCACTCACCCTCACTCACCCTCACTCACTCACCCTCACTCACCCTCACTCACCCTCACTCACTCACCCTCACTCACTCACCCTCACTCACCCTCACTCACTCACCCTCACTCACTCACCCTCACAACACATATTGTGTTACAATAGGTGTCACATTTGAGAAAGATAAAACTATTGGCATTGTAAATAACAAAGCTATTAATTTCGCTATTTTCAAAACAAGCACATAAATAAAAAATGTGTCCTTTACAATACCAATAGCTCAAACTTTACTAATGCGAGACCTATTGCATTGCTGTGCTTCTCTCCCCTGCTGCACTCTCCTGCTCTCTAGAGATGTGGCCTAACGACCAGAGCTGCCATCTAAGTCACGTAAATACAAAACATGTTGCATTCCAAATGCTATAGGTGTCACATTCGCGAAAGTTATAACTATTGGCATTGTAAATGACAAAGCCATCAATTTACCAATTTTAAAAACCAACAAATAAATAAAATATGTCATTTACAAGACCAATAACTCCAACTTTTCTAATGCGAGACCTATTGCATTTCCAATGCTTGTACATGGTTGCCCCTACTTTTTGCTTGATGCTTGTGTGCTCGGGGGTTCCTGCTAATCGGGTACCCATGGCCTGTGTTCTTTCCCCAAAACTGTACCTCTGCTCTCACATTGGCACTCCTCTGGCCTACATAAAAGTCCCAAGTAAAAGGTGCCATGGGCACTAAGGTCCTTGTAGCCAGAGAAAATCTCTGAGGGCTGGAGCATATGTTTTGCCACCCTCAGACACCTCTCCTGGCCCATACACGCTGCCAGTGCAGACTGTGTGCTGGGGAGAACCTAAAACTACAAGTCGACATGGCACACATCCCTGTGTGCCATGCTTACCAAAACACTGCCTGTGGCATAGGTCAGTCACCCCTCTAGCAGGCCTTACACCCCTAAGGCAGGGTGCACTATGCCACAGGTGAGGGCACAGTGGCATGAGCTAGGGCCCCTACAGTGCCATTCACAGGTATTGTAAGTGCAGTAAAGCCATTTTATACCATGGGTTGTGAGTTTGGCACCCGAACTCCACAGCACCATGAAGGCTTTACTAAAGACTGAGCAGTTTGGTATCAAACGTCTCAGCTTATTAAACCCACACTGATGCCACTGTTTGATTTAATGTTAAATGCACTGTTAGACCTGGGGGCTCTCTAGTTGGCTGAGGTAGATACCTTAGGCCAAATAGGGACCCTTGCTTCCACGTCCGGGAAAGGAAGGATCCCTTCTCAGATAGCCCCCGCTCACTCCTTTGGTAGCTTGGCACGAGCAGCCAGGCTTCTCTCCAAGGCAAGTGTGTAAAGTATTTGCAACCACGCTCTTAGTAACCCAATGATGACACTGTGAATGGACTCCGCACGAGTTCCATAAAAAAAACAAGTATATGTTTATATAAAAAGATACACGATGAGACCACATGATATAAATCCAACATATGCATATTTGTAATATTCCTCTTGACTGATTATTAGGCCAGCCAGCCCTTGTAGGTTGTGGAGGTATTAATGAGCAATTCTAGATGATTCAATGCAGTCCTAATGCAATGCTATTCAGTACGTAATGCAAGAATCCAGCACTTCGCAATGTAAAAATAATGCAGTACGTTATGCAACAATCCAGCAGTTCATAATGCAAACTAATGCAATGCGTAATGCAACAATCGGGTAGTTCGTAATGTAATGCGTAATACACTGCGGCACCGGTCACGGTGCTTCAGACGGTCCCTCTGCCACTGGTACTGACTTGGGATCAGCTTCTACCAACATATGCCCCCCACACGGGTATGATGTAAACCAAAGTGCAGCTCTGCACTCCGGCCCGGTACTGCCACTCCTTGCCAAGTACGGGCTGCGTTGTGAGCTGAAGCAGAGGCTCGCGCTGCAAGAATGGGAGAGGCAGACAGCGTTCCTCTCCGATTCAGGTGGTCCTGCTCTGGCAATGGCAGCTCGGGCCGGCAGCACAACTCTTCCAGGGATGCAGGTTCGGCCGTTGGCACTAACAAAGATCCCAGGCTGCAACAGGGAACACGCACACAGCGTCGCTGAGACTCACTTGAGCTTCAGGTGTGCACTATCACAGGGCAAACCTCACTAAGGTCTCCGGCTGCAATAAGCACACGCACACAGCGTTGCTGGGACTCACTTGAGTTCCGGGTGCACACGATCACAGGGCAATCCTCACAAGGGTCTCGGGCTGCATAAAGCACATGCACACAGCGTCGCTGAGACACACCTGGAAACTTTTGTGTTCCTGAGTTTCCACAACAGGGAGCTAACTCTCCTCTGGCCCGTGGGGATAAGTTACTGCAGGAAACAGCAAAGTCCTTTCAAGCAGGGGGGCACTGCACACCGCAAAGTCCCTTAGCCTCTCCTTGGTTAAATCCGCAAACTGCAGGCCAGCCCCAGAACACACAGCAAGGGTCAGTCCTTTCCTTCAGTCTGTTCAGCTGGTTCTTACTTGGCAGAGGTTCCCCTTGACCAAAAAGTAGTTTCAATCCTTTTCAGTCTTCATGAATCCATTTTTCCCAAAGTTTAGGGCCTTCAGCTCTGTTATACCCCTCAACTTCGTTGAAGTCTGTGTTCAGTGGGGCACTGACCCCTGTCCAAACCAGTTCTGGGTGTCTCCCTGCCAGTGACACCTTCTTCCTTTGATAGTGGGGTCTGGATCCTTACTCACTCAGCAGAAAATTATGCCATTGTTTTATGGCAGCAACCCAGGCCTCTTCACCTCCAGGGGCTACTCCTCCCCCTACACTCCAGATGCAGGTCAGCCTGATTGTCTCACCTCCTCCCCGGGGTTAAGACATTCCCCAGATCCTATCTCTTTCAAATCCAGACAGTCAATCCACAACCAGGCAGAGACGCACAAATGTTGGAGCACAAAAACCCAGCCACTTCTAAAAGTGGTTTCTAAACACACAATGCAAAAACCACCTTCACAAAAAGACGTTATTGAATTGTGAGTTCAGGCTTACTAAACTTCACCTCTACATCTTCAGCCTTTGGGAGGATAGGCTGGAAACATATTACACAATCTCCCCATTCTGTCCTATGGGCAAGATGGCCTTTCTATAGTGAAAAATGAAATGGAGAGTATTTCACTGTCAGGACATGTTACCCACCTCAGTACATGCCGTACCTTTCACATACACGTCACCCTGCCCAGGAGGTTACCTTGACCTACCATAGGGGTGTCTGAGGTGCTTCGAAAGGGACGGGTAAGGCCTGGCAAGTGGGTGCACTTGTCAGGACAACGTAGCAGTTTGACAAACTGTGCGCAGGCACTGCAGTGGCAGGCCTGAGTTCTCTCTTTGATGCTACTTGTGTGTGTACAAAAGGGGGTGGTAATGGACGGAGCATCTGAACCAATCAAACACTCACACCCAGTCAAAAGATCTGGGTTTAATCAATCACCGTTCTTTAGCCCACTCTGCCACCCCAGTTCAGACATGGCTATATGCAAATCAGTCTGACCCTGTGCCTCATGGGAAGAGTCCAGCCCGAACTGCCAAGCCATGCCTTCCCTGGACCAGAAACAAGCTTCCAAGGACCGGTTTCTGGCATTGCAGCCGTCTTCAGCCCGGCTTGCTTGAATCCAGTGGCAAAGTGAGCAAGGGACTCACGTCTGAGCATACCCTGCCAACTTATGGCGAACAAAGCAAAACCAAAGGAAATGATGGACGGAGCGTTGACAATACAAGCACTCACCCCCAGTCAACTGATCTGGGTTTAATCCATCACCATTCTTTAGCCCACTCTGCCACCCCAGTTCAGACATGGCTATATGCAAATCAGTCTGACCCTACATACCCTGCTCACATCTGCAGCAAAGCTGAGACCCGTGGGTGCGACGAGACACGTGGGACCGGCCATCTTGAACGAACCTGCACTTTGCTTCCAGCACGACTCCCGAGGTAAACTCGACCAAGTGCTGTGGGGATTGAGAAGCCCCAGCCCCGAGCAGCCCCTGCACCGAAGATCAGCCCTCCAGCATCCACGAGATCTGCGTGGGGTCCCATCGATCCTACAGCCTCTGGACAGCTCCATTCCTTTTATCAACTTTCACATTCCACTTACTTAGTATATAGTTTGTCGTGCCCCTAGGGCACCATTGTAATTTTGTGCAACTTGTAGTATTTTTCGTAAGAGATTGTCATGTGCTTAGCCCTCTGACCTCATAAAGAGTTCAGAGGTGTTGTTGTTAATAAATATACTGTTTAGTTTCATAACCACCTGTGTGGTGTCCTTTCATCTGGTATTCCAGGGGTTATATTGTGGTAAAACAGCTGGCTTCACAGTCCAAAAGAGTTTAGCCTAAGACTGCTTTGTCCATGCTACCATTAGGATAGCTGGTCTATAAGGTTGACTTACAACCAATCACCATAAGGGTTGTTTGGACTGATACAAGATGATTACTAGAACTAGTGAGCATCATATATCAGGCCAACTTCTCACAGTGCGCTATATAAATGTTGCATCACATCACATCTTAACACCTATGCACCCGTGGGTGAGGTAACGCGAGTACTTCGGTGCTCCCAAGGGCATTGACTATCCAAGTAGTCTTTAGTTGTTTCCTCCTAGCTAAACCGGGAGTGTCCTAAATCCTTCTAAATCTAACTTCCCATTGACTTTGCATTGACTCACGCGTGTGTGTAAAGACACTGCACGCGCAGCCTGTGGGCCTCCTACTCCTAAACTATTGTTCAGATAGTGTAGCCCCAGCGATTCCCTAGACCTTTACTTTTCACGTGATGTAGTACTAATACCACCTTCTTAATATATGGTTTGCTTCGCCCCTAGGGCCTAACCGTAAATTGTGCAACTTAACGTATTCTGACTAAGTATCTTATGTGTTTTGGCCTCTGATCTCATAAAGAGTTCAGAGGAGTGTGTTAGTAAATAAATACATATATATTTTATATATATCCTGTGTGGTGTCCTTTCATTTGATATTCAAGGGGTTACATGTGATAAAACAGCTGGCTTTACACGCCCTCAAGAGCCTTGTAGCCTAAAAACTGTTCTGGTCAAGCTACCACTAGGATAGCTGGTCTATAAGGTTGACTTACAACCATCACCATAAGGGTTGTTTGGACTGGTGCAAGGTGATCACTAGAATAGTGATCATCATATACCAGGCCAACTTCTCACAACTTCTTCCTCGGACGAAGAGGTTGTTGAAGAGGGTGAATTACCCGACAATACTGGTAATGTGGATCCTTGGGAGGACAATCATTCTCATGCCTTCTCCGCCTATTCCTCACCATCAGATTCTCCTCCTGAGGACATCAGTGGTTTTCACAACCTGATGCAACGTGCGGCAACCAGATTTCAGTTACCAGTCACGATGGAACTCACGGATAGCTTCTTGCTTGATTTTAAAGAAGAATATAGGAAAATAACCAGAGCGATTCCCATTATTGATTACATTTGGAATGAAGGAAGTGAGATAAAGTACCGTGCTCCTCTGGATACTCCATCTTTTCTGATAGGTCATCTACGACCGGATTCAGTTATATCACAGGCTGCCCAACAAAGATCCAGAAATCCTCCTACGCCAATTTCAACACCGCCGGATAAATAAGGAAGGAGGTTGGACTTGATCAGGAAAAAGTTCTCCGCTAATGCAGCACTCTCCATTAAGGCAGCAAATTCACTGGCCGTTCTCGGTCGTTACGACCGCCAGATGTGGTCAGAATTGACAGAATTTATGGACCTCATCCCGGAAGAAAGTAGACAAGAGGCAACGAAAATACTTTTGGAAGGGGAGTGAGCAGCATCAGAAATTATAGACTGCTCTCTAGATATTGCTAACACCAACTTTAGACAACTCGCCGGCGCTGCAGTACTTAGACGCCAAGGATGGCTTAAAGCAACATCTTTTAGGCCGGAGGTACAAACACAAATCTTAGACATGGCCTATGATGTTGATTCCTTATTCGGAAAGCACATAGAGGAGGCCCTTTTAGCCATTAAGACTGATACTGATACGGCAAAATCATTAGTTGTTCTCCAATGCAAGCGTGGATATTTCCAAGGAGCCAGAGGTCGTGGCTTTACATTCAGAGGATTTCAAAATCAACAAAATAGACAGTATCGGTCACAATATAGACAGCCCTACGGCCAATAGTCTTACAGACAATCTGCCTCGAGCAGTTTCTATTGCTAGGGTGGACGAAGGCGATCAAACAATCAGGGTCGCGATTCCAACAGAAACAATGAGCTCAGCAGGACACCAGTTGTCTTCACTCTCTCCCTGTGGGCGCAAAGATCTCAGCCTTTGTTCACCAGTGGCAACAGATCACTTCAAATCAATGGGTTCTCGACCTAGTCAACAATGGTCACACCCTGGAATTCGTCAAACGACCACCTACTACCCCGCCCAAGGGTCCCCCTCCCCTAGTCTTCACTTCCTTCTCAAAGAAGCCTTAAAAATGCTCCACAAGAATGCAATAGAGAAGGTTCATTATTGCAGAAGGGAGCCGGGGTCTACACCCGTTTCTTCCTCATAAAGAAAAAATCAGGGGAATGTCGCCCGATTCTCGACCTTCGCAAGCTCAACAAGTTTCTGAAGAAAGTTTTCTATTGGGGACGCTTGCCGAAGTTTTAAGCTGTCTAAACGAAGGAGATTTTATGGCTTCTCTGGACTTGGAAGACGCATACTTCCATATCCCTGTACATCCCAAGCATTGCAAATACCTGCAATTCACAGTGGCTGGCGTCCACGATCAGTTCAAGGTGCTCCCTGTAGGAGAGTAGGGTCTTCTTCCTATGGTCACCCCTACTTTTTACTTTTGCTTTACTGGTTTTCGACTTAGATGTGGCTCGACGCGTTGTCCGGTTGCTGGCCCGTTGACTAGTAGCCTCTGTGACGACAATCCTTTGAAACCAACTCGCTGGTCTGGTTGCTCCAGACTGGCCCTTGCCTCCCTGCAAAGGTGAGGCACCTCAGACCTTGCTGGTCTGCATCAGAAGCCTTCTTTGTATCCTGCGTGGGTTGCCTTTGCCAAGGCTTGTTGACTCCAATCCGGCGGTCGACTCCTCCATCTGTGAGAACCTTCGTGGGACAGCTCCTCTCCAGCATCTGGTCGTCTTCGACACCTCCTGGTCCGCGTGGCTGAAGAGACCAGCTTCACGACTGGCTAGTGACCCAGACTCTGTCCCCTCTGCTTTCAGGTCTTCTTCATCCTCGATCCACCCTTGGATCCACCCGGACATCTTCCTCCAGGTCGCCTGCAGCATCTATCTTCACAGACTCCATAGACTTCAACGGCGAAACCCGACACATCTTCACACCTATGCACCCGCTTCCTGTGGGTGAGGTAACGAGAGTACTTCGGTGCTCCCAAGGGTATTGACTATCCAAGTGTCTAGTTTTTAGTTATTTCCTACTAGTTAGACTGGAAGTGTCCTAAATCTTCAATTACTTACCTTCTAAGTTCCCATTGACTTAACATGGACTCACGTGTGTGTGTGTAAAGAAACTGCACGCGCCGCCTGTGGGCCTCCTACTCCTAACCTAAGGTTCAGGTAGTGCAGCCCCAGCGATTCTCCAGGCCCTAGGCCTTTCCTTTTCCCGAGTCTTGGTACTTATACCACTTACTTAATATATGGTTTTACGCGCCCCTAGGGCCTAACTGTAAATTGTGCTATTTAAAGTGTTTCTAAGAGTAACTTGTTATGTGATTTTGCCTCTGACCTCATAAAGAGTTCAGAGGAGTGTGTTAGTAAATAAATACATATATATTTTATATATATCGTGTGTGGTGTCCTTTCATTTGGTATTCAAGGGGTTACATATGGTAAAACAGCTGGCTTTACACGCTCTCAAGAGTCTTTTAGCCTAAGACTGTTCTGTCCACGCTACCACTAGGATAGCTGGTCTATAAGGTTGACTTACAACCATCACCATAAGGGTTGTTTGGACTGGTGCAAGGTGTTCACTAGAATAGTGAACATCATATACCAGGCCAACTTCTCACAAGGAATATCTGGTGTATCCTGTGGATTTGGGTGCTCCCAGTCTGTATCCTCTATAGGGAATGGGAAAGGTTCACCTGTGTCTATCCCTCTTCCTAAACTATACTCATCATTTTGAGGTGAGTTTGAGGATAAAGGAGGCGAATGTGAAGGAGACATCTGTGGTGAATTGTTAGGAGGAGCAGGAGATGAAGGAGAAGGAAGTATAGGTGAAGAAGGGTGCATAGGGGATGTGGCAGAGTCCTACTTGGCAGGAACCACAGGTGTGGAGGTTTCGTCTGCCTTCCTTTTCTTGTGTGGTGTAGTGGACACATGACCTGTTTTTGGGTCAATGTAGATCTTCTTTTGCAGAGGATCTGGCCGGGAAAGTTCTTCTCCTTTTGGAACCTTTGTCGGCACAGATTTTTTCGGTACAGGACGAGGTTGCTGCTTGTCTTTAGCCTTAGGAGTGGTTAGTGTCCTTTGGGGTAGTTTTCGGAACCGAAGGCTGTTTCGAGGGCTTTGACTCGTCAGAATCAGGCCTTGTCGGTTTTGGCACCGAAGACTGTCTTCGGAGTGGAAGCTTGTCTCGATGGCTTCGAGGCGTCGGACGCTGGCTTCGTACCCTTGTCTTTAGAAGTCGACCGTTTCGGAGACGAGACTTCTTTCGGTTTTGGTGCCGAGGGAGCTGGTGGGATCAGCACGTGCGGCTTGCTCGGTACTGAGCTACCGGAAGGCTTAGTTGTTTTCTTCGGAGCCGGGCTCGATGGCGGGGCTGACAAAGTGGTTTTTTGGACGCGACTGGGCCCTGGAGGCGGAATGTTGACCTTTGCCTTCGGTCTGGGTGCTGTGTGGTGCAGGGGCAGTAGTACTCGCGCGCTGACCCGATGGTATGGAGTCATCTGAGTCGTCTGCCTCTGATACGATTTGGAGATCATCGGAATCTTCTTCGGGTACGAGCGGAACCCTCCTAGTCGAAGATGTCCACCGGTTTCGGAGCTGATCTCTGCAGGTCCTGTCGACGGGCACTCCGATCTCTGATGATTTTCTTGGATCGAAAGGATGCACAGGCTGTACAGCTGGTTTCGTAAATAAGCAGAGATTGCAGAGCTCGTGGTGGTCACTGCGTGGAAACTTTGCTCCACACCCGGGGCATCTCTTGAATGGCGTTCTTTCCATGAGGTGTAGGCCTCATGGCGTGGATAGGCCCAACGACCCGCGCCGACGACCGGAATCGAGCTGATTGAGTCGAGACCATGAAACTGCATTTTAGCATGAGCAAATATGCATGTGTAGATTTTTTGCAAGTTCACTTTCCCTCCAACGTTTTTTTCCCAACTCTGGAAGAAGGTTTATATCTGCCATTGTCTGGAGTACATTTCCAACATTTCTCAGTATAGGAAAAGATTAGAGAAGAGTTGTTGAAAACACTTAAAACATGCAAATTAGTAGGTTTGCACAGACTCAAAAGGGCATTCTAACCCTTGAACTATTGCTTCCCCCTCCCTTCAGCCCCAGTATGTACATCTGGAGAACCGTGGCAACATATGGGGACTGCAAGTATTCAAACACTGCTATGGTATGAGCCCTGACATAATCGGAGGCTCTATATCAGAGCTCTTATATAATGAGATTGCTGACATAATTTGTCACTGCACTACATGGCACCAAAGGGACATGTGGATTTTGTTACAGGCCAAGTAGATTTATGAAGCAACCTTCCCCATGGACAAGTAAATATTTTATTAAATTCCACTCTGAAAACTCAATTATAATTGCTGATTTAAAAAAAATGTCCACACCCCTGCTTACCCTCCTTCCTCCCCGGAAGCTTTTTTTTTTGTAGATCTTTATTTATTTATTTATTCAAAGTTTTATATAGCGCGAACAGGATCCTTACAGATATCACAGCGCTTCACAAAGACAGGGTAGGGGCAGTAGGAGTCAACAGAGATAATGGGAACAGTATAATAATCAACATGGTACTAACACGGATAATAATAATATACATAAAACCAATCAATATACAATCGGGTAAGGAAATAATATATATGTGTATCATATCTTGGTCGGTAGTAAGAGAGTAGCGTAGTAGTGTCCCCTACAGGTAGAGTATAGTGTATAGTGCCAAAGGATAGAGGTGAGCAGTGATACAAAGCAATGCAAAGTCTCTGAACCAACATCTATAACGATCAAGGGATCTTGGCCAGAAGGATGGTTTTCACCTCTTTCTTGAAGAGTGCAGTGGAGGAGATCAGCCTGGTTTCCGGAGGGAGCGCATTCCAGATCCTGGGTGCCATTCCTGAGAAGGACCGCTTGTATGTTTTCACTTTCCGGAATCTCGTGGTTTCAGGAGTAGATTTTTTGTACTCCTATTGGATCTCGCACCTCCTGATATAGACAACTTTTGAGCGAGGTAGTTGGGTGCCTTGTGGTGCACGGCCGCGTGTGTCATAACTGCAATTTTTAGCTGTATTCTGGCTTCAAAAGGCAGCCATTTTAGAGACTTTAAGTCTGGGGATATGTGCGAGTGCTTTCTTGAGCCAGTAATGAGTCTCGCGGCAGCGTTCAGGGAGGCTCTTAGGGGTGCTGTTGTGGATAGCGGGAGACCGCGGAGGGCCGCAATTCCGTAGTCTATTCGAGGGATGACTAAAGCTTGTACAGCAGTTTGGAAGTCTTTGGCCGGGAGGAAGGGTTTAATTTTCCTCAGCGTGTTAATTTGGAAGTTAGCTGCTTTTGTGGCTTTGCTGACGTGCTGCTGCATGTTGAGCTTGGCGTCGAGTGTGATGCCTAGGGATTTCGCCGAGTCCACGATGGTAGGTTGGACATTGAGTGCTGTTAGGTTGTTGAGCCAGGTTTGGGTGGTGGAGATTTTCGCCGGGGGTGAGATGAGTAGGAACTCAGTTTTCAGAGCATTTAGTTTGAGGTGATTATCGGCCAGCCAAGATTGGGTGTTAATAAGCGTGGAATTCAGATGTTTGATATCTTCCGGGGATTGTAACTTTAAATAGAGTTGTGTGTCATCGGCGTACATATGGAATTGAACATTGGATGCTTGGAGCAAGGTGGCGAGCGGTTCCATGACGAGGTTGAACAGTGTAGGGGAGAGGGTGGATCCTTGTGGAACACCTAGATCTGCAGGCACAGGTGTAGACAGCACATTGTCGATCTTGAACCTCTGAGACCGGTTGTGAAGGAAGGACGAAAACCAATTGAGAACAGTTCCCGATAGCCCCATTCTAGTACTTAGCAGCTCCAGCAAGTTCTCATGTTTGACCGTGTCAAATGCTGACGAGAGGTCAAGAAGGATGAGGAGGCAGGACTCATTGCGATCCAGAATTTGGAGGGCGTCATCAATTATGTGTGTCATAGCAGTTTCCGTGCTATGTTTCGCTCTGAAGCCTGATTGATGAGGGTTGAGGAGGTCAAATTGATCAATGTGTTTTGTTAGTTGGAGTTGGACACATTTCTCCAGCAGTTTGGCCAGGGTGGGGATATTGGTGATGGGCCGATAGTTGTTTAGGTCGGACGGATCAGCTGTAGGTTTCTTGAGTATAGGCGTGACTTGCCCCACCTTAAGGGAGTCTGGAATGTGGCCTTGTTGCAAAGAGCTGTTGATGATCTTGGTCCAGAGAGAGAGGAGCAAGGGGATAAAGTCTTTTACAGCATTAGCCGGTAGAGGGTCTGTGAGGTGATTAGAGGGCTTCAAGGTGCAGAGCAGTTTGTGTATTGCTTCTTCCGAGTAGGTGTCGAAGTAAAGCCAGGATGCCTTGTTTTTAGGTTGAGTGTTTGCCATTCTGGTGCGGTTGGGGTATCGGCTTACATCCATGATGAGGTCATTTCTTATGTTGTCAGTCTTTAGTTTAAAGAAAGCAGAGAAGGCTTCACAGTGTGGGGTGTCATTTGTTGTGCTGTTTGGTTGTGCGGGTTGTGCCTTTGTTTGGGTCTTGATTAGCTCGAACAGCTTTCTTGGCCTGTTCTTCGCTTGGTCCAACTGGCGGCTGAAGAAGTCCGACTTTGTGCGCTTTATTTTCCTAAAGTAGGCATTTCTCTTGTTCTTAAGCTTTTTGAGGTGCAGTGCTGAAGGGTCTGATCTCCAGGTGCGCTCTGCCATTCGCATAGTACGCCTTTCGTCATTGAGTCTGTCATCATACCAGGGGTTAGAAATTTTGGTGGAGACTCTTTAGTTGCAGAGGGGCGACTTCATTGACTATTGTATTCATAGATTCAAGGTAGTGGTCAGTCAGTGATTGAGCATCTGAGGCACCTGAAGGGGGGAGAAGGAGGTTGCCGATGTGGGGAGGTAGGGTAGAGGGGTTAAGATTCTTCAAATCCCTTTTCCATGTTTTTGATTTGATTGGTTGAGTAGGGTTAGGTTTAACTTTTTCGTTGATAAAGAAGGTGATAATGTGGTGATCTGACCAATCGCAGGGTAGAATCGCCTCCAGTTGAGTAGCGTTCTCTTTGGCAATGATGAGATCGAGAATCGAACCTTTGTCGTGTGTTGGTTTATCGCATAATTGGATGAGGTCAAGCGCTTTGAGGAAAGTTTTGAGACCATTCACCACGGTGTCTTTCTGATCGTTCCAGTGGAGATTGAAGTCACCCAGGTAGACTTGAGTTGTCTGCCGGCCGGCATTGGAAGTGATCAGGTCCATGAGTTGTTGGGTGGATATGAGATTGTCACCAGGAGGGTGATAGATGAGATGTAAAGCACAGACTTGTTTGCCCTCGCTGGTGATGTCGAGGCAGAGGAGTTCACAGGAGGAAAGAGAGGGGGAGGAGACTTGAGTAACGGAGAGGTTGCTCCTAAAAATGCATGCAATTCCCCCGCCCGTCTTGCCCGGAGACCTGTCCAGCCTAATGATGTGATAATTGGGGGGGACTAGTATGTCCATAATCGGGGTAGAGGCTTCAGTGAGCCACGTTTCCGTTAGAATGGCTAGGTCCAGGTCCCTAGCTGAGACGAGATCCGCGGTCGGAGGAATGTCTCTGGGCCGATCTGCAGTTTAGTAGGATGCATTTGAGTTTGGGAGAGAGAAGGGTGGTCGAGCTTTCTAGTGTGAGGGGAACTTTTCTGAGGTTGTTAGGGACGGAGCCTCTGTTGTTGAGTGTTGGGAGCCTCAGAGGGTTTGTAAGAATTGTGGGTATGGGGATGTGTGTGTTGGAAATGTCTTTTACCAGACCTGTGCCATAAGAGCGTAGGAGAGAGGATAGGTCGCGGTCCGACAAAGGGTTGAGAACACGACGGGGGCGGTGGGAATTATTGCGAACGGGGATAGTAGGCCATTGCTGGGGTCGTCGGGGGCGAGGGTATGTAGGGGGGGTGCGTCGTTTGTAGGGTCGTGGGATGGTGGGAGGTAGACTGGGCTGTGAGGAGAGAAGGCCTTTGATTGCGTGGACGTCTTTTTTGATTTGTAAGATTTCCTCTTTGACTTGTTGGAGGGTGGATAAAGTCAGGTCAGGAGGGTCATTGGGGAAGGAGTTGGTGGAGAGAGCCGTTGGTGAGTGGTTGAGTAGTGAGCTGGAGAGCAGGCAGGGTATCGGGGGGGGGGGGGTATACTAGCGTTGTTGAGGGGTTCCGCGGTGCTAATGAGTGGGATGGCGTTCAAGGTGTGGACGTGTTTGTGGACGAGGGGTGTGGGTGACGTAGGTGAGGCAGGCGGTGGGTGGGAAGCATAGGTAGTGACTTCAGTGGGAGACGGTGCCGGTGAGCAGAAGAGCGAGTGAAGGCTGAAGACAGTGGGGGAGACAGGCGAGTAGTGAGGGCTGAGAATAGGAGGTGGGTGATAGGGGGATGCTAAGGTAAGGGAGGAGGTATGTTCTGTATCTTTTGTTGGGAGGGAGATAGAGTTGTGAGTGGGAGTGGGGAGGGAGCAGGGAAGGGAGAGGTGTCTGCCGTGGGGGGGACGGGGGGTGGATAAACTCAGAGTGGTGGTGTGTGCAGATGGAGGCGTGTTGTGGGTGGGAGTTGTTGTGTCGGGTGTGAGACTCGTGGGTGGGAGTGGGGAGGGAGATGGGGCGGGAGAGGTGTCTGTCGTGGGGGGGATGGGAGGGGGGGTGGATAAACTCTGGGCGGTGGCTTGTTCAGATGGTGGTGTGTTGTGGGTGGGGGATGTTCTGTCCGGGGGGAGAGGGATGGAGGGGGTATGGGTGGGGATAAGAGGGGTCATGTTAGAGGGGGGGGCTAGTATATTCGGTGGAGATATTTGTGACTGTCCTTGGGGAGTGGGGGGCGTTAACAGGTGGGCCATTTACTGGGGTGTTGGGGGTAGAAGTGTAGTAGGTGGTGGCTGCGACGTCAGGGGTGATAGTGCTGGCGGAGTTCTAGGTGATGGTCCGCAGCTTGGAAAGGTGCTCTTTGAACTTGGGGAACAAGTTGTCTAGTAATTCCAAGTTCTTGTCCGTGGATTGGATTAGGACAATCCCGTTATTGTAGATAGTAATGGTAGACCTGCCAGGGAAGAGGTGGGAAGGTGTGATGGTGAGAATTAGGCCATGAGCTGTTTTCCTGGTGGTGGAGACTGTGAGTAGGGATAGGAACGCTTTTCTCCATTGGGCTCTGCGTGAGGTGTGGAAGATGATATCAGTATTCAGGGCTCCATTGCCCGGTGAGAAGTAAGTGTCGGCAAAGGGTGTTTCAGGGTGCGACCTCAAGAAGTTGTGTTTAAAACGTTTAGTGGCATTTTTGGTGAGAGGAGTGGAGGGGTAGTTAATTCTAAAAGTGTGCTTGCCGTTGAGCTCCATTTTAGGGAGGCTGCGGTGTTAGGTGTAGGAAATAGGACGATAATACAAACTGTCAGCCGCTAGTTACAGGGCCAGGGAAGACACTAGTGAATGATCAAAAGTATACGAGTTAGAAGTCAATGTGATCCCCGAACAAACAGAGCGTAGGTGCAGCTTACCATATGTATCCTATATACGAGGTAGCAGTCAGCTTACACCGTGTACCAACTATGAGAGGTAGGACCGATTAGGTGGAAGCAAAGTTACATATTAGAATGTACGAGGTAACAGCAGTGTAGTCTAGGCGTAGAAAGTGGCTGGGTGCAGCTTACATGACAGAGCGAAGTGAATGAGGTAGTAATAATCAGTGCAGTATCGTGACGTAACTTACATCGAAAAACCAACAAATAAATGCGGTAGCGGGCAGTGAATGATGGGGATAAAGGTGAGATAGATGCAGCTTGCCGCATATAAAATACGAGCTAAAATAGGGCTAAACTACTAATGAATTACTGAATCCAATATATGTGCATACAAATTGCAGCAATAACAAATATGACTATGAAATCTTTGAATTACTGTTTTTTTAATATACATTTTCAGGTACCATATGTACATTCCCACTCCATACATGCTCTCACCTGCTGTGTGAAAACAATTTAACATGGAGTCTGTGCCTCTGTGCTATCGCTACACCAAGAGTAGTCACACCACATCTCAAGACTTGACTTTATTGAAGAAAAGAAACTTACAAACATCTGATCCAGACACTAGATGGAAGGATTTACTAAACTTGTGACTCTGTAACACCACACATTACAAATAGGTGCCTACAGGGTGAGGAACATTTTCCTTTTCCTCTTTTCGGTTGTCCTTGATGCTCAGTTGTAGTATATACAATGGTGAAGGGGATGGCACATTGGTTGGTCCACTCAGTTGTAATACTTGCCTGACACTGGATAATGGGAGCGCTTGATAGCATGCGTTCCAGTGTGCTACTTTTGTAATGCATCGATCTATTGATAATTTTTTTTATTTACAGTGTTGGTGTGTAGAAGGTTTACTTGTGCATTTAGTGTAGGTGCTGGGTAGGTTTATGTATAGTAGGAATGTATGTTTGGTGTATTGGATGGAGGCAAAGATGTTCATGGGCTAGCTTTTTTATGAGTTTGTTTGGTCCGAGTGGTCTGTAGTTTAGACTAAAAGGAGGCTGTTTAGGAGATTTATAGAGGGATGTGTTTAAGATGACCTTGAAAGACTGCAAGCTGATACAAGCGGTAATTTCGGTAAGCGCTGCCTCTGGCTCTCGGTCACTCAGCCATACGGAGACACGGAGATCTGCTGCATACCGCCATCCTTTTGTCCCGCGGCTGGTTCCTGGTGGGCGCGCACTGAAGCAGCGGTGGAGTGGCGGCCGCTTTGAGCCTTTGGTCAGCACGTTGGAGTGGCGCTCATGCTGAGCTTGCTTTCGTCGACTGCCTTGCTACTCCCCACGCTTATGTGTCCACCTGGTGCAGTCCAGAATCTAAAGCCTACTGCGGGAACACGGACAGAATCTAAAGCCTACAGCACGAACAGGTGGAAAAGACGACCAAGCCCACACCCCAACTCGAACATAAGCGCAGAGTACCTGTCTGCTGCTGCCTGCTGCTGGACAACCAGGGGGAGGAAAAATCATTGGGGGCTATCAGAAGGCAGGGTAAGGGGGAGATCATTCTCCTGAGACTTCTTTGGCTTTGGTTGCTGAGACTTTTTGAGGGGAAAAAAAGAGGAAAAATAAACGCTAAAATCAAAAAGGAAGGTGCATTATAAAAGGGGGCGGTCTTCTGCAACAGAAAAACTCACCGGGGGAATTGAGGTACTGTGTGTACAGGGCGCAGTCGGCGCAATCATCTTTACTGGCAGCTGGTCCCCCCCGCCGCCGTGACCGGAGCTACACGCGGCCGCCGAGCGGGGGGACCACAACCCCCACAAACCTCTGCTTACTTTGCCCCGCCCACAGACGTACCCGGAAGGCGCAGAAATAGACTGAGCCCCTTCCGCGTCGCAAGCCCGGGTCAAGGGCGTGACCATCTAAGGCCTTCACAGGCCAGAGGAGGCCGGACCGGGGCCCCCCTCTTGGTTCTGAACCAAGATTGGAAGTATATTGACTAGAGGTGCGGATATCCACTGACAACCCTGGGTTCATTCTACAGGTCCTTCCTAAGGGTCACCATAGCTCGGTAGTCGATACTGACTTAGTTACTATTGTTACAAGCCGTTATACTATGTCTTGCAAGGGGGGCATTAGAAAACTTTCCTCCCAGGGTGATTTGCTTAGGGGAACAATGGACTATTATATTAAGAGTGCTATACTGCCCATTGCTAACGAACTAGAGAGAATAGAACGATCCCCAGTCATCGTTAGTTCGCTCAGAATGGGTTCTCCTCCACAGACTGCTGACACAGCCCCAGCTATATCATTACTGGAAGAACTAAATCAACTGTGTAAATCCTCGTACGCCCCTGTGGAATTAGTAAATGTACAAACTACCGTTCCAATTTCCCCTATAGATACGACTAGTCCTGTGTCCAGTAGTCCTTCCCAACTAACTCAAATTCTACAGGTTACGCCCCTCATAATACAACCAACAGCAAATTCTGTACCCGAAGTCTCTACCCAGGTGCTCTCTGCCAAAAGGAAGAGAGATGAGGCCAAACAAACGTGCAGTCAGGCCAAGCAACAAACATTAAACTCAAATCCTTCACTACCCAATACCCCTAGTACTGTTACATCGAAAGCATCTACACAGGCTTCTCTACTGTCTGCGCTTGAAAATATGATGAAGTCAATTATATCTCCGTTGATCGACAAAATGACTAGCTTAGGAGACAGGCTCACAGGTGTCGAGGAAGCAATAAAGGCTAACTCGCTACGTACAAAAACTATGGGAGGATCCGTACAAACACAGCGTTCAGCCCCCATAGAAACGCCTAATTCCACTATACAAAGCAAGACCACTCGTAACCAATTAGCCGCCCCACATATGAAAACCTTAAATATCTCGAAAGCCGCTATAACATCAGAGTTCTTACCCTAGGGCTGGTCTGAACAAAAATGTCTTCTCAAAAAAGAATAGCGGACAGTTATGACACTATACCACACAAAACTATCCATCTACATTTGCCACCAGAGGCAGCTCCGATCGTGTGTGTCCTCTCAGGAATACCAGAACTCCCAAAGGGGAAACACGAAAGACAGCAGGATTTAAGGAATAAGGTAGTGTTCTGGCTAACCAAAAATAGACCTCTGCCCCCCAATTTAGATGGCACTATATTAAGTGTTAGAAGGGTGGGCTGGTTAGGACCTCTTCCAAAAAACATTGTGGGCGATTTGGTACTCGTGAAATTTAGTAATACATATGTCGTCCCATACCTCCAATATTGGCAACCACAAATAAGTGATGGTCCTATATCTATTTTGAGTCTAAGCGCATTCTACCCCAGAACATTATATGCCCCGCCGCTATGCCAAGCAACACAGAGTAATTTCCGGACGGCTAGAAGTGGTCTTGTACTGAGTGGCCACTTCACCCCCGCTTTTAATTAATCTGTTCACTCTCCCTGCCGCTCATTGATTAGCTGATGTATTCTTATTGATTTAATCTCTTTTTAACAGACGATAATTTTTATGAAATGAAATGTATTGATGTATTGGTGTATATTTATGTACTGTTGTTGCTTTTATGATTTTTATACTGAAATCGAATAAAGCTAATGAATGAATGAATGACTTGGGTATGGTAGAGTTGCTAAGCGTGCAGGGTCAGTACAGGGTTGAAGACTAGCTTACTGCCTTCCTGCAGAATTAAAGTCTGCATATGGATGCACTGGAAGATTTGCAGCGTGAATCTTTTCTGGATTCACATGCTGTGCATTATTCCACTATCTAGGGGTTTGGTATGGAATTGTCTTTCCTCCTTTTTTTTTTTTATTTAAAAAAATGTTGTTTCTGGGCATTGACGTACCTCCATTTGGTGTTCCCTTTTGACGTAATCATGCTTCCTATGGAAGCTCCCACCTCTGGTCGACATCGTTAGATTCTTTTTTTCGCTGTTTGGTCTGGATCTAGAATCAATGACATTTGGGAAACCAAATTCAAGAACATACAGTACAAGGTTCAAGGTACCAGACTTCAAATCCAGGTCTGGGAAGGTGCAGAGAGGGGAAATAACAACCTTGTTGACCGGAAAACAATGTGTGTTCCAGGGGCACCCTGTGCCGGGTGATGGACAAAACACAGTTCAAGTTTTGCCAAAATTGCAATCACAAGTACTCCCAGAAGGACCAACATCCAGTCTGCAACCTCTGCTTACCAGTAGATCACCGAAGTGAAGATTGCAATGCTTGTTTAGCTTTCTCCCAAAAAACTTTGAGGCTAATAGGCACAAGAGCCAACTTCAACATGCAGGAGCATAGCACCGCGACAGCGCTACTGGACCCAGGCCTCTCCAGCGAGGAAGAGGACCGTCTCGCAGAAGGTCCCAAAGGCGACTGGGACAAGGACATCCAAGTCGTCGGTCGAAAGGAAAGCTTTGAGAGGTAAGAGAACCATTGTCCTCTAAGAAACTAGAGGAGTCTCGTAAAACAGACTCAAGGGCCTCAAAGGGAACCTCTGCGTTGAAGCCCTCTAAGTCTGCAGCTGCAACCAGAGAAAAACATTCTGTAGGATCCTTAGACAAGGACTCCTTAATGGCAAAGACCTTGGAAAAATACAAGATGTCGAGAGACAGTCAAGGAAAGGATGAATCCACGTCGAAACAAGAGCGGTCAAGACCCAAAAAGAAGCGCCTGACACCGGCGTTGGCTATCAAGGCGCTTTTTTCCGTGAAGAAGGTAGAAATTCTTGTTGCCGAAACACAAGCATTGGAGATAGAGAAGAAAAAGAAGAGGCTGGATGCACAGATGGCAAGTATTTTCCAGTGAAAGTTGGAATTAGATGAAAGCTTGAAACACTTCAAGATACCGCCGAAAACTTTGACTGGAATCGATAGGAGCTTTGAAGAGTTAAAGCCTCCTGCAACCTCCCGAACCTCTTGATGAACAGGAAGAAGAGTGTTTTTTCGAGGAACAGAATTATGTAGGATCAGAAACCTCTGAGGTTCAAGAGCTACAATGGCAAGACCTCAACACAGACTCCTCAGAGGAGGCTGTCATCACCTATCCTTCTAGGCCTTTGCCACCAGACGATATTGGTATGTACAACCAAGTCATTAAAAATGCTGCAGATACCTATGGTGTACAACTGGAAGAAGAAAAACCTCAGTCATGTTTTTTGCTGGAATCTTTAATGACTACACACTCAAGAAACCAATTTCTCCCTATGCTGCCAAGTGTGCTAGACCAGTGAAAAGAGGCATTTAAGGATCATGCCACAGGTAAGGCAGCCACTCCTAGAGAAAGAAAAAATACAAACACTCCTCCAAGTATCCTATTTACATCCAGGCGTCGGTGACTGCTGACTCCATCATAACAGCCGCTGCCAGGAACAGGGCTAATGTACCAACCACCACTTGCCCACTACAATACAAAGAAAGCAAGAGAATGGACCTTTATGGGGGGGGGAAGATCGAGAGAAGTGCAGCAAGCCAATGGTGCATCGCCAATTCTAATGCTTTGTTCAACCAACACATACCAACACTCGGAGGTACTAGGGGAGGTATTTAATCACCTACTGATCTAGAGTACGCTGCATTTGATACCTCTGCATCGCCTGACTCAAGAGGCTTTTTTTTAAATAAATTTCCTATTTTGGATTTCATTTGTGTTTTATTTTCGTTTTACCCTGTTCTTAATATCTTTGGCCACATTCTTGCACTATATTACCACACTATATACACTATATGCACTATATACCACATTCAGCCGCCAGTTGGACCAAGCGAAGAACAGGCCAAGAAAACTGTTCGAGCTAATCAAGACCCAAACAAAGGCACAACCCACACAATCAAACAGCACAACAAACGACACCCCACATTGTGAAGCCTTCTCTGCTTTCTTTAAACTAAAGACTGACAACATAAGAAATGACCTCATCATGGATGTAAGCCGATACCCCAACCACACCAGAATGGCAGACACTCAACCTAAAAACAAAGCATCCTGGCAGTACTTCGATACCTATTCGGAAGAAGAAATGCACAAACTGCTCTGCACCTTGAAGCCCTCTAATCACCTCACAGACCCTCTACCTGCTAATGCTGTAAAAGACTTTATACCCTTGCTCCTCCCTCTCTGGACCAAGATCATCAACAGCTCTTTGCAACAAGGCCACATTCCAGACTCCCTTAAGGTGGGGCAAGTCACGCCTATACTCAAGAAACCTACAGCTGATCCGTCTGACCTAAACAACTATCGGCCCATCACCAATATCCCCACCCTGGCCAAACTGCTGGAGAAATGTGTCCAACTCCAACTAACAAAACACATTGATCAATTTGACCTCAACCCTCATCAATCAGGCTTCAGAGCGAAACATAGCACGGAAACAGCTATGACACACATAATTGATGACGCCCTCCAAATTCTGGATCGCAATGAGTCCTGCCTCCTCATCCTTCTTGACCTCTCGTCAGCATTTGACACGGTCAAACATGAGAACTTGCTGGAGCTGCTAAGCACTAGAATGGGGCTATCGGGAACTGTTCTCAAGTGGTTTTCGTCCTTCCTTCACAATCGGTCTCAGAGGTTCAAGATCGACAATGTGCTATCTACACCTGTGCCTGCAGATCTAGGTGTCCCACAAGGATCCACCCTCTCCCCTACACTGTTCAACCTCGTTATGGAACCGCTCGCCACCTTGCTTCAAGCATCCAATGTTCAATTCCATATGTACGCCGATGACACACAACTCTATCTAAAGTTACAATCCCCGGAAGATATCAAACATCTGAATTCCACGCTTATTAACACCCAATCATGGCTGGCCGATAATCACCTCAAACTAAATGCTCTGAAAACTGAGTTCCTACTCATCACACCCCCGGCAAAAATCTCCACCACCCAAACCTGGCTCAACAACCTAACAGCACTCAATGTCCAACCTACCATCGTGGACTCGGCGAAATCCCTAGGCATCACACTCGACGCCAAGCTCAACATGCAGCAGCACGTCAGCAAAGCCACAAAAGCAGCTAATTTCCAAATTCACACACTGAGGAAAATCAAACCCTTCCTCCCGGCCAAAGACTTCCAAACTGCTGTACAAGCTTTAGTCATCCCTCGAATAGACTACGGAATTGCGGCCCTCAGCGGTCTCCCGCTATCCACAACAGCACCCTTAAGAGCCTCCCTGAACGCTGCCGCGAGACTCATTACTGGCTCTAGAAAACATTCGCACATATCCCCAGACTTAAAGTCCCTAAAATGGCTGCCTTTTGAAGCCAGAATACAGCTAAAAATTGCAGTTATGACACACGCGGCCGTGCACCACAAGGCACCCAACTACCTCGCTCAAAAGCTGTCTATATCAGGAGGTTCGAGATCCAATAGGAGTACAAAAAATCTACTCCTGAAACCTCGTAGATTCCGGAAAGTGAAAACTTACAAGCGCTCCTTCTCAGGAATGGCACCCAGGATCTGGAATGCGCTCCCTCCTGAAACCAGGCTGATCTCCTCCACTGCACTCTTCAAAAAAGAGGTGAAACCAATCCTTCTGGCCAAGATCTCCTGATCGCTATAGATGTTGGTTCAGAGACTCTGCATTGCTTTGTATCACTGCTCACCCTATCCCTTGGCACTATACTCTACTTGTTGGGGGCACTACTACGCTACTCTCTTACTACCGTCCAAGATATGATACACGTTGGTTTACTGATCCACCTGAACACCTCTGTAGTGGGATCAATGACTTGTGCTGTCCTATATTACTTCCTTACCTGATTGTATATGGATTGGTTTTATGTATGTTTTTATTATCCATGTTATTACCATGTTATTGACTATTATACTGTTCCCATTATCTCTGTTGACTCCTACTGCCCCTACCCTGTCTTTGTGAAGCGCTCTGATATCTGTAAGGATCCTGTTCGCGCTATATAAAACTTTGAATGAATAAATAAAATAAAATAAAAACTACTAAAGCACCGCTGTTGGGCGGGTCCCGCGTCACGAGCACACTTCTTACTGGCATTGAAGCTCTTCGACGGCCATATTGGAGTAGTAGAGGCACGCCCGAAGGTGCTAGGAGGTAGTTGGACGGTCTAGGCGTCACAAGGGCGTTAGTCGTCTATTTAAGGAGGGCAAATCAGGTTGCAGCGTGGATACGCTGACCTAGAGTACGCTGCATTTGATACCTCTGCATCGCCTGACTCAAGAGGCTTTTTTTAAAAATTTCCAGTTTTGGATTTCATTTGTGTTTTATTTTCGTTTTACCCTGTTCTTAATATCTTGGCCACATTCTTGCACTATAAAAACTGCTAAAGCACCGCTGTTGGGCGGGTCCCGCGTCACGAGCACACTTCTTACTGGCATTGAAGCACTTCGACGGCCATATTTGAGTAGTAGAGGCACGCCCGAGGGTGCTAGGAGGTAGTTGGCCGGTCTAGGCGTCACAAGGGCGCTAGTCGTCTATTTAAGGAGGGCAAATCAGGTTGCAGCGTGGATACGCTGACCTAGAGTACGCTGCATTTGATACCTCTGCATCGCCTGACTCAAGAGGCTTTTTTTAAAAATTTCCTGTTTTGGATTTCATTTGTTTTATTTTCGTTTTACCCTGTTCTTAATATCTTGGCCACATTCTTGCACTATAAAAACTACTAAAGCACCGCTGGTGGGCGGGTCCCGCGTCACGAGCACACTTCTTACTGGCATTGAAGCACTTCGACGGCCATATTGGAGTAGTAGAGGCACGCCCGAAGGTGCTAGGAGGTAGTTGGCCGGTCTAGGCATCACAAGGGCGCTAGTCGTCTATTTAAAGGAGGCCATGCTGACGCGCAGCGGTCACGCGCAGCGGAATCACCGGGTAAACGCCGGAGTTAAGCCAGAGTTCAGCCCGTCTGCGCCCGTCCGCGCTGAGGACGGGCTGCGCTCCGGTTACCCTGAGCCACCTCCTCAGGTATTATATTCTTATACTTCGGAGGAAATGTCAGTCTTGAAACCGAGTGATCTCCTATGCCATCATAGTTACACCCCTGAGGAATTACTGCTCATTGCCTCACACAACGCCTGTACTCGGGGCCCAAATACTTCCCCCCTGCTTACCGATCCACCTCAAACTATTTGCTCCTCGTCTAAATGCACTCACTCGGAGAAAGGATACCTTATTAATGCTCGCTCCATAATTAAAAACAATGTAGCCTTCCATGACTTTGTGATGTCTAGAAGGCCTGTATAGGTTTTTATTACGGAAACCTGGGCCACTGAAACCTCAGGACACGACCTTCTAATGGCAATCCCGGAGGGCTATGCATTGCACAGATTTGACAGAGCTAAGCGAAGGGGTGGAGGATTGGCGATTCTCTACCAGTCGCACCTTACCTGTCGTATTAATGCTCTGTCTGAACCATCCGACCCCTTCCAGGTACTGCATTTCTTTATTTCCTCATCTCCATCAGCATCCTTGGTAGGCCTTCTTATGTATAGGCCCCCAGGCCCTAGATCAAATTTTAGCAGTGACCTGTTTAGAATCCTGGAAACATATGTTGGCAAGCCCCACTTTACTATTTTAGGGGACTTAAACTTTCACCTAGATGACCTCACCTCTAAAGACACCTCTTCCTTGGTTGATCCCCTAGAAGCTTGTGGCTTTTCTCAACTGGTAAAAGGTCCAACTCACTGGCAGGCCACACGCTGGATGGGGTTTTTTCCAACGACCCCAGAGTTAAGACGGGTACGCCTGAACCTCTCGTCTGGACAGACCACCTGGCAGTACCTATAGAACTGACCCTTTCTCACTCAGACCCATCCAAGAAGGGACAGGCTCAGGGAGAGGGTAAAAGGAACTATAAAAACATCACTAATGATTCCCTAGCCCCTCTCATTAGTTCTGTCTCCCTGCCGTCAGACCCAGAGAAGGCAGCACAAAAACTTGCCGATTCCATTGTTGGAGCAATAGATATTCTAGCTCCAGCTATACGCCGATATTCAGCGAGGCGCAGGCCCTCCACCCCCTGGTTCACTGAGCCACTTAGGCTGATGAGACAGGGTTGCAGGAGGCAGGAGAGAAAATGGAGGAAAACATGGGACACTATGGACAGAGACTCATAAACGACTGTTAGGTGAATATAAGGCCACGGTCATCAAGACAAAGCAAGAATTCTACTCTGACCTCACAACTTCCCTCACCTCATCGAAGGAGCTGTTTAAGGTAGTGGACTCCCTCTGCTCACTACAAGTTCCCGATCCAGTGATAGGATCGCAGGAGCTCTGTGACAAGATCCCAACCTTTTTCTTTGCTAAAATCGATGAGATCTCCGTTAATCTGGAAATGCAGAAAAAATCACTTGGGAACCACATTATCCAGGCTCTCACAAACTTAGAAGCCTGGGCAAAAGATCCTGCCAAGACCCTCTCTAACTTCCCACCGATCACCCTTGATAACCGTAACTCACTGCTGAATAGGACCAAATCTTCCTCTCCTTTGGACCCTTGTCCTCTCAAAGTGATGGAGTGTAGGGACACATTACTCCCTCCCCTATTGGAGGTAATGAATAGTGCCCTGTCGCAGGTTTTTTTTTCCTTCAGTCTGGAAAAAAGCGATCGTCAAGCCGCTACTTAAAAAGCCCTCCCTTGACCCCGCAATCTTAAAGAATTTAAGACCCATCTCCCTAATTCCTGCCCCCGCCAAAATGCTTGAGGCCCACCTGAACTCGCACTTGTCTGCCTTCCTGGACTCCTCTGGGTTTTTAGATCAGACCCAGCATGGGTTCAGGAAATTCCATAGCATGGAGTCTGCGCTCACCATGGTGACAAACAACATCAGAATGAAAGTGGACCAGGGACAGACAACGCTACTGGTCTTACTCGATCTCACCGCAGCATTCGACACCCTATCTCCCTCGATCTTAACATCTCGTTTGAGGGAGATAGGAGTGCAGGGGCCAGCTTTGAGCCTTCTGTCCTCTTTTTTTAGACCTTAGAGAACAGAGGGTCAAACTGGGAGAATACCTCTCCCCTGCTAAATCTCTGCAATGTGGGGTACCACAGGGGTCGGCTTTAAGCCCGACCCTATTTAACATTTATGTGGCCCCTCTAGCGAGATTAGTAAAAGCGCAGGGAATGGAGGTGGTGTCGTACGCAGACAACACTCAGATAATGGTGTCGCTGACCCAATCGGTTAGCGCCGCCGCGTTCAGCTTCAGGAGTTGTATGCAATCAGTCTCAGTCTCTGAATGGATGATACTCATCTCCTTGAGGCTGAATGGCGATAAGACCGAGGTGCTGATCTTTGGAAGGGACCAGGATGTGTGGTCAAATGAATGGTGGCCTCCATCCTTGGGAACCTGCCCGGTCCCCTCTCATTCAGCTAGAAACCTTGGGGTCATTTTTGATACCTCGCTGGCAATGACCCTTCAGGTCAATAGAACGGTGGCCACCTGTTGGGGAGTTATCAAAATTCTCCGACGAATAGTGCATTATCTTTCCCCGCAAGCTAGGAAACAGACAGTGGTTGCGTTGGTCGGTTCGAGATTGGACTATTGCAACGCACTGTATGCAGAGATCAATAAGGGACTGATACAACGCCTCCAAACAGTACAGAATGCGGCAGCAAGATTTGTACTAGACATTCCCTACTCTTCCTCTGCGACACTAGCCAGAAAGAGCCTTCATTGGCTTCCGATAGAGCACCGTATCTCTTTTAAAATCATTTCTCTAGTGCATAGGGCTCTGAGAGCTGGAACATCTGATGGGTTGGGATCACTTCTCTCTGGTTATGTCCCCAGCAGATGTTTACGTTCATCACAACTGAATCTCTTGGTGATCCCTCGGATTAAGAAGACTAGATGGGGAGCAAGAGCTTTCTCTACAGTTGCCCCTCGTCTTTGGAATGCACTCCCTTTGGAGCTTAAGTCCCTATCCTCACTGCCCCTCTTCAAAAAGGCCCTCAAAACATGGTGTTTCAGGAAAGCCTACTAGTAGTTAGCTCTCTGGTCATGTAAACATTTTTTGTTAGGCGCCTTGATGCCCATTGGGCTGAGTACGCGCGTTATAAATTTGCTTTCATTTCTACTAGAACAATACCAGAAGAGAGCAAGCCACTTAGTAGAGGAGGGGAAGAATATAGCAAATACATTCTTAAAATCAGCCTTAGATGCCACAGAAATATCTCTGCACTGGGGTGAATTATGACATTGTTCTGCATTCTGACCATCACCTGTATTTGCACAGAAATATCAAGCAGACAGATTATCGGCATCACAGAAAGAAGACCGGCATGGCTACGGATCTCCGGTTTCAAGCCAGAGGTGCAGAACAGCATACTGAATGCATCACAGCTCTTTAGAAGCGTAGAGGAACCACCCCCCTCAAGGAGGCTGGCGGGTTATAGAGCTTGTGCCACACAAAGAAATCAGGGAAATAACTCCATGTACTTGCTAATTCCAAACGGTGTCCTATCTTAGATCTCAGATTCCTCAACAAATTTATAGACTCAAAGGTTCACGATGACAACCATACAAGAGGTGCTACCTCAATTGCAAGAAGGGGACTACATGGCTACTGTAGACTTAAAGGATGCTTATTTGCACATCCTCATGAACAACAAACACAAACTACTAAGATTTGCGGTCAACAAAACTCAGTACCAATTCAAAGTGCTAGCATTCGGTCTAAAATACGCACCAACTGTGTTCACAAAGTGCCTAGCAGTAGTGGCCGCTCACCTAAGAAAGCAAGGAATCCATGAATACCAGTACTTTGTACGAATTTGCCCTTACAAACCAGTCGTCTGAGTCTGCAAACAACATATACATCGGGTAATAGATACACTAGTCCTGCTTGGTTTTTCCATACACTGGGAGAAATCTTCCCCGGAGCCAGAACAGGAAAAGGTGTTCTTGGGAGCGAAAATAAATGCAGTTTTGTAGAAGGTGTAACAGTCGCCCTATTGAAAGAAACCCAGCTATATCGGAAGGGGCAAGCTTTGACAGTGGGGAAATTGCTAGGGTTGATTGTAAGAAGCTGGCTCTTTAAATACTATACTATTTTCGGTCAGCACAGCACGGGAGGGACCCAGACCACAATCCCCAGGTGCCCCGGTGACAGAGGCGCACCTGGGACGTCACTGCCAGCGCCAGGAGGCGCCTACAAACAGCGGAGCACCGACAGCTCCTTGGGGGCTATTTTCGGCCAGCACGGGAGGGACCCAGACCCAGACCACAATCCCCAGGTGCCCCGGTGGCAGAGGCGCACCTGGGACGTCACTGCCAGCGCCAGGAGGCGCCTACAAACAGCGGAGCACCGACCGCTCCTTGGGGGCTATTTTCGGCCAGCACAGCACGGGAGGGACCCAGACCACAATCCACAGGTGCCCCGGTGGCAGAGGCGCACCTGGGACGTCACTGCCAGCGCCAGGAGGCGCCTACAAACAGCGGAACACCTGTCCCCGCGGGACGCGCGCGGGACCGCCGGCCTAAGCCCGGGCAAAGGGCGGGCCCTCTACGGCCCTCAGAGGCCAGAGGAGGACGGGACGGGCCACCTCTTTCCAAGGAGGAGGTATAGAGTAGTTTTAATTTCTTATCTGTTTTGCACTGTACTGCCTATTGTCGCTTTTGGACTTTTGGAGTTTTTTTAATTTTTATTAACCATGTCCATCTGGGAGGAGCTGAATGCCCTGTGTGGCTCCAAGTATGTCCCGGTCGTATTAACCCCCCCTATTATGGGTAGAGGCGCTGACTATCTAAACGGCACTCCACGGGATGTACCTCTACCTTCTAATAAAGACCAATCTCAAGTTAATACTCTGCCCCTGGGTCCAAATTGTAAAAGGAAGCACGATGAGGAGAAAGACAATGAGAACCAATCTAACGTTCAAAAATCGTGCACCAGCTCTACACCATCCCCCTCTAACCCAATCACATCAACGGTGGATAAGGCTGTGTATAGAACAGATGATCCTTTATCGCCCCTCCAATTGTCCTTATTGGCTCAGTTTGAGCAATTGTTAATATCAGCCATATCACTCCTGGTTACAAAAATTAACGATCTATGGGACAGGCTGACCAGTATTGAAAAAACACTTAAAAGGAACTCTCTACCAATCAACAAATCAGTTATACCCATTTGCCCTAATCCTCCCATCAACCACGAAAAGTCTAAGTCCACTGTATGTAGGAACGTCCAAACTCTAGAACTGCCTCTTACTACACCTATCCCAACTGGCCCTAAATTAACACTAAATTCTGCGTTAATACCACATATCGCGGCCAGGACCACTTTAGAAAGAAGGCATCGCATCAATTTACCTCCCGAAGCCGCCCCATACGTGACTGTCCTCTCTGGGGTCCCTGCACTTAGCCAGGGCAAACTCTAAACACACCAGGACCTGCTAAACAAGGTCATTTTCTGGCTTAAGAACAGACCCCTCCCACCTGACCTAGATGGTGGAATCCTGAGCGTCAGGAGGGTGGGGTGGCTAGGTACGTTGCCCAAAGACATCTCGGGGGACCTGGTGTTAATCAAATTTAAGAATATGAACACTGTCCCCTACCTACGATTTTGCAAGCCAAAAGGAGATGGCCCCATTTGCATTCGGGACTTGTTTGATTTCTATCCGAGCTTCCATTACCAAGACCAATGACCATGATCTATAATTCCTGCAGAAGGGGATTTTGTGTACCCTGTGCCATTAACCCCCTAGCCTCTAATTAGCCTTGAATATGCATGTACATTGATTAGTTGTTTCGTCACACTGATTTAATCCTGTTTTAATAGTTGATATTAACCTCGTAATGAAATGTTGAGATATTTATTTATGTATTGTTGCTGCTGTAATGGTTTTTTAAACTAAAATCGAATAAAGCGAATCTGAATCTACTATACCAAAATGAGGTTGTGTGCAGAGTCCAGTAGAACCCCAAAGGTTGGCAGAGGTAAAAGTAGATAGCACCTTACTCTCTTTGTGGTAGTTTGGCGAGCAGTAAGGCTTTATCTCAGGGTAGTGTTACACATTTGTTCTCCACACTCGGGCAGCAAATGATGTCACACACTCAAAGACTGAACTCAGACATATTTGATTTGTATAAAAATGTTTGTTAAGAATATTCTAGAACCAAGCGAGCCTAGTACAAGTCAAGTCAAAAAAATGTATATAGCGCGCTACATACCCAGAGGGTCTCAAGGCGCTTGAAGAGGGGTGGGGAATTACTTCTCGAATATCCAGGTTTTAAGTTGCTTTCTGAATGCTAGGTGGTTTTGAGTGAGGCGGAGGTGCATGGGAAGTGAGTTCCAGGTTTTGGCCGCTAGGTAGGAGAATGATCTTCCTCCCATGGTGGTTTTGTTGACGCGGGGAACAGGTGATCCATTCCAATGCTTTTCCTTGGATTCCGATCTTTCTGAGTCGTTGTAACAGGGTGTTATGACAGACTGTGTCGAAGGCTGCGGAAAGGTCGAGGAGGATGAGGGCGACTGTGTCTCCATTGTCCAGTAGAGTTAGGATGTCGTCTGTTGCTGCGATGAGGGCGGTCTCAGTACTGTGTTTGGCTCGGAAGCCGGACTGTGAGGAGTCGAGGGATTTGTTGGCTTCGAGGAAGGCGGCGAGCTGGTTGTTGACCGCTTTCTCGATGATTTTGGCCGGGAATGGAAGGAGCGAGATGGGGCGGTAGTTTTTGAGTTCGGTGGGGTCAGCTGTGGGTTTTTTCAGAAGGGCGCTGAGTTCGGCGTGTTTCCAGCTTTCTGGGAAGGTGCCGGAGTTGAGGGAGCAGTTGATGACGTCTCGGAGGTGTGGTGCTATGATGGAGTCTGCTTTGTTGAAGATGTGGTGAGGGCATGGGTCTGTGGGGGATCCTGAGTGGATGGAGTTCATCAGGCGGATGGTGTCCTCAGTGGAGATTGGGTTCCAGTCATTAAGGATGTTCAAGGGGGGTGAAGGTACGGCAGAGGGTTGGGAGGGTTGGTCTTCGGGTTGGTTGTCGAAGCTGTTGTGGATGTCTGCGATTTTGTCGTGGAAGAACGAAGCTAGGGAGTCGCAAAGGGTTTGAGAGGGGGTGATGTCGTTGGAGTTGGCAGTGGGGTTGGTAAACTCTTTGACGATGTTGAATAATTCCTTGCTGTTGTGGGCGTTTTTGTCTAGTTGGTCTTTGAATGCGGTTTTCTTGGCAGCCCGGATCAATTGGTGGTGTATGCGGGTGGCGTTTTTGAAGGCGTCCCTGGTGTTGGTGTTTGAGTCTTTTTTCCAGGCCTTCTCAAGGGAGCGACAGAGTTTCTTGGATTTCTTAAGATCATCGTTGAACCAGGGGGCGTTTTTGCTGCCTAGTTTGATTTGACGTTTTTTCAAAGGTGCTAGGTTGTCGGCGGTGTTGGTTAGCCATTGAGTGAGGTTAATGGCTGCTTGGTTGGGGTTCGATGATTGGGCAGGGGGGTTTTGAAGAAGCGATGAGGAGATCTGGTCGATGGTGATTTTGTTCCAGTTTCTTCGTAGGGTAGGTTGAGGATGGTTGTGGGTTGTGGTTTTATTGTAAACAAAGTGAACGCAGCTGTGGTCCGTCCATTGGAGAACTGTGGTGTGACTGAAGGAAATATGTTTGCTGGAGGTGAAGATAGGGTCGAGTGTGTCCTGCGTGGTGTGTGGGGGTATTAACAAGTTGTTTGAGACCGAGGTTGGCGAAATTGTCCAGAAGAGTGGTGGTGGTGTTGTTGTCGTTGCTCTTTTCCAGGTGAAAATTGAGGTCTCCCAATAGAATGTAGTCTTCGGAGGGGAGGGCGTGTGGGGTAATGAAATCGGTGATGTCTTCAGTGAATTTTGTACGGGGTCCTGGTGGCCTGTAGAGGAGGGTGCCTCTGAATGTGGTCTTGGGGTCGGTGTGGATCTTGAAGTGAAGGTGTTCGGCGCTAGAGAGGTTGACGTCTGAGCTGGTTGAGATGCGGATGGAATTCTTATGGACGATGGCGATGCCTCCTCCTGTTTGCTTGATGCGGTCCTTGCGGATGATTTTGTAGCCTTCTGGGATGGCAATGGTGATGTCTGGGGCTGAGGAGGCGTTCATCCATGTTTCTGTTAGGAAGGTGACGTCCGGAGAGATGGTGTCTAGTAGATTCCAGAGGTCGATGGCGTGTTTGTGGACCGATCGGGTGTTGAGTAGGATGCATTTTAGGTGGTTGGCGTCAGATCTATGTTTGGTGGTAGTGGATGAGGGATTGGTTTGTGAGCAGTCAAACTTGCAGGAGTTGCATGTGAAGGGTCCATGGGTGTGTCCAGGTGCGGCTTGGGCGCAGTTGGGGAGTCGGCCGGGGTTGAGTGCAAGAAGGGAGGAGGAAACGTATGTAATGCGGGTGGACTGGGACTTAGGGGAACCAGGGTGGCGCTGGGCGCGGTCCAGGCGCGGACGGGCGTAGACGGGCTTACCTTTGGCGCGGCCGTAGCGCGTGGACGCTGCGCGTTGGGACATCTGTCTTAAATGGGTAGAGGAGGGGGCGGAGCGTGGGCGGGTCAGCTGGGAGGCGGTAGCGGGGAGGGTAGGCGGGCCAAAGGAAGGCTAAACAAACACGACAAAATGTATCCTGGGAAAGTGAAACTGGGGCTGAGGAAGAAGCAATTCACAACGAAGCATACAAAGCAGCACGAATGTTAAATGCTAATGGCGGCGGTAGCTTCAGTAAGTCAAAGTTCAAAGCAGCACACAATGCACAATGCTAAAGGCGGCAGCAGCTTCAATTAAGGTAAAGTTGCGCTTCAAAGCAAATCGTAATGCGAGGTTCGGCGATATAATGAGCTATGTGGAATGTCAGCCTACGATACCACAGTGACTATCAGCCAGCTCTTGAGCCCAGGGAGCATGGGGGGAGCGACCGCTTTCACAGAAGTCCAGACGGTCACAGCTGCAGGGAGGAGGAGGAGCGCTTAGTGTTCGTGGGTGGGCGGGTCAGCTGGGAGGCGGTAGCGGGGAGGGTAGGCGGGCCACCTTGACCCACCTTGAGCCTTCAGCCTCCTTTCCTCGAGGCCCTGAAGTCTGATCTTCATCCTGTCCTTCAGGGTCTTGCCAGAGAAGCCTTTACAGATCTCACATTCCTCTGGAACATGGGAAGAGGGCAGGCAGAGGATACACACCTCATGAGGGTCTGACTTAGCCATTTTCCTGGAGCACTCAGGGCATTTGTCGAATAAAGAAGGCATATTCGACATAAAAAGAGTGCAAACACCAAGAAGAAAAGTCACAAAGTACTTTGAAAGTACTTCAAATCGAATTTGCAGTGAAAAAACACTAATAAACCCTAAAAAGGGAGAGCTCAATGCTCCAGGGTCCTGCTTGCAGGAGCCGGAAAAAAGAACTGAAAGTAAGTTGGACCTGCTATGCATTCTGGGATACTGGGAGAAAGTTCTGGAAGATTCTCTTAAAGGCACAGTATCCTGTTCTGAGCCACATAATGGCAGCCTATGGGGCTTGTCTGTCCAGGTTCTTCTCTCTATCATTCCTGAGGGAGTTTGCTGTTGAAGCAATGGAAATCTGTACAGGCTTTTGCTGTTTTGTGGATTTTGTGGTGGAATTTCTAGTTGAAGTACTGCACAGTGTAGCCTTTTTAGGCTGCATTATCTGTCTTTAAATTCTCTCTTAAGTGTCTATGCATTTCTGCATTTTTTGACACTGTAAGAGATTATTTTTGATTGCTCCGGGGTCCACGCACATGGGCGGGACTATTCACTAGATAATGACTATACACAGAGATCCCCTACTACAGAAATATGCTTACTCTGCAGAATGTAACGCTGCTTGTAACATCATTTCAGGGGAAGGTATATGTACCAAAGAGTTCTATATGTACCTAGTGCCGGGGACATCTATGTGAGTACTCTATGAAGAGGCTATATATTACCTCTGAAAGGGCACACATGTACATGCAGCACTATACATTCAGGACATAGTTAAAAGAGCACCTGTAATATCAGAACAGGTCACACACTGCAGCTGCAATGCAAAACTGAAGTTCCATACTTCTGCCTGGGGGTGGTTGTACCGCAGGGGACACGCAATAGTATTGCCACTGCAGGGGGATATCAGCCTGTAACATCATGTAAGAGAAGTGTGGCTCAATGGTTAGAGTGGCAGACCCTGATGCAGAGGTCTGGCCCGGGACCAGGGTTCAATTCCCGCCTCGGCGGGTCTTGGGCTCAATTTCCTTGGACCTGATAATTCTCGCCTCATTGCCTATTCTAACCATGGGTCCCACTCTGCAACTCTGGGCAATAGCTTGCTTAATCTCCACAACAGCCCCAGCAGCGCTGGGATGCCTGGCTTCACCTTGGGGGTGCCCAGGAGAGGTCATTTCACAGGGAAAAGCCAGGAAGGGTTCTGCAGCAGTATGCGTTACAGCGCCAGGACACCCCAGTTCGGGTATTAGTGCGCTTTACAAGTACAAATTACATTTACATGTATTTCTAATACCAGTAAAGGGACATATGTACATCGACAGGAGTAATGTATGTGGCTGTAACAGGAAGGTACATATATTACTGCCTTTTTCATACTGCCGGAGTATGAAAAAGTATGTTTAATGTAAAGGGGGTGGTTATGTACATCGTGCAATACTGTAGAGGGACATGCCCTATGATTCCCCAAGAGGAGGGGGAATACTACTACCACACTACAGACATACATGTCAGCGCCACCAGTCACACACACACTGGACTGTATTACATGTGCTTGTTATGGAGACATGCATAACCAGTACATGTAATACAGCCACGCCAGCCAGAGGCCAGTTCAAAAGCGGATGAAATCCCGAGGAAAAGATGGGAGTGATGTCCATCTACTCTACGTTGCATTTGTTTGCCCTGTACTGCCCTCTTTACCCTTTCCCTCTCCCCGTGTAGTCACAGGCCACATGGACTCGCTCACAATGTTGATGAGTGAGCTATCGTAAGTTTAGTTAACGGCTGGGATGGATGCCAACCTGGTACCTAGAAAGTCAATAAATGTTCATGCTGTCATCTTTGCTCGCTCCGCCTCGTGCTCCACTGTTGTTCCTTCAGTGGGTAACCGAGCGCAAAGGACTGCGGGCTGGTCCTCTGGCCCTTATGAAATGGAGGGCTGCAAGCTTTTGAAGTTACAAATAAATTACTAGAATGAAGTGATGTGCATCAACAGAAACTCTTAGTTAACAACAAACTCAATACACAGCCAATAATCAATACCCTTTAAGGTACTGAAACCCATGCAGTATCTGTAAAAGTAACCATAAGCAGAAAGCGGGGCATAATGGCCCCTCACCCTTTCTGTAGCACCTCCATCGCCTGGAGACGGCCCTGGGGTGCACTCTCACGTGTGCACTCCCTCCCCTCCCCGGCTGAACACTGCATCCCGAGGGCACCAGAGCTGCAGACAGCAGGAGCGAGAGTGGACACCAGAGCCAGGTTAAGTGTAAATGGTACTTTTCAAGGCAGGTTGAACAATACAAGCAAGCTGAATAAAAATGACTTTGTTACAGGTTTGAATTATTTTTCAATACAGTGGAAATTGCTGTTGGATTACTTTTGAGTACTTTACAGATTACTTTATGGGTTACTCTTTCTACTCAGTGTGATCTGCCTAGATATCACACTGGGACATTTCCTAGAGAGAAGGCTAGTTAAGCATGTTTTAGATATTTGCAGTTTTTCAAGTTCTCACACAAAACCAACTCCACATTCCGGGCAATTTTGCGTAGCAATACCCCTGCGTGCCGGCAGGCGTCGTCCGTGGCTCCGCATCCGTCGGCGTCGTTAGCGCCGGAATGTCATCGTCTGAGTACTTAGACGCCGCCCATGCGCGCTGACGTCAGTTTTTCTTTTTTCCGCGCCAGCTAGCTCAGATCCGGAGAAGCTCTACCCCTTAGTCATTTTTTTGACTAAACTTTTTTGATCTTTTGATCATTTCTCAACTTGATTCTTCGACTCGGACGGTGCCGGTAGGGATGCCCGGGTTTAAACCCTGTTCCAAGTGCGACCGACTGTCGGTTACCGACCCCCATCGCCGCTGCCTCAAGTGTATAGGCCTCGACCACGACGACCGCACCTGCTCCGACTGCCGGGCCCTGACGTCGAAGGCTAGGTGGGAGCGGTCCCGCAAGCGGTTCGAGCTCCGGCAGTCGGCCCGGCGCCGCTCCAGGTCCCGGTCCTACAGGAGGTCGAGGGACCGGTCGCGGGGTCTGAGTCCTCGCCGCTCCGGTCATCAGGATCCAAGTCCTCAGGTAAGAGGCATGAGAGGTCGGAGAGACATCTTCGTTCCTGCGACCCACCCCGACCCACCCCGACGCTCGCACGATGCGGCAGGGGGTTCGGGTGACACCACCCACGCGGCTCCGACTGAGTCGCAGGCGTCGCCGCCTGCCCCACACCTTCGGGTCCCTGGGCATGACGCGATGCCGGAGATCGAGCGGTACCTCATGGCCATGACGTCCCTCCCTTCTCTGTCGGGTCCCTTGGCGCCTCCGGGCCCAACGGCCCCGGCTGGAGGCCCTAGCGGGTCGGGTGCTTCGGCCCCGGCGCCGCCGGCGACTTCGGGTCCGGCACCCGCAGGACCTCACAGGGTCTGCTTCCGGATCCGGGTCGTCGCCGGTCGACCTCACGACCTCACCGGTGCCGGCCCAGCGGGTGTCGCCCCCGGTGCCCACTGTGGACGCCGTCCCCAATCTTCCCTTCGGTCCGACTCTGGTGCCGGAGCGGCGCCGCTTCCGACGGCCTTTGGAGATTTTTTATTTCCATGAGGAGGCCCCGTCTGTTGACCCTGTTCTACAGGAGACGGGTGACGAGTATGATTGGGAGGGGTCTGCGGACCCTCTGGCACAGGAGTGCCAGTCTCAAAAAGACTGGACATATGAGCTTGGGGAGGCCAGTGGTATTGACACTTCGCCAGACACTGGATTTGTCTCCCCTCCCACCGTGGCTACGGAGGAGGGGGCTGCTTACAGTGTAGTGTTAACGAGGGCGGCCTAGGCCTTAAACCTTGAGCTCCCCGTCGCGGCCGTGAGGACTAACCTCCTCACTGAGGTCCTTAAACCGCAGGCAAGCTCCAGTGAGCCTCTGCTGCTGTTTAATGAGGCCTTGTGTGACGTTCTTGTGGGCACTTGGTCCAAGCCCGCCACAGGTCCGCCTGTGGATAGGAACGTGGCCAGACACTACCGCCCAGCCCCGGGCGACCCTTGCTTTTTGTCCACCCATCCCACCCCCGAGAGCCTGGTCATCCAGGCCTCTACTTCCCAGACCGCATTCCCGACTGCTCCGCCCGATCGGGAATCCAAGAGGTATGAACAGTTCGGGAAGAAGGTGTTCTCGTCCCTGAGTTTGGGACTGCGGTCTGTTAATACCGCATGCCTCTTGGGCCGCTACACCCACACCCTGTGGGACACGGTCGCGGACGTGCTGCCACAATGTCCGGAGGAGGTCCGGGCTAAACTCGCCCAAGCCCTTGCGGAGGGTCGAGACGCAGCGCGATATTCCATCCGGTGTGAGCTGGATACCACGGATTCACTGGGCAGGGCGATGGCACCGACTGTGGCGGTTCGACGCCACGCCTGGTTGAGGACCGCCAACTTTTCGGCCGATGTCCAGGCCACTCTTCTGGACATGACGTTCGATGGCCGTCGCCTCTTTGGCGACAAGGCAGACCATGCGCCTGAGCGTTTTAAGGACTCAAGGGCTACGGCCAAGTCCTTGGGCCTTTCGTGGCCACGGAGGGGCGCTCCCACACGTGCCGCCAGCCACGCACTGCAGAATGTTCAACAGCGCGGTGGCGGCCGTGGAAACCGCCGTAGCGGCGGTCGGGGACCACGGCGAGGCCAGTCCACACCTCCCCCCGCAGCACCTGCCTCAAAACCTTCCTAGTCCGTGTTTTCAGGCCCATGTGACGCCAGTGGGTGGCAGTGTTCACCATCACCTCTTCCACTGGCGCACTGTCACGTCGGACAGGTGGGTGCTGCAAATCGTCCGAAGGGGCTACTCCCTCCCCTTCGAGGCGACCCCTCCAGCCATGCCACCGCAATTCCACCGCGTGTCGGGGGATCACTTGCAACTTCTGTAAGAGGAAGTCACGGCCCTCTTGGCCAAGGGGGCAATCTAGCACGTTCCTGGGCCAGAAGTAGGGTGTTATTGTTACTCCCACTACTTCCTGGTACCCAAGAAGGGCAAAGGGGGTCTACGCCCTATCTTGGACCTACAGAACGTCAACGGCTTCCTCCGGAAGGAGAAGTTCAAAATGCTGACACTGGCTCAGGTCTTAGCTGCCCTGGACCCTGGAGACTGGATGGTAGCGTTGGACTTGCAGGACGCTTATTTTCACATCCCCGTCATTCCGGCCCACTGGCATTACCTGCGGTTCACGGTAGGCCATGAGCACTTTCAGTTTACCGTGCTCCCCTTCGGCCTTACAAGCACCCCACGATGTTCACGAAGGTGATGGCGGTGGTCGCAGCTCATCTGCGCAGGTTAGGGGTGTCAGTCTTCCCCTACCTCGACGACTGGTTGTTGAAGGCGGGCTCGCCCCAGACAGTAGTCAGCCACCTCCAGACTACGGCCGACCTTCTGCACTTGCTGGGGTTCTCCATCAACGTGCCGAAGTCACACCTGTGTCCCTCTCGGAAGCTCCTCTTCATCGGAGCGGTTCTAGACTCGGCGCAGTTTCGGGTTTATCCTCCCGAACAGCGGGTTCGGGATATTCAGGCTCTGATTCCGATCTTTCACCCTTTATCCCGAGTCTCGGTCAGGTTGACACTGCAGCTTCTGGGGCTGATGGCCTCCTGCATCCTTCTGGTGCATCACACCTAGTGGCGGATGCGGGCTCTGCAGTGGGACCTGACGTTTCAGTGGGCCCAGCATCAGGGCAACTTGTCCGATCACGTCTTGATCTCGGAGGGCACTGCAAGACAGTTGCAGTGGTGGCTCACGGACTGCGATTGGGTCAGTGGCAGATCCCTCTCCCTACCCCACCCGGAGCACGTGGTTGTGACGGACGCATCCCTCCAGGGCTGGGCGTGGCCACATGGGAGAGGCGGAGATCAGAGGCCTCTGGTCTCCGGCAGAGTCCCGGCTCCATATCAACTTTTTGGAGCTGCGGGCGATCTGTCTAGCACTGAAGGCATTCCTCCCCTCTGTACGGGGGAGTAGTGCAGGTGTTCACGGACAACACTACCGCCATGTGGTACTGCAACAAACAGGGTGGGGTGGGGTCGTGGACCCTATGCCAGGAGGCTCTGCGCCTCTGGCAGTGGCTGGAACGTCAGGGCGTGACCCTGGTGGTTCAACACCTGTCAGGTTCTCTGAATGCCAGGGCAGACGAACTCAGCCGTCGGTGCATGATGGATCACGAATGGCGTCTGCACTCGGACGTGGCGCAAGGCCTCTTTCAGCAGTGGGGAGAGCCTTGGTTAGATCTATTCGCCACAGAAGAGAACGCGCAATGTCATCAGTTCTGCGCGTTGGAATTTCCAAGGCGGCACTCGCTCGGAGGCGCTTTTTGTCGCGAGTGGAGTTGCGGTCTATTGTACGCCTTTCCGCCTATACCACTTCTGCCCAGAGTGCTGAGGAAGATCAGACGCAACCGGGCCCAGGTTATCCTTGTGGCTCCGGACTGGGCACGAAGATACTGGTATCCCGAGCTACTCAGCATGTCAGTCGATCCCCAGTTTCGTCTGCCTCTTCGGGAGGACCTTCCGTCGCTGCAGCAGGGGACGGTCCTCCACCCGAACCTGTCCAGTCTCCACCTACAAGCTTGGAGATTGAGCGGCGGCAGTTGAGGCCATTTGACTTGCCTCCTGAAGTCTGTAATGTCATTCTGGCAGCCAGGCGTCCCTCCACAAAGTCGGTATACGCCTGCAGGTGGAACAGATTTGTGGCATGGTGCACAGCAAAGGCTGTGGATCCCCTTTCTGCCCCTCTTTCTGAGGTTCTCCTCTTCCTCCTTTCTCTTGCCCAGCAGGGCACTATCAAGGGCTACCTTTCTGCCCTTTCCGCCTTCTTAAGGCTACCTGATCAGCCTTCTTTGTTCAAGTCCCCTATTGTAAATAGGTATTTGAAGGGCATAATAATCCACATTTGTATAGCGCACAATCACCCGTTAGGGTCTCTAGGCGCTGGGGGCCGTCGGGAAGATTAGGCAAGCTATTGCCCAGAGTCGCATGGTGCTGGGCTAACCGGCCGCCGGAGCCGGGGATCGAACCGTGATCCCCAGACTCCAGTGTCAGTCGCCCTGGCCGCGGCGCCACACCTCTCCCCTGGCATCACACACATGTTCCCTCCTGTTCCTTTCGTGATGCCCCAGTGGGACTTGAACCTTGTTCTTACTTACCTCATGTGTGCTCCCTTTGAGCCACTCCATAACTGTCCTCTCAGTCTTCTTACTTTGAAGACTGCTTTCCTGGTTGCCATCACCTCTGCCAGGAGAGAGTGAGCTCCAGGCTCTTTCTTCCACACCTCCTTTCCTCTCTGTTCATCCGGACAAGGTTGTGTTGCGGACAAGACCTTCTTTCCTGCCCAAGGTTGTCACGGCCTTCCACATCGGGCAGTCCATTACTTTGCCCACCTTCTCTCCGCCTCCGCATCCCTCGAAAGAGGAAGAGAGGCTCCACCGTCTGGACCCAAAACGTGCGCTCTCTTACTATCTGGATCACACACGCCAGCTCTGGGTGGATGACCAACTCTTTGTTGGTTACATGGGCGCTAAGAAGGGAAAGGCGGTGCACAAGCGGACCATCTCCCGGTGGATCATCTTGTGTATCTAGGCATGTTACTCCTTGGCTAAGAAGGAGCCCCCTGCTGGATTGAGGGCTCATTCCACTCGGGCCATGGCGACTACCACTGCCCTGGGCCGGGGTGTGCCCTTGCAGGACATTTGCCAGGCAGCTACGTGGGCCTCGCTGCACATGTTTGCAAGACACTACTGCCTGGACAGCCAAGTCCGGAGGGATGGCTTCTTTTGCCGTTCCGTCCTCCAGGACTTTCTGGTGCGATTATTGGTTCGCAGACCCACCACGGGGTTGGTATTGCTGGGGTATCTATTCTAAGGTAAGGAATCGATCACTAATGTGTCTTTCAGATGCACAAGTTACTACTTGTGTAACGATATATCTGTAAGAGACATTAGTTAGTGATAGATTCCTTACCCACCCATCCTCCCCGTTCTGCGAACCAATATCTAGGGTTAAGGTCCTCCCCTTTCAGGGCCCTAGTTTCATGGCACCAGTGTCGGTTCTATCATGGCTCTGCGTATCTTGCGCGTAAAAGCTGTGTATCGGAACTGACGTCCGCGCACATGGTTGGCGTCTAAGTACTCCGACGTCATTCCGGCGCTAACGCCGACGACGGACGCGGAGACGCGGACGACGCCTGCCGGCGCACATGGGTATTGCTACGCAAAATTTTCCGGATCCAGTCTGACTCCTGGGGATATTCTAAGGTAAGGAATCTATCACTAACTAATGTCTCTTACAGATATATCGTTTTAAGGCAGAAACATGTTGACTGATATTAAAAGTTTTTGGAAATAACCAAACAATTAATTTTGGACTATTTTCCAACACCATTTTATCTATGTCCTAGTGATCAAATAATAAATAATTTTTGAAACACGTAAGACATTTTTATCTCAAACCACCACAAATTAGTTTCACTTCATGCCTAAACTCACAAAAAAAACCTGCTCCGCAGTAGACCTGGCGTCGCAGCACACTGGAGAGGCGCTCTGCCTCTTCAGTGGGGCCCGATGATGAAGCATGTCATCAACCAGGTTGGTGTGGGAGGGCTTTCTTAACTGACCTGAGTGAGGCCAGTGGCATTTTTCTTTGCTCCAAGTGTGGTTCTTTGTGTACCATAGAACACTCTTTTCTTGTTTGCTAAAACTTAACCGGGACTAAGAGTGGTTCCTCACTCTCCCTACCTCTCTTTTTGTTGTTGTGTATTGTATTTAGGGGACTTTTTAAGGGTCTCAAGGTCAGTAGCCAATGGGCTACTGACCTTGACTACACCCTTGGTGTGCTCATCCCATGTGGCTGTGTAGTCACAATCCCTAACCCTGATTGGAGGGTGCCAGCCATCTACATGAAGGCAGGCACTGTAGAGTTAGCTTCACCTCGCCTCCCCACCTGAGGGGTGGGGTTGGCAGAGGTGGGCACACCTTCTGGGCTGTCCTAAATTTTCCTGTCGGTCTTCCTGCCGAAAAGGAAGGGAGACAGGCAGGGGCCTGCTCCTGATGGCAGTGTAGGCTGGGAGTTGCATTTCATAAGCGGCACAGCCTCTGAACCTCCCCTGCCATATATGGCTCTTCCTGACTTGGGGAGGTGTGACCACCTCTGCTCAGTTAAGGCTTTGTTCCTGGGCTTTGGCACCCCAGAGGTCCAGAAACATGTCTGGTGGTGGCAGGCTGGTGTGTACCAGTCGGGGAACCCACCAGAGGCTGGTTGGTTTTTAGGGGGCTTATCTAATATGCCCTCCGAGTGCATTTTTCATTCAATCCCACACTTGCATCAGCGTGGGTTTAATGTGCTAAGAAGTTTGATACCAAACTTCCCAGTTTTCAGTAAAGCCTTTATGGTGCTGGGGAGTTTGTAATGACAAACTCCCAGCACCATTACTCTTAATGGCATTACTGCACTTACAATGTCTAAGAATTGATCTAGAATCTGTAGGGGTACAGGGCTTATGCACCTGTACCCTCACCACTGGTATAGTGCACCCAGCTAGAGGGGTCGCTGACCGCCCATGGCAGGGCAGTGGGTTGAAGGCATGGCACACAGGGATATGTACTATGTCGACTCTTCAGTTCTCCACCAAAACACGTAGCCTGAAATGGTTGGAGGGGGGGTGGGAGGGGGCCTCTAATGGTGGCACAGTAAGTGCTGCAGCCTTTACAGGCCTTCCCTGGCCACAGTTCCCTCAGTACCTTTTACAAGGGACTGACATGTGGCCAGAGAGTTGACAATTGGGGGTGCAAGGTACAGTTTTGGCAAAGAACACAGACCCTGGGAACCTGATTGGTACGGACCTAGGGCTCATCAAGTCAAAGTGCATCATTAGTCTGGCAAAAAGGGGGTGGGGGGGGGGGGGTTTACTGCAACAGACACCCAGCTTCCTACAATGATGGCTTCATGCATTAATTTAATGCCCAACATTCACCTACACATGTGACCATTCCAGGAATGGCTTTAAGCACAATGGTCACAGCGAGTTGGGAAGATCTATTTATTGTCACACAGAAAATACAGGAGGAAATATGATTGAACGAAGCAAACATATCTCAAGGGAGACTTGTCACACAACATCTCCAACAGTGACCATAACGACTGATGCCTCACAGGTGGGATGGGGAGCTCAGATGGAAAACCTAAAAGTAAGGGGACTGTGAACAGAGCAGGGTGCTCTACAGCAAATCAACATCCTGAAATTAAAGACAGTGTTCCTAGCCTTAAAAGCCTTACAGAAAGCTCTACGGAATGACAATTCTGATACAAACTGATAACACAACCACCATGTTTTTCATAAACCGGGGGGGAACGCAGTCAGTTGCACTTTTGACTCTTACTCATCAGCTGTGTACATGTGCAATCCCACAGGACATAAATCTAATAGCAATACACCTGCCAGGATTGGACAATGTAGAAGCGGACAGACTGAGCAGACACGCTTTGTCGTCCCACCAGTGGGAACTGAGTCAATCGGAACTCAACAAGATCTTTCACGAATGGGGAACTCTAGAAGTCGACCTCTTCGCAACACCCCACAATGCAAAATGCAGACGCTTCGCATCCAGGCAACCTTGCCAACAGTCCTTGGGGAATGCACTGTGGATAGACTGGTCAGATATTTGCTTACACTTTTCCCTGATACCACTACGCCACAAGGAGATCAACAAATGCAGGATCAGCCACTTGAAAATAATTCTCATTGCCCCACAATGGAGGAGACCGACTTGGATCTCCGAGATAATGGAGATATCTCAAGGATCAATTCACAATTTGACAAAGAGACAAGACTTACTAATGATGCAAAAGTTAAGAGTGCTTCACCCAGAACCGGTGAGCCTGAGCCTCGCAGCATGGCTCCTGAGGACCTCACATTTGGACACCTAACATTACTGGAAAGCACAATGGCAGTCCTATGGGAAGCAAGAAAGCCAACCACTAGGAAATGGTACACGGCAAAATGGAAAACATACTCTCTATGGTGCCTCAAAGAAGGTCTTTTCCAAAAGATCACAAGAGAGGACAGTGCTGAAGTACAAAATAAATCTACTACACAGTAAGCTAACCTACCCATCACTGAAAGTTCACTTAGCAGCAATTGTAGCATATACAGGAGGCCGCACAGGGAACAGCTTCACTTCACAAGTGGTCTAGAGGTTCCTAGAAGGTGGCAAGAGAATTACCCCCTCACCCCCCACAACCACACCCCAAAGAGGGTGTTTGCACCCAAATGGAATCTAAATGGTACTCACCTAATGAAAGCACCATTTGAGCTGCTACATAAGGCGACCCCACAAATGCTCACACTAAAGCCTTTTTTAGTAGCAATAATCTCACTATGTAGAGTTAGTGAGTTGCAAGCACTAACATTACAGGGACCATACGTCCACATTCATAATGACGGAATAGCCATGAGAATAGATCCGCACTTCATGCCAAAAGTGGTTTCACAATTCCACATAAATTAATCCATACAGATATCAAGTTTCTTCCAAAATCTGAAGACTCAGGCAGAAAGAGCATTGTACCCTTGACGCTAGAAGAGCAGTGGGATGTATTCCATTGAAAAGACAAAAGAATACAGAAAGGCAAAACAATTCTTTGTATCTTTTGCAAACAGTTTCCTTGGAAAACCAGTAAACAAAAACACAATCGCAAGATGGATAGCACAAACCATAAAATTGTGCCACAGACAAACAGGAGAGAAGCATTACAAAGAGCCCCACAGGCTCACTCGGCAAGAAAGGGGCAACTATTGCCTTTCTAGCCAACATTACACTTCAAGACACTAGCATGGCAGCATCATGGTCTTCAGTGCACACCTTCACGAAACACTACCGCGTGGACATCCAAATGAATAAAGAAGCACGATTAGGACAAAAGGTCTTGCAACATCTATTCACAAACCAACTCCTCTTCGACCCAGCCACCACAGAAAAAAAACGCTACAAAATCTGTGCACAGCATGTGAATCAAGACAAGATTCATACTGCAAAATGTATAGTTTCTTACCTGTCTGTGTAGTGTTGCAGCTTTAAGAATTTTCTGAATTCACTAGTGAACCCACCCTCAAAGATGTGCGAGAGTAGAGCAAAAAAGCAAAATAATCCGAAGATGGTGACCAAAGGTGGGAGCTTCCAGAGCAATCATGACTACATCACAAGGGGGTATCCAATAGTGGTACATAGAGGCCCACAAACAAAAAAAGAGGAAAGACAATTCTGACCCAACCACTAGAAGGCGGAATAATGCACAGCATGTGAATCCAGAAAATTCTTCAAGCTGCAAAACAACCGTTTTTCAAAGTGGAAATATTCTCCAAGAACCAAGAATTATGGTTTTTTGCTAACCTTCAATGCCATAGAGGCCCAGCCAGAAATCCTGCTTTCCCTTTGGAGCTTTTCTCTTGGAGCTGGAGTGTGCATTGGTTCCTTCTTAGAGGACACAGACTGCCTTGTGGTAAAATAATTATATCCTCATGCAGCTTGAAATTTCTACTGGAGCCTATTCCTTGTGCCTAAGCAGGGCTGAAGGACACTGAATGCCCAAGGATTAGCAGTTGCCAGATATTCTTCTGTTGGCTGGAACTGAATTGCACTGGCTCCCTGTCAACAAGAGGCTATCCTACAAGCACCTCACCCACGCACACAAGGCACTCCACAAGACCTGCCCAGCCTACCTCAACAGACGTCTCTCCTTCTACATCCCCAACCGCCAGCTACGCTCCGCCGACCTCACTCGCCACCGTCCCGCGCATCCGAAGAACAACCACTGGTGGGAGATCCTTCTCCCACCTCTCCACCAAGACATGGAACACCCTCCCACTGAGCCTACGACAGACCCAAGACCTGCTGACCTTCAGGAGGATACTCAAGACCTGGCTGTTCGATCAGTAGCGCCCCTCCCCAGCGCCTTGAGACCCTCGCGGGTATGTAGTACGCTTTACAAATGTTTGATTGCTTGATTGATTGGTGAGTCCCCTGCAATGGAACCTGAACTGGTGCTTAGGAAACTAGTCCTAACTCTTAACTAATGGACACTGCAAGTGTGCAAATAAATCTAAATGGTCACTTAAGTTAGGGTCTTGAAGGTCATAGATTTCTTTCAGCACCAAAAACAAATGCACAGCTGCCCTTACTTCCTGTTGCTGAGAACCACATCAAGCATGTGGTTTTGCTTACATTTTTTTCTTTTTGTCTACCGGGGACTCACTTTTCTTATAGTTTGTGCAATAGCTGTTGATCCATTGCCAATTTCCCTCCATTTTTGTGCTATATTTGTATCAATTTTTACCTTGGCCCCAACTTGTTTTCCTGTTTTAAATTCCTATTTTCTTATCTGCATTGCCGTTTTTCTATTGCCAACCACCCTTTTGGATGCATTTCTCTGAGGGAAGTGTTGCTGCTCAGACCGCTCCCATGTTTGTCAATCAACTGATGGAATGAGTTTCAGGTTCCTCTTATGGAGCTCAGATGATGTGGTCTTGGTTTTCAACACATCTTGCTGATAACACCCCATCTAACAGTGAGGAAAATGTAAAAGCAGACCAGTTAAAGAGTACTGTATTTAAGTGCAAGAATGAATTGCTAGCCATTGTGGGTCCCCAGAAATGATCTTCACCACAAATATAAGCTTGAAATACAGACCTGGTGCATCCAAGTTTCTGGATCCGTGCGACTAACCATGGTAGTTTCCGGATCTACTTGTCAGACCACAAGTGCTTTTTAGATTTCCTTCTGGGATGGCCGGCAGAATCCTCCCTCTCAGCTTTACATTGTGAACTTGACCACCTGGCCCCTGACTACCAATCTTCTTTTAGCCTATTACTAGACTGAAGAATCATTCAGAAGCAGACGGATTCTAGAGCGGTTCTCCTTTTTGTGCCAGTGAATGAAATTTTGAATTTGGAGCCTAGGAAAACATTGGTACACGGTATGAGGAAGAGATATCTATGCTATCTAAATTCGAAATTGCACCTTATGAAAAATCTGTTACTTTTTAGAATGCCAATCATTTATGGTGTTTGAACACTATAGGTGGGCCCCAGTGAGATCACATTTTCTGCTGTCTCTAACCCAGTTTCTTGCACCCATTTTTCTTTTTTAAATATAAGTTTAAAGAAGTCAGAACAAGTTATAAGGATCAAAGGCCTTTTTTTATTTTAAGTTAATAAAGGGCAAGTTTTTGTGCTTTTGCATAGGCTGTGTTTAAAAGATTTTAGGAATGGTTTTGCACATTAGTGTGCATATTTCAGTTAATTGAAGATGCTGTTGATTGAGAACTGAGATTGCAAGTAAGTAACTTGTTTAACAGGAGAAGCTGCTCTTGTTTTTCTCAACCTCCCATCCTGCCATCTTCGAGCATGAATTTCCTTTTATGCCAAATGTCTCCCTTCTTGAGTTCTGTGATTTCCTTTGCTATTTGAAAACTGCTGTTTAATTGATTGCTTCATTTTATTTTTTTCAGGCTCCGTGCACTGGCCAGTGGTGGTGGTGTTACATCACCCCCTCCTTCTCCTGCCATGCCAAAGTACAAGTTAGCAGAGTACCGTTATGGGAGAGAAGAAATGTTAGCACTTTATGTCAAAGACGATAAGGTAATCTTACACAGGCAGCTCTTAACCAGTCTTCACCATGCCCACATAATCATTCAGTGTACTCTCCTAGCATAGTATTGTGCAAGGTGCTTATACTGCCTAGAAGCGATCTTTTTCTTGTGCTCTGTTCCTTACCTCTAGTTTCTATGACAGTATACCATTTAAAGTAATCCATTATTTGCTGGGCCTTGAATCTGTTACAATTCTCCTAAATTGGCCGGAGTTCTACTTGCTGCTTCTGAATCAACTTTGTTTTTTATTTGTTCAGGTTAGTCAATTTTAAGCATTGTCCTTTCCTTTAAGAGATGTTTAGCAAAGTGCCTTTTTTGTTGGCAGGTTCCAGAGGAAATGGAAGATAAAGAGTTTGCTGTCATTCTTCAGGATGAGCCTCTTCAGCCTCTTGCTCTTGTCCCTTTAACAGAGGAAGAACAGGTAGGTTAATGGGGGTGTGGTGTTGGGTCGTGTTCGGTCCATAAGAGTTTTAAAACAAAGAAGGGTGCTGAAGTACAAGTTTTCAGAGTACCATTATGGACTTCTATTTAGACAAAATGTTAGCATTTTGTCAAAGATGTTGGACATGCATCACCAAATGAATCGGTATCCTGTCAAAATGCTCTCGTATACAGAGAACCAGCTCAGAAACCCTAATTAGCTGAACATAACGAAAGATGCTGATTGCGCATTATAGTATGAGTCCTGCTTTAAATCCAATTCCAGTCTATCGTGAAACAAAGTAGATTGGTCTGATACGCTCTGTGTGCTTCTTTAGTCGGCCATTCAGTGCCAACCCGGAGACCCTTCTTGGGCAGACAGAAGTACCAGGTGGTGCTGCAAAAAGGATTCTTGAGCTTTAACCCTGCCAGTATTTTGTGCGGTTTTTCAAAATTCAGTTTATAGTCCCTAAATAACAATTGCCACTGCATCTAATCCTGTTTTAATGGTGACTTCCATTCAACCTTCTCCTAAACACAGAAAAGGATTACCCCTTGCTCGTGGTGTAGGAAACTGGCTCTATATATACTACACCAAAATGAGGTATACTGTGTGTAGAGACAAAGTGACCCTAGATGTAGGCAGAGGTTAAGGTTAGCTAGAACCTTACTCTTATTTGTAGTAGAGTGGTCGAGCAGTAAGGCAGTATCAGAGGACAGTGTTAAGCATTTGATGTACACACTCAGTCAGCATATGAATTCACCCACTCAAGAACTGAACTCTAGGCCAATTGTTTTGTATAAAAAAAAATACTGTTTATTTTTAAAACCAAGCACGCCTGGCACAGGTAAGGACTAATTACTTTTCAGTAATAAGTTACTGGATATAGAACAGTTTGGAAATGCAATAGAAATTGTACTTTGTTTGATTTACAGGGGATGCATTAGGTTGCAGGACTTAGCAAATACTGTACGTTGAAATGAATAGGCTTTTTCAGTAAATTACAGGTGTTACTTTTTATTTTACTTTTCTAACTCCATGCTGGATACCTAGATTCAGCACTGTGCCATTTCCTGTAAACAGGTAAGTAATTTCGTTTTGGTTATTCACATGATTTTTAAAGAATATCTGTAGATTTCAAATCTGACGAAGAGGACAGTTATGAAGTGGCTCAAAGGGAGCGCGCATCAGATACGTTAGATCTGAGGCCACTGAGGCATCACGAAGGGAACAGGAGGGAACATGTGCGTGATGCCTTTCAAGAATCTAGTTACAACAGGGGACTTGAAGAGCGGCGGCAGTTGAGGCCATTTGACTTGCCTCCTGAAGTTTGCGATGTGATTCTGGCAGCCAGGCGTCCCTCCACAAAAACTGTATACGCCTGCAGGTGGAACAAATTTGTGGCATGGTGCACAGCAAAGGCCGTGGAGCCACTCTGCCTCCCTTTCAGAGGCTCTCCTCTTCCTTTTTTTCTTGCCCGGCAGTGCTCTGCTCAGGGCGCTCTCAAGGGCTGCCTCTCTGCCATTTCAGCCTTCTTAAGGCTTCCTGATCAGCCTTCTCTTTTCAAGTCCCCTGTTGTAAATAGATTCTTGAAAGGCATCACGCACATTTTCCCTCCTGTTCCCTTCGTGATGCCTCAGTGGCCTCAGATCTAACGTATCTGATGCGCGCTCCCTTTGAGCCACTTCATAACTGTCCTCTTCGTCTTCTGACTCTTAAGACTACATTCCTGGTTGCTATCAAATCTGCCAGGAGAGTGAGTGAGCTCCAGGCTCTATCTTCTAAACCTCCTTTCCTCTGTCATCCGGACAAGGTTGTTCAAAGGACTCGTCCTTCTTTCCTGCCCAAGGTGGTCACAGCCTTTCATATCGGGCAGTACATCACCTTGCCCACCTTCTATCCGCCTCCGCATCCCTCGAAAGAGGAAGAGAGGCTCCACCGTCTGGACCCAAAATGTGCGCTCTCATTCTATCTGGACCAAACACGCCAGTTCCGGGTGGATGACCAGGTCTTTGATGGTTACGTGGGCGCAAAGAAGGGACGGGCGGTGCACAAGCGGACCATCTCTCGGTGGGTCGTCTTGTGCATCAAGGTTTGCTACTCCTTGGCGAAAAAGGAGCCTCCTGTTGTGCTGCGCCCCTATTCCACACGGGCCATGGCGGCTACTACTGCCCTGGGTCGGGGACTCCCCTTGCAGGACATCTGCCAGGCAGCTACGTGGGCCTTGTTGCACAAGTTTGCCAAGCACTACTGCCTGGACAGCCAAGTCCGAGAGATGGCTTTTTCGGCCGTTCCGTTCTCCAGGACTTTCTGGTGTGATCTTGGCTCGCAGACCCACCACCGGGGTTGGTATTGCTGGGGTATCTATTCTAAGGTAAGGAATCTAACACTAACCGGTTTCTTCCAGATGCACGTTACTTACCTTTGGTAACGATATATCTGGAAGAAACAGTAGTTAGTGTTAGATTCCTTACCGCCCCACTCATCCTCCCCGTTCTGCGAACCGATATCTAGGGTTAAGGTATTTCCCTTTGAGGGCCCTAGTTTCATGGTGTCAATGTCTGTTTCTATCATGGCTCTTCGTTTCTGGCGCGTAAAGCTATGTACAGTACTGACGTCCGCGCACGAGGGCGGCGTCTAAGTACTCCGATGTCATCCCGGCGATCACTCCGCCACTGACAGTTGCGGAGCCGTAGACGACGCCTAGCGACGCGCAGGGATACTGCTGACGATAACTTTACGGATCCAGTCTGACGCCTGGGGATATTCTAAGGTAAGGAATCTAACACGATATATCAGACCGTTACCGAAGGTAAGTAACTTGTGCTTCAGTTCTTGACTGTGTGAAACCTTTTGCTGACTAGTGTGTACAACAAATGCTTTAAACTGTCCTCTGGTACTGCCTTAATGCTCGACCAAGCTACCACTTTAGAGAGTAAGATCATATCTGACTTTAACCTCTGGAGACTGGGAACTCTATACACACTGTACCTTACTTTGGTCCAGTATATATAGAGCCACTTTCTTACACTGGTGGATCAGTGGTGGGATACAAACTTGCATTTGTTGGACTACTTGGTTACCATCTGATCACACGGCAGAACTCATAAATTGCCTTTAGAATTCTGAAATTGTTTTTTCCAAAATACTAACTCTTGTCAGGGCCTTGCTTAAGTCACTTTAGAATTTTAGAAAAATAAAAATCACTATAGTCGAGGGTTAGAACTGTCAGGTTAGAATGTCTCAACAGAACCCAGCTATTAGTGAAGATGACACCATGGACCTGGTTGAGGAGCTCAACCTCACACCTTACTTACACTTGTCTTTCAAGGAATTGAGGTCCTTATACAAAATTAAAAATGACAATGGGCCTGCATCCAACCAAACAAGGGCTCCAGGAGCTCCTGGCTGAGTATGCTAAAGGCCACCCCTCTGAACATGATGACCAGTCAGAAGGGGGAGAGGTGTCAGAGGAGGAGGAACACCCCCCCCCCTCTCCCCACCCTCTCCCCCAGGCATCTCTAGGGAAGAGAGGGCCCCCATACCTTTTACTCCAAGAATCAATCTCTGGGATCCTAGGCCTCACACAGGTGGTGCAGGTCCCAAACAGGTGGGGCAGGTCCCAAAGAAAACATTGGCAATATCCCCAGTGAAGAGGACAACTTTCTTGCAAAGCTGGCCAAAATAGTAGCCCTAGAATCCAGACTCCTAGCTCTAGAGAAAGAAAGGAGATGCGTTAAGCACCCATCAATGGTGGCAGCAATAATCCCAATAAGGATAGAGAAGAGACTTCTGATCCTAAAATCCCCAAAGGGATTGTCCCTAAATTTGAGGAAGGTGACGACCTCACCAAGTCGTTCACAGCCTTGAGGGCTCGTGTAATGAGAGTAAAGAAACCTCTTTTGGGGGCACTCCTGTGGGAACTGTTCTGTGGTAACTGCAGAGACAGACTCCTGACCCTCTCTGGGCCAGATGCAGGGTCCTATGAACTCATGAAGACTCTTTGAGGGATTTGGACTCACTACTGAGGAGTACAGAATTAGATTCAGGGTGGCTCACAAAACCCAGACCCAGTCCTGGATTGATTTCATAGACTACTCAGTAAAGACACTGGATGGTTGGTTAGCTGATCATAATGTGCATGATTTCACTGGACTTTACAATCTGTTCATGAAGGAACATATAGTTCAAGGCATATGAGCTGCAGATTGTACATTTAGCAATAGATCGCCACCTGGTATTGGGCTCGGATGATTGCAGGTTGTTGTTGACTTCTTGGAAGAAGTCTTTGTAGTCACGAGATAGGTGACTCCTCCCTTGGACAATACTGCGCATGGTCATCGACTCCATCCTCAGATTGTTTTTTTCCGCCACTGGGTTCGGATGAAGGTTTTCCGCTCCGGCTAGAAAACACTTTTCTGCATTTTCGAAGCGTGAAACTTTAAATAAACTTCTTCGACATCGAACAGACTTTCGACATCACCAGCTACATCCCGGTGCGTCGACACGGGCCGTTGGGCGTATCTGCGCCGTACGGCCTATGCCTCATGGACAGACCTCCATTCAAAAGATGCCCGGTATGTCAAGCAAAATTCCCTCATAGCGACCATCGCGAGGTTTGCAACCTCTGTCTCTCGCCAGAACACGACGAGTCGACCTGCACAGCCTGAGCCTCCTTCCGATCGAAAAAGACCATTTGGGATCGGAGGGCCCGTCGGCACGAGATGAGATCAGCACCGGAGGCCATCTTTGAGGAGGAGATAGTCGAAGAAGAAGTCTCCGCGGATGAAGATCCGATCGAAGATATCTCCGAGGACGAAGCTCCACTCATCGCCGAGGAAGACTCGCCTGATCTCCAGATCATATCGGGGGCAGAGGACTCAGACGATTCGATTCCATCTCGACAACCCTGAGTACCTCTGCCCCTGCACGACACACACTACCCAAAACAAAGGCAACAGTCAGCACTCCGCCCATGGGGCCAAGTCGAGAATGAAATGTACCCTCCGACGCCCCGCCTTCGGGCTCGGCTCCGAGGAAACAGACTATGCCTTCGGGTGCCTCGGCACCGAAAAAACCACATGTGCCAATTCCACCTCTTTCATTGGCACCGAAACATCCTTCGACACCGAAGGACTCGTCGACACCGAAGCCAAAACGCACTTCGGTGCCCAGAGACAAAGACCCTTCGGCACCAAAAGACACATCGGTGCCGAAGCCAAAGACAGTACCGGACCCGAAAGCTTCCACTCCGAAACCTTCCGGTTCCAAAAACAAAGAAGGGAAGCCAGATTCAGGCGCCGCAGGCCCAGCAAAACCTGTCTCCACCCCGAAACCGCCAATATCGGTACCAAAGACTCCAGATAAACCTAAGCCACCTTCGGCACCGAAAAAATTGCCACAGGACTCAATCACTCCTCCTAAGGCAAAGAACACTAAGCAGCCTCTATCGGCACCGAAAAAAACGACGCCCAAGAAGATTATACAGGAGGAAGATCTGTTTAGACCAGATCCTAGACAGAAAAAAGTCCATATTAGCCCAAAAACTGGACATGTGAAAGCAATTCCTTACAAAGAGGCCAGCAGACACACCAGTTACACCTGTGGTTCCTGCCAAAAAGGATTGTTCAACTTCTCCAATGCACCCTTCCTCTCCTTCACCTTCTTCCTCTCCTAGTAATCCATATACTGAACCTATAACTTCTCCTATCCAATCTCCTGCATCACCAAACTGACGAGGAGTATGATTTGGGTGGGGGGATGATGAACCAGAGTCACATACATACCCTTTAGATGAGGATATCAACCCAGAATATCCCAAGGAAGACGATGCATATAATTTTGCACCAAACAATGCACCAGACATCCCTGATCCTCAGTACTACCCAACTCAACCCTCCCCTCCAGAGGATGGTATTGGGTTTAATCATTTACTAAACAGAGCTGCAATTTACCATGGGGTTTCTATGCACTCTGATGCCATTGAGGAGGACTTCTTATTAGACACTTTTGAACAGTCACAAAGGTCTACTCAAATATTACCCATGATCAAAGGAGTCATTAAACATGCTCCTGACATTTTTAAAGATCCAGTAAGGTGTAGTGTTAAATCCCAGAATAGAGAAAAAGTACAGACCAGCACCAGCTGATCCAGTATACATTAAGGGACATCTGCCATTAGACTCTTTGGTAGTGTCAAATGCACGTAAGAGCCAATTCTCCAACTTCTGGTGACACACCTCCGCCTGACAAAGAATCCAAGATTATTGATGTCAGGGAAAAGAATTGCTACACAAGCAACAAACATATGGCGCATAGCAAACACACAAGCCTTACTCTCACGCTACAACAGGGCACATCACGACCAACTAGAAAAGTTAATGGAACACTTACCAGATCAATACAAAGATCAGGCAGCAGAGCTCCTACAAGAAGGCAAATTAATATCTAATGCCTCAATTAAAGCGCACTAGATGTAGCGGACACAGCATCCAGAGCAGTTAACACTAGTGTTATCCTCAGACGTCATGCATAGTTATGCATTTCCGGTTTCAAACCAGAGGTACAAACTACCATCCTCAACCAGCCCTTCAATCAGAACCAGTTGTTCGGGCCAGAAGTCGATAACACACTAGAGAAGATGAAGGACACAGACACTGCTAAGGCTATGGGTGCATTACAATCCACCCAGACTAGAAGTTCTTTTCGTCGCTCCTCTTATAGAGGAGGCTCCAAGCAAACCGGCTCAGATAACACCATCTTTTAAAACGCATACACACACCCCCTCTAATAAAGGCTTCTTTAGAGGAGGGTACAGAGGCAACAACAATAAGGGAAGAGGTAGAGGTAACAACAACCGCTCCTCTTCCACTCCCAAACAGTGACTTCCCTCTGCCTCCCCTACAGCATTCCACTCCTGTGGGGGGCAGACTATCACAGTTCCTACCTGTCTGGAATTCCATCACAACAGACAGGTGGGTAAGACAAATTATCCAACATGGTTACTGCCTAGAACTCACCGCAACCCCCCCCCCCCCCAAACATACCACCCAGGCAGCGTCCAATGTCCACAGAACACATAACTCTGCTTCAACAGGAAGTTCTAGCACTTCTACAAAAAGATGCTATTCAAGTGGTCCCCTTACAGGAACAAGGAACAGGAGTCTACTCCCTGTATTTCCTAATACCCAAAAAGGACGGGACATTAAGACCGATTCTCGACCTCAGGCCCCTAAACTACATTCAATCGGATCATTTTCACATGATCACTTTACAACAAGTACTCCCATTACTAGAACAGGGAGACTTTCTTACAACACTAGACCTAAAGGAAGCCTATTTTCATGTTCCTATACATCCTGCACACAGGAAGTATCTAAGATTTGTCATACAAGGACAACACTATCAGTTCAAAGTCCTTCTATTCGGGGTCACGACAGCACCACGAGTGTTTACAAAGTGCTTAGCAGTAGTAGCAGCACATCTCAGAAGACAACAGATACATGTCTTCCCTTACCTCGACGACTGGCTCATAAAAGCAAGATCGTTCAACCAGTGTGTACAAAACAAACAATACAAACATTACACGACTTAGGGTTTACAATAAACTACACCAAGTCGCACCTAGAGCCTTCGCACGTTCACCAATATCTAGGAGCTACCATACACATCGGCAGCTCTAGCATATCCCAGTCAAGCCAGGATTCAAAGCATTCAGAGCTTAGTCTGCCTTTGTCAATGCCAGCACTCTCTTCAAGCCAGAGTGTTCATGAAACTAATAGGCATGATGGTGTCTTGCATCTTCATAGTTCCTCACGCAAGCCTGCAAATGCGCCCACTACAGGAATGTCTAGCACAACAGTGGAATCAGGCTCAAGGTCAGCTCACAGACCTGGTGTTGGTGGACAGCTGTACATATCGCTCTCTGCAATGGTGGAACACCAAAAACTTGACAGAGGGACGCCCGTTCCTAGACCCTGTTCCACAAAGAGTGCTCACATTAGATGCATCCCTCACAGGATGGGGAGCCCATCTTCTGCACTATACCACTCAAGGCCAATGGAACAGCCAACAAAAACTGTTGCACATCAATCATTTAGAGTTGCTAGCGATTTTCCTAGCACTCAAGACTTTTCAAGTACAAAACAAAGCTGTTCTAATCCGGACGGGCAATATGACAGCTATGTATTATATGCAAAAACAGGGGGGGACACACTCTCTGCAACTGTCCCAGCTTGCACAGAACATTTGGAGATGGGCCACTTCTCAAAACATACACCTGACTGTAGAACACCTCCCAGGAATTCACAATCAGATAGCAGATCTGTTAAGTCGTCAGTCACAAATGGGAATTGCACCCACAGGTTCTCCAACCATTTTTCCAAAGGTGGGGGCAGCCACAAATAGATCTATTTGCCACCCACGAAAACGCAAAATTCCCAACCTTCGCTGCCAGGTTTCCACACCCACGGTCGAAGGGGACTGCAATATGGATGAACTGGTCAGGCAGATTTGCGTACGCTTTTCCGCCTCTCCCACTCATTCCACTAGTAGTACGCAAGCTCAGACAACCGTCTCTCAAATTAATACTAGTGGCCCCCACATGGGCACGACAGCCATGGTTCACCACGCTACTAGATCTCTCACTGGTTCCACATCAGAAATTACAGCTCACGCCATCCCTGTTAACACAGAACCATGGAGAAATAAGGCACCCAGAACCAAACCAACTAAATTTGGCGACTGGCTCCTGAGGTCTTAGAGTTTGGCTACTTAAACTTACCGGAAAAAAACAACGAATAACTGTGGGTCAAAAGCAACATATAACTGTGTGTGTGGCTGACTGAGGGTCTGTTTTGAGAGTGCCAAAATGAAAACAGACTAAAGGACAATCACCCCTTGTGAAAATGTGTCCATCAGTTACGTGTTCTGTACCGCCCAGTACATCATTTGGTCTACTCCACAGTAGGTAGTCCTTTGTAAGTCTCCTAAGGTAGTAATCGGAGACATTTGTTAAACACGGATGTCTGGTGATTGTTAATTCGGTCGTAACTGAGAGCAGTGCATTAGTGATAAATGAAAAATGAATGTGTTAAGTAAAATTGGATGGTGCAAGCAATGTAATTTTATTCTGGAGACATGCACCTCCAACGCTAAAATCAATCAAGTGCAAAAAAGTCAGATGGTTCAAACAAATAACTACTGACTGGGTAATCTGGTCGACATGTTTCTGCGGACTATTAAAGGCCACACATTGTACCTGCCGCTTCCTCAGGACCCATTAACTTAATTGCTACTGCTTAAACGTGATATACAAAAAAGGGAGAACATACATGAACAGAAATGCTAAATGTCACCTGTTCACCTTTCCCTGAAAAAGTCAGAGGACCCCAATGTACAGACGCCACAATACACACACATAGACAAGAAAAAGATAGGATAACACACCTTCATTAGTATGGGCTACCACATTGCCTTAATATTGCGCCTAACAATTGCTGAGCTGTTTGCCAGGTGAGGTGAGGCATTTTCTCCTTACAGATTAAGGTGAGGCCATGACTATTCTATAGATGGGAGACATTGAATGGTTATTATACCGATATGTGGCGGCTGTACATTGGGGTCCTCTGACTTTTTCCAGGAGGTGCACGATTTTGGGGCTTGGGGTTGAGAATCATGTATTTCGTTTTTTGTGGGTTAATTTCAAGTCCCCGCTCTAAACAGAACTGCATGAACCTGTCTAGAACACGTTGAATGCCCATAGGGGATTTAGACAGCAGCAGGGTGTCGTCTGCAAACATAATTGCAGGCACCCTGCTGCCAGTCAATTTCGGGGCATCAGTGTTGGGAATCCTGGTCAGGTGGGCAATTACCCCGTTCACAAAGAGGCAAAACAGGGTCGGTGCGAGCACACAACCCTGCCTTACCCCTTTGCGAACGGGGAATCTTTCAGTTAAGTTGCCACCTTTGGCACACCTAATGCGGGCATAGTTGTTGTGATGTAATCTCATCAGGATTGCCAGGATGTCTCCAGGGACATTCAACTCCTCCATAACTTTCCATAGTTTCGCCCTAGGAACCAAATCGAAGGCGGCACGCAAGTCTACGAAGACAGTATACAAGGTGCCGCCCTCAATTACTGCTGTCCTCCAGTATAAGAGGTTCAGCCTAAAAATTTGGTCTATTGTGGAGACCCACTGTCTAAATCCCGCCTGGTAAGGAGTCAAGATACCCGTCTCCTCTATCCTATCCTGTAACCGGTCCAAAATCAGTCTTCCAAAAAGCTTTTGGAATATATCAATAAGACTGATTGGACGATAATTGGCTGGGAGCAGAGGGGACCCCTTTTTATAAATTGGAACCACCTCTGCTCCCAACCAACTGTCCGGGACCTCCGTTCCCCCCAGAATGGCATTGAATATCAATGTAAGATATGGGGCCCATATCCCTGGTTCCTGCTTGAACAGGTCCCCAGGTACACCATTGAGACCAGGCGCTTTCCCAGCGGACAAACTAGCTATGGCCACCCTCACCTCTTTTTCAGTGAAGGGGTCACCAATTGAATCTGGGGCAGCCATACTGTTAGTTAAATTGGGAGACCCTTCCTCTACTGAGTACAGCGCCTGAAAGTGACTCTGCCATAGACTGGGTGCTATGTTAGGCTCGATTGCTGAGGATAGGTCCTCTGTACCATTAGAGACTATACGCCAAAATTTGCGCGAGTCTTTAATGGTTAGGGATCTTGAGAGGTTTTCCCAGTATTTTTGATCCCATTCAGCCCTCGCATTCGCCAGGAGCTTTCTATAGGACCTTCTCCTGGCTTGAATTTCTTCCCTGCTTTTACGCCCCTTTATTGCAAGTATCATTCCCTGCAAGTAACATTATACCAGGTCGTCTTAGCTAACGGTGCTTCTCTTTTCCCTGCCTTTGAGAACAAATCTAGCTCTAGCGTACTATTTAGATCTGCATGTATCTGGGCGAGCTTTTCTCTATTTGGCTCTCCTTCCACATCCTTCCCTATCTGAAAAGCCCTCTCCAATAGCGGGATAATCCTTGAATATAATTTAGGTATTTTGTCTCCACTAGTTGCCAGTTTCTCCCACCTGACTTTTCTCCGATTATTTTCTAGTAGGAGTCCTGACTTATCTTTATCAATACCAAGCGTTGTAACCTCATTCCCCGGTAAAGAGTAGGATAGTTCCAAGAGGTAATACCACAAATACAACAAGGGGACTTCATGGCTACTATAGATTTAAAGGACGCATACTTACACATCCCCATCAACCACAAACATAAGCGTCTACTAGATCAACCAAAGCCACTACCAGTTCACCTTACTGGCCTTCGGCCTAAAATCCAGAACAATGGTGTTTACAAAATGCCTAGCAGCTGTCGCCGCACACCTACGAAGGCAAGGAATACACGTATACCCCTATGTCTGACTGGCTCGTAAAGGCAAGTTCGTACAGCCAATGCAAACTACACATCCAGCAGGTCATACTAACATTGACAAGCCTTGAGGTTCTCGATCCATTGGGAGAAATCGTCAACCGAACCAGAACAAATCAAGATATTCTTAGGGGCAGAGGTAGACACCATGCAGGCTTAAGTGTTTCCCAGCAGGATGAGACCATTGGTGATACTGAAGGAAACGCGTCATTACCTCAAGGGGCAAGTTCTGATAGTGAGGACGGTGAACAAGCTGATGGGAATGATGGCGTCCTGCATTCACCTACTCCAAAATATTCGACTACACATGAGGCCATTCCATGAATGGATGCAGCAGCAATGGTCACAGGCAACTGGGAGTTTGGAAGATCTAGTGGTTGTCACACACGCAGTGCATCAGGAAATAGAGTGGTGGAACAAGGAAAACATATCACAGGGGAAACCATTCTCACAAGCAACTCCAACAGTGACCATTACGACGGACTCCTCCCAGCTGGTGTGGGGCGCGCATATGAACAAGCTCAAGGTGAGGGGACTATGGTCGCAACAGGATGTGGTCAAGCACATCAATTACCTGGAACTAAAAACAGTGTTCCTAGCCTTAAAAGCATTTCAGAAGGATCTGTACGGAAACAGGGTGTTGATCCAGGCAGACAACACTACGACCGTATTCTACATCAACAAGCAAGGTGTAACGCAATCAGTAGCGCGATCTAGGCTAGCACAAGCGATATGGACATGGGCCATTCCACTAAGGATAGACCTACTAGCAATACATCTCCCAGGGAAGGCCAACTTGGAAGCATACTCAGCAGGCAGACGTCAGCATCCCACGAATGGGAGATCAACCAACAAGAAATACAAAAAGTATTCCGGAAGTGGAGGACACCGCAAATAGACTTATTTGCAACACACCAATATGCCAACACTTCGCATCCAGGCTACCAGAACATCAGTCACAAGGGAATGCGCTATGGATAAGTTGGTCAAAGGCATTTGCATACGCTTTTCCCCCATACCACTGATACACCGGGTACTCTGCAAATGCAGGATCAGCAACATGTCGCTAATACTAATAGCACCTCAGTGGGCGAAACAGTCCTGGTTCTCACAAATACTGGAAATGGCGCAAGCACCAGCACACAGATTCCCAAGAAGAGACCTGTTAACAATGCAGAATGGAAGGGTGCTACACCCAGAGCCAAAGAGCCTCTGCCTATCTGCATGGCTCCTGAAGACCTAGAATTTGCTCATCTCAAACTACCGGCAAGCACAATGGCAGTGCTCAGGGAGGCGAGAAGACCTACCACAAGAAAGTGCTACTTAGCAAAGTGGAAATGATTCTTAGAATGGTGCATTAAGGAGAAACTGCAAAGGAGAATCACAAGGAAATCAACAGTACTAAAATACTTAACGCATCTAATACAAAGTAAATTAAGCTGCACATCCCTAAGGGTGCACTTAGCGGCGGCAGTAGCTTACACAAGAGGGGAAACGGAAAAGTTATTTTACCTCCCAAGCAGTAAAAAGATTTCTAGAAGGAGCTAAGAGAATCGCACCTCCAAACAGAATGCCGGCACCAACATGGAACCTCAACGTAGTGCTAACTCAATTGAAGGCACCATTTGAGCCTATTCACAAAGCTACACAGCACATGCTCACGCTAAAAACAGTCTTCTTAGTGTATATCAGATCACTACGAAGAGTAAGTAAATTGCAAGCGCTAACACTTCAAGAGCCCACCTGCAAATACACAGTGATAGGATTGTAATGAGAACAGAACCACACTGCATGCCAAAGGTGGTGTCACGGTTCCACATCAATCCAAATACCTATTTTTTTCCAAAAACCAGCCACTAGCACAGAAAGGGCGCTACACTCAAAGGTGTTCAGAAAGACGAAGCAGTTCTTTGTTTCCTTTGCCAGCAGTTTTTTAGGACTACCAGTTACCAAAAATACCATTGCAGGGTGGATTGCATAAACCATACAACTCTGCCACAAAGAAACAGGGCAACTGTTACAAGGAGCAGCTCATACTTGCTCAACAAGGAAGAAAGGAGCTAAAATTGCGTTTCGAGCTAACACACCAATTCAAGACATTTGCCTGGCTGCAACATGGTTTTCAGTGCACACTTTCACTAAGGACTAATGTGTAGATATCCAAATGAACAAGGAAGTGCAAGTGGGACAGAAGGTCTCCACACCTATTCAGTAACCAGAGCTCATCTTCCACCCAACCACCACAATAAGGACAAACCGCTACAAAGTCTATGCACAGCGTAGTGAATCCAGAAAGATTCACGCTGCAAAACGTATAGTTTCTTACCTGTCGATGTAGTTTTGCAGCTTGAAGACTTTCTGGATTCACTATTGAACCCAACCTCCTCCGCCAGAAAGCTGAGACCGGAGGAAAGGGATTAAAACTGTAGAAAGACTTTGCACGATTAAAGGAGAAACAAAAGTAATACAAGACAAGAAAAAAGAATCCGAAGATGGTGACCAAGGGTGGGAGCTTCCGGAGGAAGTGCGTTGACGTCACGGACACCAAATAGTGGTATGTCGACGCCCACCGGGTGTAGGAGAGTGGGGTCTGCAATCCTATGGTCACCCCAGATTTTTGCTTTTTGCTTCACTGGTTTACGACTTTCCCTGGCTGTGGGCCTGCTAATCAGACCCACAGCCTAGCTGTTCTCTCTCTAAATTGACATCCATGTACTTTAGGTGCATTTACCAATTGGTACTGGGCCACCTTATCAGTCCCTGTAACAGTGTACCCTGGGTATCCAGGGCATAGGTGTACCCAGGGCCTACCAGGGGCTGAAGCATGTATTATGCCACCCCTGGCTGGCCATCTAAATCTGACACAACTGGCTGCATGACAGCTGGGGCAAGGTGGTGTAAACACCCTTTGCTGTAGATATAGTATACCTATATCTAACCCTAAAATGGACACATATATTCCTATCAGTCACTCCTATGGAAGGCCTTATCAATCCTGAAGGCAGAGTGCTTGAAATTATGTGAGATTGTGCTCTGGCATGAGCTGAGCCCGTTTGCAGCTTGCGGATCCAAGTCCTAATAGCTGTTCCATGATAACGCTATACCATATACTCTTAAGTGCATTATCAACCTCGCGGTTAAAATGCTAACTCTGGTATAACATTATCAAAACATGTCGAGTAAGGTGTCATACGATTTGGAATACTACCCGCTCGCCAATTCTGGCGACGGGGGTAGCATTCCACCCTTCTCGAGGGACACGACATGTATGTAACTGTGAACCCCGGTTAAAGTTAACTCGAGCCTCAGCATCACAAAATGGATGCTGCCACCACAGACACAAGTCTGACCTCCTGCTGCTGGGAGTCCTTCCAGCGAGGATGGCTTGGACAAAGGGTTTCCTGCCTTGGGAGGTGCTAGCACCACCCCAGACAGGATTTTGTGTATTGAGGTAGGGAGGCCTGAAAGGAATGAGACATGCCTGGGGCACACAAGGTGCCCTGTGCATACACCGGTTCAAACCAGTTGCTGGGGCATCCCTGCCCCAGCCCTGGCGGGACACCGGACAAAGGATAGGGGGTGTAACCACCCCCTTCCTGGTCCCACCCAGGGGAGGGACCTAGTCAGTAGTGCAGCCCCCTTTAGGAGAATAAAGGTAGGAGCTGGTCCCATTCCAAATTAGATTATCCTGAACTATTCATCAAGAAGAAACTCTGGCCTGCGACGTTCTGCTCCACAGAAGACTGAAAAATCTCCCTTGTGGACAAGGAGTGTCCACCCTGCAACTGCAGGCACCATCAAGCGTCCAGCAGCTTCCCTTTGTCGTCTTCCCTCGAGGATCCAGACTTCAGAGCCTGACGAGACCCGGATTCCCAGACCTCTCCGACCTCAACCTACATCTGCAGCACAGCTGAGATCCGTGGGTGCGACGAGACACGTGGGACCGGCCATCTTGGAAGAAACTGCACTTCGCTTCCAGCACGACTCCCGAGGTAAACTCGACCAAGTGCTTTGGGGATTGAGAAGCCCCAGCCCCGAGCAGCCCCTGCACCGAAGATCAGCCCTCCTGCATCCACGAGATCTGCGTGAGGCCCTTCTGCTTTGTTGCTGCTCGATGCGTTGTCTGGTCACTTGCCGGCTGGCTAGTGGCCTCCTAGACGACGAACCTTTGAATCTTCACTGCTGGTCTGGTTGCTCCAGACTGGCCCTTGCTCCCTTCCAAAAGAGGGGCACCCCGGACTCTCCTAGTCCGCACCAGACGCCTTTTCCCTTCACCGCGTGGGTTGCCTTTGCCAAGGCCTGTTGAGTCCAACCCCGGATCCGACACCGCCGACAGCGAGAGCCTGCGTGGGACAGCTCGTGCCTCCATCCTGGTCGTCAAAGACGCCTCCTGGTCCACGTGGCTGCAGAGTCAAGCGTTCACCTGATCGCGACGACGACATCTGATTTCGTCCTGATTCCACTCCAGTCACTGGCTAGTGACTGTGAACATTGTCCCCTCTGCTTTCAGGTCTCCTTCAACAATCCACCCTTGGATTGCACCGGACATCTTCCTTCTGGTCGCCTGCAGCATCTTTTCTTTCAGGCTCCATTGACTTCAACGCGAGAACCCGACGCACTTTGACACCTATGCGCCCGTGGGTGAGGTAACGAGAGCATTTCGGTGCTCAAGGGTAGTTTAACTGTCCTAGTGTCCAGTTCCACAGTCGTTTTAGTCATACCTAGTCAGGATTGTCCGTACTCACCTTTAACTTGAACTGTACTGTCCATAGACGATGTTACGCATCTCGAGATGTGAGTTCACACTCTGCACACGCGTTCCGTGGGCCTCCTATTACCTACCTGAAGTTAGTATAGCGTGGTCCCATCGATCCTACAGCCTCTGGACAGCTCCATTCCTATTATCGACTTTCACATTCCACTTACTTAGTATATGGTTTGTCGTGCCCCTAGGGCACCATTGTAATTTTGTGCAACTTGTAGTATTTTTCGTAAGAGATTGTCATGTGCTTAGCCCTCTGACCTCATAAAGAGTTCAGAGGTGTTGTAATTAATAAATAGACTGTTTATTTTCATAACAACCTGTGTGGTGTCTTTTCATCTGGTATTCAAGGGGTTATATTGTGGTAAAACAGCTGGCTTCACATGCCAAAAGAGTTTAGCCTAAGACTGCTTTGTCCATGCTACCATTAGGATAGCTGGTCTATAAGGTTGACTTACAACCAATCACCATAAGGGTTGTTTGAACTGATACAAGGTGATCACTAGAACTAGTGAGCATCATATATCAGGCCAACTTCTTACACCGGGGCCACGAGGAAAAAAGAGGAAATAGTATCTTTCAGGACCCAACCACTAGTTGGCGGAATAATGCACAGCATAGTGAATCAGTCTTCAAGCTGCAAAACTACACCGACAGCTAAGACTTTACGTTATCTTGAGCATCTTGTATGTCCCCTTTATATTATCGTTTTCTCTAGACTCTGAGCTGTCGAGCCAAAAGGGCCCCAAACCTGTTTCCCTGTTCGTAAGAGGTTCTCCTCAAGAGTCACTTCTGCTCAATTGGTGTAAATTGCATGCATTTTGCCCTTCACTGCAGTCCATTTACTCTGCAGGGCTTTCTTGGCTTCCTTTTTATAAGCCTGCTCTAATTCTGAGTTTTTCTTCAAATGCCAACCGCTCCTTATCCCTCTGTTCAGTGTGGAGTTTAATTCAATATATTTACCCCGTATCACTGCTTTAAAAGCGTCAGAATTGTTTGACGGGTCTGTTTCTTATGGGAGATTTATCTTGAAGTATTCTTTAATTGCTGAGCCCAACTCGTCCCTTAATCTGTCTCTTGTGAGATCTATTGGAAAGAACCATATTAAGGTGGCAGGGGAATGTGTTGTCCACTCAAGGCATAGTATTGCTATTTTGATGTTCCAGGGACCTACATCTCAACGACTGGGAAACATTCAAGCATGTGAATCAATGAAAGCTTCCAATAGTGGAGAACTACAGTTACAGATAAGTAACTTGTTTCCTTACCTGTCTTTCCGCAACCTTATTCAATTGCAGAAAAAGCCCTTCATACACTAGATTTTAAAAGAGCTTTAATGTACTATATTGAGAGAACTAAAGTGTTTTGTTAAACCAAACAAATTTGTGGCTTTTTTTTTTTGCCCTATCACATAGGAAAGGCCATCTCAAAATCGGGGATTTCAAGATGGACAGTTTAAATGCATTAAGAAATGTTATTTCACAGCTAAGAGTTTTGCCCCCACCTAAAGACAACTGTACTCGTAAAATAGGAGTGTCTGTGGCTTTCCTGGGCAATACACCAATAGCTGAGATTTGTAAAGCAGATGCATGGTCAACCCCACACACTTTGACTAAACATTACTGTGCGGATATATTAGCACACCAACGAGCAAATGGACAGGCAGTACTACGTACCCTTTTCCAAACAACTGTAGCACTCGCAGGTTAGCCAGCACTTTATGTAGGGCACTGCTTTCTAGTCTATGCCAAGCATGTGTATCTACAGCCAAACATGCTATTGAACGGATTGCTACTCTTTTAAGCATCTAAGTGGCAAGTAGTGCTGTAGATTCCCATGGGCCTGCCCTCCTCCTAGGTCATCTGTGTTCGTTCCATTACTTACAGTATCTCATGCATGGTCATCACTTTACTGACTTACACTCCATTCTAGCCCGACCGCTGGAAAACAATCTAACAATGGAGTTGATGCCCAATCCGCAATATCACCGAGAGGAGTCACTTCACCTTGTGACTCAAGACTTCTTATAAGAAAAACAACTTGTACACATCCGGACCCAGCACTAGGTTGCATAAGTATGGAAAGCATGTGGATCTACAGTACTACATCCCAGAAACAGATGCTTACAGGGTAAGTAAAGTCATTATTTTCTTTCATGGTTGTTTGTTTTTCAAGTTGTTGTCCATTTCTTGAAGTTAATTTTCTTACTCTACCTTGGTACCAGTTGATTTCATGTGTACCTTCTTTTCATCCTGATTTCCTGAGTTCTCCAGTATTGGGGTGTCTTTCATAGATACACATGCCTGAATCATTCCCCGTCGTCGGAGTGGGAGTCCCACGGTACATAAAGCAATTTGCATATAAGAAACCAAAACACTTGGTAATAACCAACCAGGAAGTAATGTAGCCCTAAGCTACAGTGTAAACAACTTTCACACATGACTATCCTAGTCATTTTGTATAGACCAAACTGAAGTCAATCAGGCGCCAGCACCCACCAGAATGTTCTCCCCAGAGGCTTAGGCGCTTAGATTTTCTACCGCACGTCGTGTGAAGGTAGTCTCCCTGAGCTCTGCTCACTACTTATAAACCTGACTGGTTTTCTACCTATTTTTGGAATGTCTTCAAAATCTCTCTTCACACCATGTGAGTCTTGTGGGAAGCTTAGGCTTTTTAAAGAAGATCCCCACAAATAATCCATTTCTCTTCCAGGGGATACTCATTAATAGTCATAAGCACTGAATTATCTCCGCCCATGAGCGGGAACCCGGAACACATAAACAATATACATATATATGTGTAAATATATCAAAAAGTACATAGTACTAAACTAATTATACACATATAAATGTATAAAAACCATAATATGCAGCCTAACATATATACATAGGCTAATAAAGCCAAAACTTACACACGTTCTGAAGCATGAAAATATGCTGTATATAAATGCAATAAACGGGCATGAGCCTAAAATGCATTTCATAACCATAAAAACCTTTTATTTTTATCAAAGAACCTGTTGTAAACAGTTATTAGCCTAAAAGGCTGCATATGAAAAAATGTCTGTGTACAGAAAATCAGACTGGCACCCTGCTTTTAAGGCCCCAGAGAATCTGCACACTTTGCCTTTAAGGCCTCCAGGAGAACTCTGTTCCCATCATGCACCACAGGTGACAGTTAGGTCAGTTCTGTTTTCCGGCTTGTTCTGTGAGGAACCTTGAACTTGAGCTCTGCTAGTTTAGCAGTTTTTCTGTCAAAATTTGTTTTTTTCTTCTCTTTTTTTGACAAATTACTACTCTGGTGGTGGTTTAATACCTTTTTCTGACTAAACTGTTGGTGATTTTTTAGTCAGAATGCCACCTTTATTTTACAAATGTCCTTCCTGTGGGAAGATGTCAAAAACTGACCCACACTCTGTTTGTGTGGTTTGTCTTCCAGCTTCTCATAAGGTGGAAGATTGTTATCACTGCCTCAACCTTTCTAGTAGGACTTTGCGAGAAAGGGAGAAAATGAGGTTGCTGGGCCTTCTGGAGAGAGAAAGTCGTGGTGAGAAGGTCTCCAAGAGCTTGTTATCATCTGCCAAGCCATCTTCTCAACACAAACGTCGAAGATCAGCTTCTCCTGAAGGTAGAACTAAGAAAAACCGACTCCAGGGAGCGTCGCCGTCAAAAAAGGGGCGCCCGACGTCGATTTCCAGATCGCCGTCGGCGTCGAAGAGGGCTCCATCGACGTCAAGGACTTAGCCCGTGAGGCAAGGTTCAGCGTCTCGACACTCGCCGTCAAAATCTTTCTCGATGTCGACATCTGGTGTCGATTGCAGTAAGGACGACGTCGGGGGCGAAAGGTTCGACGTCGAAGGATCGTAAGAGATCGACGTCGAAGGAGAGGCGTCCGACAAAGGATGTGTCGACGTCGAAGGATCCAGTGTCGACGGTGAAGTATCCAGTGTCGACGTCCAAGGATCCAGTGTCGACGTCGAGAGAGTCATCGATCGACGTCGAAGGAGAGATGTACGTCGGCGTCTAGGAAAAGGTCGACGTCGAGAGGAAGATCGGCGTCTAAGAATTCGACGTCGAGACCTAAAAAGAGAAGGTCAAGGTCTCCGTCGCGATGTAAGTCGACGTCGAAGCTTGCTTCGGGCTCGAAGCATGGAGCAGAGTCTAGGTCTCCCCCACCTGATGAAAGGTCGGTTTCGAGACTATCAAGACCAGCCTCTCGGACCTCACTTAGGTCTGTTCGAGGCATATGGGCTGCAGATGGTACATTTATGAATAGATCGCCATCTGGTGTTGGGCTCGGATGATTGCACTTGTTTTTCTTCTGGAGAAGTCTTTGTCGTCATAGATGACTCCTCCTCTTGGTGTTAGTGCGCATGGGCATCGGCTCCATCCTTAGATTGTTTTTTTCCGCCATCGGGTTCGGATGAGGATCGAAGCGCTCCGGACCGACTTCAATAAAGACGGTTATATTCGGCGCGTAACCCTTTCCAATTTGACGGTATTGTTATCGAACGCGACTTCAATTCCATCTCGACGCGTTTCGAAGAACGACGACTACGAGAAGACCAGCTCGACGTAGTCCAGCCCGGAGTCCATGGAAAGGACTCCATTCAAAAAATGTCCAACGTGTGGTGCTAAGTTCCCACACAAGGACCTACACGAAGTGTGCAACCTCTGCTTGTCCCCTGAACACGAATCCAGGGACTGTGAGGCCTGTGCAGCATTTTCTTCAAAATCGACGATTAGAAACCGTCGAGCCCGAAGACACGAGGTATCGAGAATGCAGTCACAAGCAATCCCGGAGCTGTTTGAGGACCAGCACCCAGAACAGGAGGAAGAGGTCGACGAAGCGGGGTCAGAAGTGGACGAGTCCGACGTCGAGGAAATCGACGTCCAGCAAACCGTGAGTGACGACGTCCCTTTACCAAAGAACAGACCCCGCACGGTGTCGACCCCGCCCTCGAGCCCGGTCAGACAACCGAAAAAAGTTTCCGACGCCCCGCCTTCGGGCCCGGCAACGAAACCGAAACACTCGGTCTCCCATCATGGTGGTTCCGATAGACGACCCACATCGACACCGAAGCTACATGTCAAAGAAAGCTCGAAGTCGAAACAGTCCATGTCGATACCGAAACACGTTTCGACGTCAAACACCCTCGACACCGGGGACATCGTCGACACCGAAAACATCGGATGCGAATAAAATCTCGGTGCCGAAAACACAAATGGACAGTCAGAAGAAAAAACACCTTTCGGACCCGAAAACTGCGGTACCGACACAGGTATATAAAACAGATCCTAAACAAAAGACTCTGTTTATTGATCCACAAACTGGCAAGGTAGTCACAGAACTACCTAAAACGAGGAAGAATGAACAGTCGGACGACAGGACTCATCCGAAGAAGAGAACAATGGGGACAAATACAACTCCTCCCCATTCTCCAAAACCTAGAGACACACCCTCTTCTCCTCTTCCTCACAATAGGCCAAATATTCCTCCCACACGACCATCTACACCTACAACAGATGTAGAAAGTGACACACGGGAGGGAGAACATCCTGGGGATGATGAAGACACAATCCCAGAGGAGGCAGACCCATGGGAAGAGTACAATGTAGGGTCAGATAACGATAACGACCCTGAACTGTATCCTTCAAAACCTTCACCTCCTGATGATAATACTGGTTTTGCGCAACTCATTAATAGAGTAGCAAAATACCACAAGGTAGAACTACATGCAGAACCTCAAATAGAGGATTTCTTATTAGAAACACTACCTACTACACAAAGAACACTACCAATGCTTAAGGGCCTTCTCACTCACACATCAGAAATATTCAAAGACCCGGTGAGGGCTAGGGTACTGAACCCAAGGATTGATAAGAAATATAGAGCAGCTCCAAAAGACCCAATATTCATTAAAGGGCAAATTCCTCTAGACTCACTAGTAGTCACAAACGCTCGTAAGAGAGCAAACTCTTTATCTACAGGAGAAGCTCCACCTCCTGACAAAGAGTCTAAGCTAATAGATGCCTCTGGTAAGAGAGTAGCATCTCAAGCGGCTAACAGCTGGCGCATAGCTAATACACAAGCACTACTTGCAAGGTATGACAGAGCGCATTATGATGAGTTAGAAAAACTCATCACACATCTCCCTAACGAACATCAAAAGAGAGCAGATCAACTCATACAGGAAGGGAAGTTAATTACTAACACTTCAATCAAGTGCGCCCTAGACGCGGCAGACACTGCAGCAAGATCTATAAACACAAGCATCATGTTAAGGAGACATGCATGGCTCAGGGTTTCAGGGTCATTACTGAACCAACCTTTTGATGAGAAAACACTTTTCGGCACAGGGACAGATGAGGCCTTAGAAAAGATGAAAAAGGATACGGAAACGGCTAAATCAATGGGAGCATTGCAACAGCCGACTCAAAGAGGTTCCTTTCGTAGGTCCACCTATAGAGGAGGATCCAAAAATACAGGTACAAGCCAGCAACAAACCTCTTTTACACCTACATCACCCAGAGGTAATTCTAGAGGTAGTTACAGAGGTAACAACAACAAAGGTAGAGGTCGCGGAAACAACAACCGCAACTCTCCAACCCCAAAGCAGTGACTTCATACAGCTCCCCCCAGACCATATAACACCGGTCGGGGGACGCCTATCACGGTTCCTACCTGTCTGGGAAAACATCACATCAGACAGGTGGGTGAGACAAATTATCCAACATGGTTGCCTGGAACTCACATCTACCCCACCAAACATCCCCCCCAAACAGCGTCCAATGAAACAAGATCACCTGACACTGTTAAAACAAGAAGTACTATCCCTACTAGAAAAGCATGCCATAGAGAAGGTTCCACAGCACCAACAAGGAACAGGAGTATACTCCCTATACTTCCTAATTCCCAAAAAGGACGGGTCTCTAAGGCCAATACTGGACCTGAGACCTCTCAACGCATACATAAATTCGGAACATTTCCACATGGTCACGCTCCAACAAGTACTTCCTTTACTGAAGAAAGGGGACTTTCTTTCTACACTGGATCTAAAAGACGCTTACTTTCATATCCCAATTCACAAAGCCCACAGGAAATACCTCAGGTTTGTGGTAGAAGGACAACATTATCAGTTCAAAGTCCTTCCGTTTAGTGTCACAACGGCACCAAGGGTGTTCACAAAATGCCTAGCAGTGGTGGCAGCTCACCTAAGAAGACAACAAATACATGTCTTCCCATACTTGGACGACTGGCTAATAAAGGCCAAGTCACAAGAGGAATGTCTTCAAAACACACAAAAGACAATTCAGCTACTACACCAGCTAGGGTTCACAGTGAACTACACAAAGTCACACCTACAACCAAGCAAGGTTCAACAATATCTGGGGGCTACTATAGACACAGAAAAAGCCAAAGTATACCCCAATCCAGTCAGGATCCAAACAATGCTTACAATCATTCAAAGATTCCAGCCACAACACTCACTACCAGCAAGAGTGTTCATGCAGCTATTAGGGATGATGTCATCCTGCATACTGCTAATACCATATGCCAAACTACAAATGCGTCAGCTACAAGAATGCTTAGCGACACAGTGGAATCAGGTTCAAGGACAGATTACAGATCTGGTGTTGGTAGACCGCACACACCGCTCTCTGAAGTGGTGGAACACAACAAACATTGCCAAGGGGCGGTCGTTCCTAGAACCGATTCCACAGGTGACAATAACAGCGGACGCATCGCTCACAGGATGGGGAGCACATATGGAGAAATACACAGTACAAGGAAGGTGGAGTGTGCAGGAAAAAAGACTGCACATCAATCATCTAGAACTACTAGCAGTGTTTCTAGCATTGAAAGCCTTCCAAATACATGTTGCCAACAAAGCAGTCCTGATCAGAACAGACAACATGACAGCAATGTATTATATTCAAAAACAGGGGGGGACGCACTCTCTCCAACTATCCGGACTAGCACAGGAAATCTGGAGATGGGCCATTCCTCAAAACATCTATCTGTTAGCCGAACACCTACCAGGAGTACAAAACCAGATAGCAGACATCTTAAGCAGACAGTCGGAACAAATACACGAATGGGAACTGCACCAACAAATACTGCAGCCATTCTTCCAAAGATGGGGACAGCCAGAGATAGACCTCTTTGCCACTCATCAGAACGCAAAATGCCAAAGCTTCGCGTCCAGGTACCCACACCACCTGTCGCAGGGCAATGCGTTATGGATAAATTGGTCCAACAAATTTGCATACGCTTTTCCCCCTCTCCCACTAATCCCATTAGTGGTCAGGAAGCTGCAACAACACTCAATGACCATGATACTAGTAGCACCCACGTGGGCAAGACAACCGTGGTTCACCACGCTCCTGCAACTCTCACAAGTGCCACATCAAAAGCTAAGAATTCTACCCATGCACCTTACACAGAACCATGGAGAAATAATGCACCCAGATCCCACACAACTGAACCTAGCGATCTGGCTCCTGAAATCCTAGAATTTGGGTACTTAGATCTACCCCCAAATTGCATGGAGATAATTAAACAAGCGAGACGTCCCACCACCAGAGCATGCTATGCAGCTAAGTGGAAGAGGTTTGCTATACACTGTACTACTAATAATATCAACCCTCTGGACGTATCAACAAGGGAGATTATTTGCTACTTACTACACTTACAGCAATGTAATCTCGCGTACACATCTATCAGAGTACATTTAGCAGCTATAGCAGCGTACCTACAAAACAGGCAGCATATATCACTGTTCAGAGTGCCAGCGATAAAAGCCTTCATGGAAGGCCTTAAAAGAGTCATTCCATAAGATTACCACCTTCCCCGGTCTGGAACCTCAACGTAGTACTCACCAGACTAATGGGACCACCTTTCGAACCTATGCATAGGTGCGAGATACAATTCCTTACATGGAAGGTGGCGTTCCTTATAGCCATTACCTCACTCAGGAGAGTAAGTGAATTACAGGCATTGACAATACAAGAACCATTCCTACAGTTACACCAGAATAAAGTGGTTCTTAGAACAAACCCAAAGTTCTTGCCTAAAGTAATTTCAGCATTTCACATCAACCAGCCAGTGGCGCTACCAGTCTTTTTTCCAAAGCCACAGACGGTAGCAGAAAGGGCTCTACATACACTAGATGTCAAAAGAGCCATTTTGTACTACATAGAAAGGACACAAAACTTCAGGAAAACTAAACTACTGTTTGTAGCATTTTCCCCAACACATAAGGGCAATCCTATCTCTAAAGCAGGCATCGCTAGATGGATTGTAAGATGTATTCAGATATGTTACATTAAAGCAAAGAGAACATTAACTGTTCCTCCTAGAGCTCATTCTACACGAAAGCTAGGAGCATCTATGGCATTCTTAGGGAACATTCCCCTAGATGACATATGTAGAGCAGCAACTTGGTCTACACCACATACATTCACAAAGCACTACTGTGTTGATGTACAGGCTACACAACAAGCCAGAGTGGGCCAAGCTGTATTAAAAACTCTATTTCAAACAGTTGCGACAGACACTGGTGACCACCGCTAGGGAGGTAACTGCTGTACAATCTATTCATAAATGTACCATCTGCAGCCCATATGCCTCGAACAGAATATGCTACTTACCAGTATGCATCTGTTCTTGGCATAGAGGGCTGCAGAGTGGTACATGCCCTCCCTGCCTCCCCGGAAACCTGTGTCTGTCCCAACATTATCTTATTTAGATACATTTACATGGGCATATCTTTATGTATTATACTACACTACTCCATCTAACCCTACTATGGCAAAACAATCTAAGGATGGAGCCGATGCCCATGCGCACTAACACCAAGAGGAGGAGTCATCTATGACGACAAAGACTTCTCCAGAAGAAAAACAAGTGCAATCATCCGAGCCCAACACCAGATGGCGATCTATTCATAAATGTACCACTGTGCAGCCCTCTATGCCAAGAACAGATGCATACTGGTAAGTAGCATATTCCTTGTCAAGGTCAGAAATAAGTCCACAACATTTAGTGGCGTCTTCACCGCAGGGTCAGCAAGATGACAGGTCTGCGGTGGGTCATGAGACAGTGCACCAGGACTCTTCTGTGGTGGCGCATTCTGGCTCCACTTCAGGGCAGGTGTCTGATGACAGGCAAGTGGTGCCCAGACAACCGACCCCATCTGGCTCATCGAACTCTGAGCACAGTGTAGTCTCCAGAGCCTCCAAGTCTTCAGCAGGGCTGCATATTGTGCAGGTTTCACCTGAGGCTTCACCTGAGCGTGTAGAGCGTCCTCTTAACATGTCCCCGAGGTGGCTGGAAAGCCTGAGACATTGGAAGATGCGTCCAGATGCAGGACCGATGGGGATGAGGGCTCCGGTCCCTCAGTCGGAGCTGCATAGAAGATCACGCTCTAGATCCCGAGAGAGAGCGTTCGAGGGAGCGTAGGAGGCAGCGATCGGCAACTCCTCAGAGACGACGTAGAACCCCTTCACCATCTTCTACGTCTTCTGCGTCCTCTTCAAGGTCTTCATATAGAGACTATTCTCCCACTATATCATCTACTCCACCTTCCAGAGTGTCTCCCGTAGATGATTTGAGCACATTTAATGATGTACTATGTCGTGGGGCAAATAAGTTTAACATCAAGATGGCAGTTCCCCAAGTAACATCGTCAGTCATCTTTGAAACCCTACATCACAAAACGTCTGGGAGACCTGCCGCTAGTGCCCGGCAATGAGAACATTCTTGACGCCGGCTACTGTGGGTTCAGGTCCTTCTAGGATTGTGAAAAAGTACAAGGCTCCAGAAGAGGATCCAATATTTTTGCGCTCTGACACACCTCCAGACTCTCTTATTGTGGCGGCAGTCAGAAAAGCGCATTCTGCAGCATGTACCTCTTCTGCTCCACCTGAAAAGGATAGCAAGAGCATGGATTCCTTGGGGCGTAGAATGGCTAACACCTCTGGTTCGGTCCTGAGAGTGGCCAGTGCTTCAGCCTTACTGGGCCGCTATGATCGTCATCTATGGGACTCGGTGGCTCGTTTTGCGGATAAACTCCCTAAGGAAGATCAAAAGGATTTCCTGGAGATTGTGGAAGAAGGCGGACTGGTGGCTAACCAGAGGATTAGCGCGGCTGCTGATTCGGCGGATCTGGCAGCGCATGGCTATGCTCACGGTATTTGTACTAGGCGTACGGCTTGGCTGCGCCTTACTGGGCTAAAGCCTGAGGCCCAGAGGAAAATAGTGAATTTACCGTTCAATGGTTAGACTCTGTTTGGATCTCATGCTGACGATGAGATGTCCAAGATGAAAGTGGAGTTGGACACCCTGAAGGCTGTAGGTCTAGAGAAGAAGAGAGAATTTAAACGTCGGGGTAATTTTCGTCCCTATGACTAGATCTTTCCAGCAGGGCAGCAAACAGACAAATTGGTCCTCGCAAAACCAAGGCCAGAATCAACAGAGGTCGCAATTCCAACAGCGGCGACCTGGGCGAGGCAGAGGCAATGGTAATAGGCAGCAGTCATCCGCTGCCAAACGGCCTCAGACAATGAACGGAGGCTTCCTCCACAACCGTGTGCCACTCCGATTGGAGGAAGTATTGTGTGGTTTCTGTAGGAGTGGAAACAGATCACAAAGGACAGATGGGTGATGAGTGTCATTCAGAATGGATACCTTTTGAGATTCAAGAAGGCCCCTCCTGTCATGCGTCCTCTAAAAATGTTACAGTGGAATGTGAAACGTTTACAACAGGAAGCGAACATTCTTCTGAAGAAGGCCATAGAACTAGTACCTTCTCAGCAGAGAGGTCAAGGCCTGTACTCTAGATTTTTTTCTCGTAAAGAAAAAAGGTCCAGCTACGGAGTTCAGACCTATTCTGGATTTTAGACGGTTGAACAAATTCATTCGAAAGGAGAGGTTTCAAATGCTGGCACTTCATCAGGTCTTCCCCCAGTTACATCAGGGGGATTGGATGTGCTCCATCGATCTGAAGGATGCTTACTTTAATATTCCAATATCCAGAAAACATCGCAAGTTTCTCAGGTTTCAAGTAGCTGCTCATCACTATCAGTACGCAGTACTCCCGTTCGGCCTGAGATCAGCTCCCAGAACATTTTCCAAATGTATGGGGGTAATGGCGGCTTGTCTTCGAAAGAGACGGATTTTCATATATCCGTACTTAGACGACTGGCTTCTGAAGAGTTCATCCCCGTCTCTACTGGAAGAACATCTATCGATATGCCTCCAACTCGTGTACAATTTGGGTCTTCAAGTCAATTACAAGAAGTCCATAATGAACCCCACCCAGAAGATCCACTACTTGGGTGCTCAACTGGAGACGGAAAACGAAAACGTGTGTCCTTCGGAGGAGAGGTGGTTATCCATCAAGGCGAAGTGTATTCTTCTCCTTCAGTCTGCACGTCCGACAGTTCGGCAAGTGTCTTCTCTTCTGGGGTCCATGGCATCGTGCATCTTCATCGTTCCAAACGCACGTTTGCATATGCGTCCTCTACAACAGTGTCTGGAAAATCAGTGGAAGCAGAGGACGGGATGCTGGGAGGATCGAATCCATCTCCAACAGTCGGCAAGAGATTCCATCCGGTGGTGGATGAAGAAGACACACTTGATGAAGGGAGTTCCTTTTCATCAGGACCCACCAACGCAGACTCTGATCAGACGCCTCTCTCCAAGGTTGGGGGGCGCATATGGGCCCTCTTCAGGTACAAGGGCTATGGTCAGACTTCGAGAGAGGATATCACATCAATCTACTCGAACTCAGAGCGGTCCATCTTGCTCTCAGATCCCTGGCTCCAGCTCTACAAAGTCGGTCCCTCCTGGTGCAAACAGACAATACAACTACAATGTATTACTTAAACAAGCAGGGGGGGTACCAGGTCCAGGACTCTGTCCATAGAGGCCCAGACCATCTGGCATTGGTTGCTAGCACGAGACCTGTCAATAACAGCGGTTCACCTGCCAGGGAGCCTCAACTCGCAGGCGGACGACCTCAGCAGAGACTTCGTCGAAGTGCACGACTGGGTTCTCAACGAGGTCGCACACAGCATTTTCCAGGCTTGGGGGAACACCAGACATCGATCTGTTCGCAGACGCGGCAAACACAAAATGCCCCGTCTTCGCGTCCAGGTTCTCCCAGAAAGGGTCTCAAGGGAATGCCCTTTTGATAGACTGGTGGCAAAACTTGCTGTACGCCTTTGCACCGACACCGATGATACCAGCAGTGATCAACCGGATGTACAAGACCGACTCCAGAATGATACTGATTTGCCCAGAGTGGCCACTGTAGGAAGGTAGATCCCCGACTATGGTTGCCCCCAACTTTTTGCCTGGTGTTTTGCTGGTTTTCTGACTTAGTTGACCTGGGGCCCTGCTATTCAGGACCCCAGGCCTACTGCTCTCTCTGTAAAATGGATTCCATGTACCCTAGGTACATATCTAACTGGATACTGAGTCACCGTATCAGTCCCTGTACAGTGTACCTTAGGTACCCAGGGCATAGGTGTACCCAGGGCCTACCAGGGGCTGCAGCATGTATTATGCCACCCCTGGCTGGCCATCCAAATCTGACACAACTGGCTGCACGACAGCTGGGGCAAGGTGGTGTAATCACCCTTTGCTTTAGATATAGTATACCTATATCTATCCCTAAAATGGACACATGTATTCCTATCAGTCACTCCTATGGCAGGCCTTATCAATCCTGAAAGCAGAGTGCTTGGAATAATGTGAGATGGTGCTCTGGCATGAGCTGAGCCCGTTTGCAGCTTGCGGAACCAAGTCCTAATAGCTGGTCCATGATAACGCATACCATATACTCTTAAGTGCATTATAATCCTCGCGGTTATATGCCAACTCTGGTATCGCTTTATCAAAACATGTCGAGTAAGGTGTCATACGAATTGGAATACTAACCCCTCGCCAATTCTGGCGACGGGGTTAGCATTCCACCCTTCTAGAGGGACACGACATGTTGGTAACCTGTAACCCCGGTTAAAGTCAGACATAGCCTCAGCTCCACAAGATGGATGCTGCCACTGAGACACAAGTCTGCCCTCCTGCTGCTGGGAGTCCTCCCAGCGCGGGAGGCAAGGACAAAGGGTTTCCTGCCAGGGGCGGTGCCAGCACCGTCCCAGACAGGATTTTGTGTATTCTAGGTAGGCAGGGCTTTAGAGGAAGGTGACTGCAAGTGGCACCCCGGTGCTCACTGTGCATATGCCGGCTTGAACCAGTTCCAGGGGCACACCAGCCCCTGAGCTGGGGAAAGCCCGGCATGGGAGAGGGGTGTAACCACCCCCCTTCCTAGTCCCACCCATAGGGCAGGACTTAGTCGCGTGCCAGCCCCCTTTTGCAGGATAAAGGTAGGAGCAGGCCCCCTTCCAAATTAGATCATCTTTGAATCCTGAACTGACTTTCCACGAAAGGAACTCAAGACTCTTAAGATTTCTCCCTTGTGACTAAGGAGTAGTCAACCTGCAGCAGCAGGCACCATCCAAGCATCGCGGTCTGCTGTAAGTCTCTCCTCCGGATCAAGACTGCCCAGCTCGACGAGAACCGGCTTCCCTGGCACCTCTGACCTCTACCTGCATCTTCAGCCCAGCTGAGACCCGTGGGTGTGACGAGACCTCGAGGGACCGGCCATCTTAAAGACTGCACGACGCTTGCCCAGCACGACTCCCGAGGGACCCTCGACCGAGTGCTTTGGGGTAAGAGAAGCCCCAACCCTGAGCAGCTCCAGCACCGAAGTTCAGCCCCCTTGCATCCACGAGATCTGCGTGGGGCCCTTCTGCTCTTTGCTGCTCACCGCGTTGTCCAGGTCGCTTGCCCGTTGGCTAGTGGCCCTCTGACGACGAATTTCGACGACAAACACCGCTGGTCTGGTTGCTCCAGACTGGCCCTTGCTCCCCTCCAACAGAGGAGCGCCCTGGACTCTCCTGGTCCACTCCAGACGCCATTTTAAGTCCACCGCGTGGGCTTGCATTTGCCAAGACTTGTTGCCCCAATCCTGGGTCCGGCGACGTCGACAGCAGATATCTTCGTGGGACAGCTTGCACCTCCATCCTGGTCGCCGACAACGCCTCCTGGTCCATAAAGAGCCAGGGTAGTCTTGTTATAAATAAATATACTTTATTTTTCATAACAACTTGTGTGGTGTCCTTTCACTTGGTGTTCAAGGGGTATATGTGATGGTAAAACAGCTGGCTTAACACGCCCTCTAGAGTTTAGCCTAAAGACTGCACGTGTCCATGCTACTAGGATTGCTGGTCTATCAGGTTGACTTACAACCAAACATCAATAAGGGTTGTTTGGACTGATATGCAGTGCTCACTATTCTAGTGAACACTATGTATCAGGCCAACTTCTCTCAGCCACGCCAGTGGTGGTTCCCAGATCTCCTCCAGTTGTCAGAAGTGCCACACAGGAGATTGCCTTGTCGCCCGGATCTTCTGTCCAAACAGGAGGGGCGAGTGTTTCATCCCAATCTGCCCTCCCTGCGCTTGGCAGCATGGCTCCTGAAGTCATCCAGTATGGGCATTTGCAGCTGAATCTGGAGTGTATGAACATCCTTAAGGAGGCAAAGCGACCCTCTACAAGACAATCCTACGGATTTAAGTGGAAACACTTTTACCTTTGGTGTCAGAGTAAGGGTCTTGACCCTATTCATGGTCAAGAACAGGTGATCTTACCTTATCTACTTTACCTTGCTGAATCTGATTTGCAGTTTAATTCCATCAAAGTCCATCTTGCTGCAATTACTGTTTATAGAAAATCGCCAAGACCGATATCTTTCTTTCGGATGCCTGTGGTGAAGGATTTTCTAGAAGGTTTAAGGAAGGTGTATCCTCCAGTCAGGTCTCCTTCTCCACCTTGGGAGCTTAATGTGGTGTTGACCAAGTTGATGGGTCCCCCCTTTGAACCCATACATAAACCGTCTTTACAACACTTATCTTGGAAAGTAGCGTTCCTGGTGGCCATCACTTCTGCTCGTAGGGTGAGCGAAATCCAGGCTCTGTGTTGCAATGAACCGTACACTATTTTTCATGGAAACAGAGTGGTGCTCAGAACTCATCCTGCTTTCCTACCCAAGGTGGTGTCGGATTTTTATATTAATCAAACCATAACATTGCCTACTTTCTTCCCAAACCCTTAGAGTCCGGCTGAACGGGCTCTACATTAGTTAGATCTGAAAAGGGTTTTGAAATTTTACTTAGATAAAACAGTCTTTGAGGCACACGGACCGTCTTTTTGTGAACTATGGTCCTACAAATACTGGTTTGGCAGCGTCCAAGAGATCCATTTCTAGATGGATAGTGTCATGTATCCTACTGGCTTATCAGCTAGCCCACAAGTCTTTGTCAGGTAGACCTAGGGCGCATTCTACGAGGGGTAAAGCTTCTACCACAGCTCTCCTTCGGAATGTGGCTATGTCAGATATGTAAAGCAGCTACTTGGCGTTCAGTGCATACGTTTACACGCCATTACTGTATAGATTCTGATGCGCAGGTTGATGCACAAGTGGAACAAGCATCCCTCAGAAATTTGTTTGCTAATTCTAGCTAAACACTATGGTTTTAAAGTGTGGCTATGCATTTATCTGTTCGCCCGCTTCCAGTGGGTATGAGCTTGCTACTCTATTCAGTGCTTATGACTATTAATGAGTATCCCCTGGAAGAGAAGGATTAGTTACTTACCTGTAATCCTAGTTCTCTTCCAGGGGTATACTCATTAAAGTCATAAGCACCCTCCTGCCTCCCCGGGTGAGCAGTAGCATTGAGGTTTTCAATATATGAAGTTTTTAAGTGCAGATTCCTGCTAAAGTTTTACTGTACCGTACAAAAGAACTGACCTAACTGTCACCTGTGGTGCATGATGGGAACCGAGTTCTCCTGGAGGCCTTAAAGGCAAAGTGGACAGATTCTCTGGGGCCTTAAAGGCAGGGTGCCAGTCTGATTTTCTGTACAGACATTTTTTCATATGCAGCCTTTTAGGCTAATAACTGTTTACAACAGGTTCATTGATGAAAATAAAAGGTTTTCATGGTTATGAAATGCATTTTAGGCTCATGCCTGTTTATTGCAATTATATACAGCATATGTTCTTGCTTCACAACGTGTGTACGTTTTGGCTTTATTAGCCTATGTATATATGTTAGGCTGCATATTATGGTTATTATACATTTATATGTGTATAATTAGTTTAGTACTATGTACTTTTTGATATATTTACACATATATATGTATATTGTTTGTGTTCCGAGTTCCCGCTCATGGGCGGAGATAATTCAGTGCTTATGACTTTAATGAGTATACCCCTGGAAGAGAACTAGGATTACAGGTAAGTAACTAATCTTTATTGCCTGTATCCAGACCATGAGGTAAAGGATTGTAAGATCTGCAGAACCTTTCCTCAGAAGACCCTCAGACAGGGAAGGTCGTTTCTACTATGGTTGCAGAAGATCAAGGACCAGGATAATCTGAAGTAGGAAGTTTGGCTTCGGGGTCTACTATTTCTTCCAGAAAGAGGAAGATTGAGGAAGATTGAGAAAGTGGTATCTTCTCCTGGGGCTAAGGTGTTGAGAAAAGCAAAGGATTCTAGCTTGCCTTCCTCCTCTACTGCAAAAATGGCTTCTCCACCTTCAAAATCCGGACTTAATACGCCCCAGAAAGTCTGCAAAGTCTTTTCCAACTAAGACTGTCACAGAAAGTTTTGCCTGGGAAAAAGACCTCGGCGACGACTGCATCGTCGACGGCTTCTTTGTCGACGGTTACCGTCTACGTCGACGGTTACTTTCTCATCGCCAAGACCTCAGATGATGTCCTCTGCTTCTTCACTGTCGAAGATGGTCTCAGTTTGTTAGACCCATCTCGTCGACGAAGATACTGTCATCAAGCATCGACGCTCCATCGTCTAAGACAAAAAGGATGCTGCCGACGAGAACATAGTCGTCAAATTCCACCGTCGGCGACAGCTGCATCGTCAGCGAGAATTCCACCGTCGTTGACTGCTACGTCTTCTACTAAGACTGCCTCACTGTCGAAAATATCGTCGACATTGATAGCCCTGTCGACGAAGATCATGGTTTTATCGCTGGCCACGGTACATACAATATCCCCGTCGACGATACCGTCGACTGTTTGTCCGTCGACGCCTTTTCTTTCTTCATGCACAGATATGCAGGTTTGGTCTGCTGCTCCGTCTGCTACCTTCTTTACCTCTCAGTCTATGGGGGTTTCCTTATTGCAAAGAAGAGGCTCTTCTCTAACGGCTCTATCACCGTTGAAATTGCTTGAGCAGCTTCTAGTTTCAGAAGAGGAGGATGAACAATCTGACGAGGATGACAGATTCTGGGCGGCCATAAATCCTTCAGAACTGCTGATAAAGTTTCTGGAGGAGGATCAGGAGGAAGAACAGCTTCTTGAGTCTGTAGATCAAACCCCTGCTGCAGTGCCAACAGCACAGATGCCGTTACATCTCCTTAACAATCTGCAATATATGTTGAATGACTATTACCGCCGGTACCCTCCATCCGAATCGGCGGAGTCGCTTCCTGCAACACGAATGCCTCAAACACCTGCTTCAACCTTAAGAATTCCAAGACAATCTTCTCCAACACCAGCACCTGACGTATGTTCCACAATTCCACCTTCTCCGGCACAATCCCACCATACGCAGGAGGATATAACCACTGATGATGACAGAGGAAGGAGATGTGGATGATAAATCTGTACTGTCGGAGTGGGACGATCACCTGACGCAAACCGCATCACCTACTGCTCCTCATACTGCGGACTCTCCGCCTGTGGACATTGGGGGATTCCATCTAGTAATGGAGAGAGCAACAAAGAGGTTTCAAATTACCATGGAAGCTAAACAGGATGATTGTTTTTTGTATGACTTTAAGGATCAGCCACAAAGACAAGATAAAATAATCCCAATAATTGATTGTATTTGGAAGGAGGGCCTTAAAATCATGTCAACTACAAAATTCTTTACCCGCAGTCTTACCTTGTGTAAACAAAGTATAAAGCGCCTCTCACATCACCTGCATGCCTTATAGGACAACCTAAGACAGATTTTGTTGTCACTCAAGCAGCCCAGAGACGAGCCAGAAACCCGTCCTCACAAGTGACCGCTCCACCTGGCAGAGAATGCAGACTTCTGGACTCCATTGGCAAAAAGGTGTCTACGGTAGCTGCAACTACAATCCGTGCGGCAAACTCCCTAGCAATACTAGGGAGATATGATAGACGGGTGTGGTCGGATATTTCATCATATCTTGAAAAGCTTCCGGAACCAGAAAGATCAGAAGCTTAGAAAGTATTACATGGAGAGTGCGCTTCTGCGGAGATGATTGATAAAGCTGTCGATGTAGCATCTACAGGCTTCTGACAATTGGCAGGTGCAGTAGTACTGAGGAGACGGGGTTGGCTTAAGTCAACATCCTTCTGCCAGGAAGTACAGGCAAAAATAATAGATATGCCTTACGATGGAGAATTTCTCTTTGGCCAGCACATTGACGAGGCCTTGCAGGCCATAAAGAAAGATACTGAAACCGCAAGGTCACTGGGAAAACCGCAGTTTCACAATTCGTCCTTTCGTGGTGCCAAAGGACGTGGGTCCTATTCTAATAGAGGGGGCTACTCTCAACCACACTCGTACCAATCTTCACAGGGTAACCAGCGATACCAGCCGTATAAGCAACAAACATACGGACAGCGAGGCAACAACTTTTCGCAAGGAAAAAGAAAGTCCTCTTATCGGGGACAGGATTCCTCCTAAAGGCAAAGAGCTGCCACCTGCCACCACCTCTGCCCATACCAAGGTCAAACGTTGGAAGAAGAATATCCCATTACTTCTTAAAGTGGTCCCAAATTACTACAGAAAAGTGGGTCCTGGATGTAGGGGCCAGAGGACACGCTTTAGAATTTGTCAAAACCCCTCCAAAAGGTCCACCACCAGCTCACCTCAAAGAGCTGTTCTCCCAAATAAATATGATGATTTGGAAAGGTGCAATCGTAGGTTCCCAAATTGCAGAAAGGAAGAGGTTTCTATTTGAGGTTCTTCCTCATACGAAAAAAATCAGGGCAATGGCGCCCTATCCTCGACCTGCGTGCCCCCAACAAATACCTCAAGAAACTGTACTTCCGGATGTTAACACTTCAAGAAATCCTCCAGCTTCTTTCCAAAGGCTATCACATGGCCACCCTTGACCTTTAGTATGCTTACTTTCACGTACCCATCCTCCCCAGGCACAGAAAATTCTAAAGGTTTAGAGTGGCTGGCAGGGATTCTCAATTCAAGGTTCTCCCATTTGGGCTTCGTTCAGCACCCCGGGTGTTAACAAAGATATTAGCTCCAGTGGTGGCACATCTTCGCTTGGAAGGCATTCAATTTTTCCCGTACTTAGAAGATTGCCTTATCAAGGCCAATTCTTTGGGAGCAGCAAGAGTACACGTTCAAAGATGCCTGTTGCTATTGCAGTCTCTGGGTCTCGCAATCAATTTCAAGAAATCCCATCTTGTTTCATCGCAGAGGATATTGTTTCCGGGAGCCACATTAGACACTCTGCTCACTCGAGCCTTTGTCTCAAGAGACCACTCAAAATTTGCAACATGGCCCTCAGCTTGCGGCAAAAAGAGTACGTTTCATTAGTAATGTTCAAGTCATTCCTAGGGATGCTATCATCCTGCATCCCTTTGATACCCAACTGCCGTTTTCGGATGAGACCTTTCCAAGAGGAACTCAACCTCCAATGGGTGCAGGTTTCGGGGTTGTTCTACGACAGGATTACCATAACATACCGCATAAGAGTAGCTTTTCTTTGGTGGGTTCAAAAGAAAAACCTACAAGTAGGGTGTTCATTCCTGCCGGAAGTTCCAAGGTATACCATCACCACGGATGCTTCCCTGGAAGGATTGGGGGCACACCTACAGAGAATGACTGTCAATGGAAAATGGAAAGCGCATCAAAAGAAATGGCACATAAATCTGCTAGAGTTGAGAGCAATTTTTCTGGCCTTGAAGTCCTTTCGAACAGTAAAACAAGGATCCACAGTTCTAATCAAGACAGACAACACAACAAGTATGCATTATTTAAACAAGGGGGCACAAAATCGGCCTGTCTTTTTCAGCAGGCCCAGGAGATTTGGAGTTGGGCTCTAGATCACAGGATAAATCTTTCGGCAGTGCACGTTCCAGGAATGTCCAAGGTTCTAGCGGATTCTCTCAGCAGAACTACAGTGTCCAATCACGAATTGGAAATCCATCAACCGACTCTGGACAGTCATTCGAGAGTGGGGTCATCCCGAACTGGACTTATTTGTAACAAATCAGAACCGCAAATGCCCACACTTTGCAAGCTGGATTCCCCACAAGGACTCCTGCAGGGATGCACTTTTGATGAACTGGTCTCAGATATATGCATACGCCTATCCGCTGATTCCTTTGGTTCCCAGGGTCATCCGGAAAATGAAACTGCAACCATGTCGCCTCATCCTCATTGCGCCCAGGTGGCCTCATCAATATTGGTTCACCGAGCTCCTACTTCTCTCGAAGTGCAATCCCATACAACTTCAACCAATACCAAATCTTCTGACAATGCAGAGGGGTAAAATTTGTCTTCCGGATCCAGCTTCCTTGAAATTAGCAGCTTGGCTCCTCAGCACGTTGAGTTCGCCCATCTAGATATCCCAGAGGATTGTCAAGAGGTTTTAGCCAATGCTAGAGCGCCTGCTACTATTAAGACATACAAACTTAAATGGAAAAGGTTTTGTACCTGGTGTCTCATGGACAATTTACATCTACTCCATGCTAAACCAGAACAGATCTTACCGTTCTTTTTTCAATTGGCTAAATCTGGTTTGTCTCATGCCACACTGAAGGTATTTTTGGCTGCCATTTCCAGGTTCTGTCCGGATGGCTCTAATTCTCTGTACTCCACTAGAATAATTAAACATCTCTTCAAAGGTCTATTCCGAATGTTCCCTCCTGTTCGGCGTCCACCTCCTTCCTGGTACTTGAATGTGGTGCTTTCCCAACTCATGCGTCACCCCTTTGAACCTATTCATAAGGTGGATCTCAAATTCCTTTCCTGGAAGGTTTCTCTTCTTCTAGCACTGACATCGGCACGTAGAGTCCGTGACATTCAAGCATTTACCATAAAGTCTCAGTTTTTACAATTCACTTCAAATTCAGTGGTGCTTCGTACCAATCCAAGCTACATGCCTAAAGTTCCATCCGACTTTCATCTTAACGAGACAGTGATTCTAAAAATATTCTTTCCTAAACCGCAAACTGTAGCGGAGAAGGCCTTGCATTCCCTTGACATCAGAAGATGTCTCAAATTCTATCTTCAAAGAACTGCTACATTGCGTAAGACAGACAAGTTATTTGTAGCATACGGAAGGATACGCCAAGGATACGCTGTATCTAAACATACCATAACCCGCTGGGTGTCCTTAGCAATCAGTCTGTCATCAGCAAGCAGGAAGACCATTGCAATCATTGCCAAGGGCGCATTCTACGAGAGCTGTCTCTTGCTAGACAGCCCTTTTTACTGGAGTGTCCATCACATCTGCAGAGCGGCAACTTGGTCCAGCAAGCATACCTTCACCAAGCACGACTGCTTAGATGCTGCCAGCGATGCAGATACGTCAGTGGGGCGAGCAGTGCTTGCCAATCTTTTTAAATAAGGTGAGCCTCTGTTCTCCCTCCTCCTCCTATGCTCTTTTAGACGGTTATTTTACATGTGATACTTGTTTGCAAGGTATGCGTATGCACTATATGAGGAGCGTCTATGAGCACGATGGTGTGTACTGATATCTACTCTGATTCAGGCATGTGAATCTATGAAAGACACCCCAATACTGGAGAAGAACAATAGTTACTTACCTGTAATCCTTGAAAACCACAGATTACAGGTAAGTAACTATTGTTCATATCTCCTCTTCCTGTTCCACACAGCATTTCTTTCCAGATTACTGCAAATTCTGCCTGCTTGTCTGTTACGCTTGTGATGCCTTGTTTAAAGGGCAATACGTTTCATCTAGCAGTTTAAACATTATTCTGGTCTATGTATGGTAACCTCTAATCCTTGCTTCCTCAGAGGAACTTTTCGATGTCTGTGAACAGTGTTGCTGTGCTGCGACTCATGGGGAAAGGAGCCGGGCTCCCCCCAGGAGGGGTAGCCCGTGGACGGGGCAGTGCCCGGGGAAGAGGTGAGACACTTTTTCTTTTGTCGTAAAATTATAGGCAGACCTTCTAGATGTGACAGGAAGATTGTATTTCTTCATAGCAGTCAATAAATAAAAGCATTGTTTAATGTATAAATGCGTTGTAACACAAATTTACAGTTTTGATCTCTAACTGCACAGTCCTCTTAGTTCTTTAAGGAATAAGACCTCTCCAGTGGCGAGTAAATAGTCTTAAGATAGAGGTTGCCCAGGAAAATCAGGGGGTGTACTTTGAAAAAACACATTTCGAGACACAAGATTCACAGACATCGATGAAGACATCGGTAGAAGTGCTGGCAGAACACCACCCAAAAAACCTGTTTACTTTGAAAAAGAGTGATTTATGCACCAAAGAGAGCACTCTATGCCAAAAAAAAATGATGGCTTGAAAAAATTGTGTTGCTGCCGGAAACATTATACAAATACCTCAAATTTGTAATTTCAGTGTAGCCTTTGAGAAGGGAGGTGGAGGAGAGGAGTACTGAGCAAGAGTATCAGCTGGAGCCACTTATTACACCAGAACCACAGGAAGAGTTTTGAGGAAGACTAACATTATGAACACTCTTGTATCGGAGACATTACGCGAAGAGCACTGTTGTCGCAATTTATACACTGACACCAAAGGAGAGTTTAACATTTTACCAATCTGTCTTTACACTTTCTAGCAGCCTTACCTTGCCGCGAGGGAAACGGCCGTCTTCTGTGACATCCCAGCCGTGAGGGGAACGGCCAGCAACGCGGACTTCCTGCCGTGAGGGGAACGGCCTTTGCGAGACCAGCCGCACCGGAGGGACTACATCCCCCAGCAGCCCCGGCATCCCGGCGCTCCCGTGACGCTCCTGCTGCGCCCGCAGGCGCTAGAACACCGCGGGGCATCGAGCGGGGCGCGGGGACACTTTCTAGCAGCCTTACCTTGCTGTGAGGGAAACGGCCGTCTTCTGTGACATCCCAGCCGTGAGGGGAACGGCCAGCAACGCGGACTTCCTGCCGTGAGGGGAACGGCCTTTGCGAGACCAGCCGCATCGGAGGGACTACATCCCCCAGGAGCCCCGGCATCCCGGCGCTCCCGTGACGCTCCTGCTGCGCCCGCAGGCGCTATAACACCGCGGGGCATCGCGCGGGGACACTTTCTAGCAGCCTTACCTTGCCGTGAGGGAAACGGCCGTCTTCTGTGACATCCCAGCTGTGAGGGGAACGGCCAGCAACGCGGACTTCCTGCCGTGAGGGGAACGGCCTTTGCGAGACCAGCCGCATCGGAGGGACTACATCCCCCAGCAGCCCCGGCATCCCGGCGCTCCCGTGACGCTCCTGCTGCGCCCGCAGGCGCTATAACACCGCGGGGCATCGAGCGGGGCGCGGGGACACTTTCTAGCAGCCTTACCTTGCCGTGAGGGAAACGGCCGTCTTCTGTGACATCCCAGCCGTGAGGGGAACGGCCAGCAACGCGGACTTCCTGCCGTGAGGGGAACGGCCTTTGCGAGACCAGCCGCATCGGAGGGACTACATCCCCCAGCAGCCCCGGCATCCCGGCGCTCCCCTGACGCTCCTGCTGCGCCCGCAGGCGCTATAACACAGCAGAACATCTCCCGCGTCGCGGGACGCGCGTGGGTTTGCGCCGGGATAAGCCAGGGCAAAGGGCGGGCCGTCTAAGGCCGTCCAATCACGACCAGGGACGGGACGGGCCACGTCCTTATCATGGGTAAGCGAAAACTATTAACCTCTGCGGTGGGGGAAGTGAAAGCCAAAGTTCCTAAATACACCAACAGCATTATCACGTATCTGACTACGAAAGTGGATGAACTCACTACCCAGATTGCGGTCACAGAGCGTGAGCTGGGCCTTGATTGTATTCCAGTGGGCTCAGGTACATCTACCACATCCACCATTAACTGTATACCGCTGGAACCAAGGATTATTATCGAGTCATGTAGAGCAAATATGCCCCAGTCCCCCACTGTACTTCCTATCCCGGAATTGCCAGAAACCGTGATACCTACTGTTTTTGAGTTCTCTGGTGTCAGTGAGAATATTTCAAGCAGACAGACTGGGGGTCAACGTGCCACTTACATTACAGAGGAGGGATTCTGATAGATACATCTGCCGTGTGGATTCCTCACCTTGTGAATACCCCTTGCGTCAGCAACATTCGGAAATTCTTTTTTCGTAGCCTCGCGCCGGCGTGGACTCCTGACGTCATAGAGACACGACCTCGCTCGCGACTCCGCTGACGTCACCGACGCCTATAATAGGCCCACGCCGGCGTGATGACATCAGTTCCCTTTTTTCCGCGTCGTCGACGCTAACGGTTTCGGGATACTCTGTAGCCTTAGTACATTGTTACTTCGTTTCTTCGATTCTCCATTCTCAGATATTTCTATTCTAACTGTCATGTCGACAAAGAAGACCGGTTTTAAGCCTTGCAGAGAATGCGGGAAGATGATGTCCGTTACGGACCCTCACCAAGACTGTATCTGGTGTTTAAGCTCGGATCATGACGTCGATGGTTGTTCATCATGTCAAAAGATTAATCCGAAGGCTCTTCGTGAGAGGGAATCTAAACTTCTTGTTGCTAAACTTAAAGCAAGTAAGGTTAAAAGATCCTCGAAGCATCCGAAGAAGTCGAGGTCGAGATCCAGGTCAAGGTCTCGAGAGGCGTCTGCCTCGAAGTCATCATCCAGTCATGCTTCCAGTTCCCACAAGAAGCATAAGAGGAGACACGTATCCCGTCATCATTCCAGATCGAAGTCTCCTAAAAGGATGAAGTCGAAAGTGATTCCTCCTCATGAGTCGGAAGGTGAGGCTTCGCCTTCGGAGTCGATGGTCCATTCTCCGACTCCAGTTCCGGATCCGACTCCGGCTCCATCTCCGGCTCCGGAAGACAGCGATGGAGATCCTGTTGAGGAAGGGGCTTCGAATCCTGTTGAGGAAACAGATTCTAATGTGCCTCGAGGTCAGCCTGAGCATCCACCATTCCCGACTCCAGGTCAGGACCCTTCTGCGTTTTTAAACGCGATGTATGGTGTTTTCTCGAGGTCGTGGTACCCCTCTGGAGCGCCTTCGGGTCCCATGGGTCCTATGGCTTTAAATTTGGGTGTTCCTCACTCTTATGCTCCAGCACCCTTCATGCCATATATGCCGGCTCCGACTCCGCTGTGGCAATATCAAGTTCCATCAAGGTCGACGCCGGCTCGGCCGAAGTCGATGACCCCGGTTCCGGCGTCACCGACTCCCTTGGATTCTATGGGGCAGCCTTCCAAGCCCTCGGATTCGATTCCGAAGTCAGCTCCGACGCTGTCGAATTCTGCGTTGGATTCGACTGCACTTCGAGTCAAAATGAGATCTCGTAGAGAGGCTCAACGACTTCTGGAGGAGCAGAGAGTTAATGATTCATCTTCTGAGGTGGAGGAAGGTGAGCTGGAAGGGGATTGTTTCGAAGACCTGGCGGATGCTAGTGGTCTTGAGTTTTCTCCGGAGTGGTCTTTGCCTTCTGGACCTGATGCCCCCTCCAGGGATGTTCAACCTTATCATGTTGTCATGAAGAAGGCAGCAGGACTTTTAGGTCTGACTTTACCCTCTGTCGAGTTTAAATCGAATTTGTTGAGAGGTCCTCCATTCTCCTAGTTCATCAGTAGAACCTTTGCTCCCATTTAACGATGCCTTAAAGGATCCTATAATGGAAGTTTGGAAAAAGCCTTTTTCTGCTCCTGCAGTTGCAAAAAGTGTGGCTAGGAGGTATAGAGTGGCTCCTGAGGATCCTGCTTTCTTATCTTCGCATCCTTCCCCTGAAAGTTTGGTAATTCAGGCCGCTTGCTCTAAGAAGTCTGTTGGAGCTTTTCCGCAGGTACCTGGCGACAAAGAGGCCAAGAAACAAGATCAGGTCGCGAAGAAGATTTTTTCTTCGTCTAGCATGGCTTTGAAGTCTTCTAACGCCACTTGCCTCATGGGAAGATACATCCATGCTCTTATGGACTCTATAAGTTCTTTGGTCCCTAAGGTTCCTGAGGCTAGTAGAAAGGACTTTGAAGAGGTTTTATCTGACACTCAGGCAGCGGCTCGTCAGGTCATCCAAAGTGGACTTGATACAACAGATTCTGTGGCAAGGATCATGGGCACGGCGGTTGCCACGAGGCGTTCAGCCTGGTTGAAGTCATCTGACTTTTCAGCGGATGTGCAGTCTGCATTATTGGATTTGCCTTTCGATGGCGAGGGGCTTTTTGGGAAGAAGGCAGACGCGGCCTTGGAGAGATTCAAGGACAGCAGGGCAACTGCTAGATCTCTTGGCTTTCAGGTCAGGGGTTCTACGACCAGAAAGTTTAGAGGGTTTGGTCGCTCTTCCTTTCGGTCGTATAGACCTGCTCAGCAGCAGCAGCAACAGCAGCAGAATACCTTGTATAGGTCTTACAGAGGGAAGCAGAGAACACGTCCTCGAGGTCGTCAGGTCTCTTCCTCCTCCACCTCTCCAACCCCCCAGCCACAGAAAAGCAGCCCTAGATCCGCCATTCAGGATCATGTGGGTCCAGTGGGGGGTCGGCTTACCTACTTTCTACGAGATTGGGAATCGGTTACATCAGATCTTTGGGTTCTCAATCTCGTAGAAAATGGGTATGCCCTTCCCTTTCGGGAATTCCCTCCCAATTACCCTCCTTGCCAGGGATATTGCTCAGAGGAACATCTGGTTCGAGGCATATGGGCTGCAGATGGTACATTTATGAATAGATCGCCATCTGGTGTTGGGCTCGGATGATTGCACTTGTTTTTCTTCTGGAGAAGTCTTTGTCGTCATCGATGACTCCTCCTCTTGGTGTTAGTGCGCATGGGCATCGGCTCCATCCTTAGATTGTTTTTTTCCGCCATCGGGTTCGGATGAGGATCGAAGCGCTCCGGACCGACTTCGATAAAGGTTATATTCGGCGCGTAACCCTTTCCAATTCGACGGTATGGTTATCGAACGCGACTTCACTTCCATCCCGACGCGTTTCGAAGAACGACGACTACGAGAAGACGACATAGTCCAGCCCGGAGTCCACAAGGACCTACACGAGGTGTGCAACCTCTGCTTGTCCCCTGAACACGAATCCAGGGACTGTGACGCCTGTGCAGCATTTTCCTCAAAATCGACGATTAGAAACCGTCGAGCTCGAAGACACGAGGTATCGAGAATGCAGTCACAAGCAATCCCGGAGCTGTTCGAGGACCAGCACCTAGAAGAGGAGGAAGAGGAGGTCGACGAGGCGGGGTCAGAAGCGGACGAGTCCGACGTCGAGGAAATCGACGTCCAACAAACCGTGAGTGACGACGTCCCATTACCCAAGAACAGACCCCGCACGGTGTCGACCCCGCCCTCGAGCCCGGTCAGACAACCGAAAAAAGTTTCCGACGCCCCGCCTTCGGGCCCGGCAACGAAACCGAAACACTCGGTCTCCCATCATGGTGGTTCCGATAAACGACCCACCACGACATCGACACCGAAGCTCCATGTCAAGGAAAGCTCGAAGTCGAGACAGTCCATGTCGACACCAAAACACGTTTCGACGTCAAAAACACCTTCGTCACCGAAGACATCCTCGATGCCGAAAGCATCGGATCCGAATAAAATCTCGGTGTCGAAAATACAAATGGACAGTCAGAAGAAAAAACACCTTTCGGACCCGAAAACTGCGGTACCGACACAGGAATATAAAACCGATCCTAAACAAAAGACTCTGTTTATTGATCCACAAACTGGTAAGGTAGTCACAGAACTACCTAAAAAGAGGAAGAATGAACAATCGGACGACAAAACTCCTCCGAAGAAGAGAACAATGGGGACGAATACAACTCCTCCCCCTTCTCCACAACCTAGAGACACACCCTCTTCTCCTCTTCCTCACACTAGGCCAAATAAACCTTTCACACGCCCATCCACACCTACAACAGATGTAGATAGTGACACAGGAGAGGGAGAACATCCTGGGGATGATGAAGACACAATCCCAGAGGAGGCAGACCCATGGGAGGAGTACAATGTAGGGTCAGATAATGACAACGACCCTGAATTGTATCCCTCAAAACCCTCACCACCTGATGATAATACTGGGTTTGCACAATTAATTAATAGAGCAGCAAAATACCACAAGGTAGACCTACATGCAGAACCTCAAATTGAGGACTTCTTGTTAGAAACACTACCTGCTGCACAAAGAACATCAGGAACATTACCAATGCTTAAAGGCCTACTTAGTCACACATCAGAGATATTCAAAGACCCGGTGAGGGCTAGAATATTAAACCCAAGAATTGATAAAAAATATAAGGCAGCTCCAAAGGACCCAATATTTATCAAGGGACAAATTCCTCTAGACTCACTAGTGGTCACAAACGCTCGTAAGAGAGCAAACTCTTTATCTACAGGAGAAGCTCCACCTCCTGACAAAGTCTAAACTAATAGATGCCTCTGGCAAGAGAGTAGCATCCCAAGCGGCAAACAGCTGGCGCATAGCTAATACGCAAGCATTACTTGCAAGGTATGACAGAGCTCATTATGATGAATTAGAAAAACTCATCACGCATCTCCCCAAAGAACATCAAAAGAGGGCAGATCAGCTCATACAGGAAGGAAAGATAATTACTAACACTTCCATTAAGTGCGCCCTAGACGCAGCAGACACTGCAGCAAGATCCATAAACACAAGCATCATGATAAGGAGACATGCATGGCTCAGAGTCTCAGGGTTCAAACAAGAAGTACAAACATCCTTATTGAACCAGCCTTTTGATGCGAAAACACTTTTCGGATCAGGGACAGATGAGGCCTTAGAAAAGATGAAAAAGGACACGGAAACGGCTAAATCAATGGGAGCATTGCAACAGCCCACCCAAAGAGGTTCCTTTCGTAGGTCCACCTATAGAGGAGGATCCAAAAATACAGGCACAAGCCAGCAACAGACCTCTTTTACACCAACATCACCCAGAGGTAATGCTAGGGGCAGTTACAGAGGTAACAACAAGGGTAGGGGTCGCGGAAACAACAACAACCGCAACTCTCCAACCCCAAAACAGTGACTGCATACAGCTCCCCCCAGACCACATAACACCGGTCGGGGGACGCCTATCACAGTTCCTACCTGCCTGGGAAAACATCACATCAGACAGGTGGGTGAGACAAATTATCCAACATGGTTATTGCCTAGAACTCACAGCTACCCCACCAAACATCCCCCCCCAAACAGCATCCAATGAAACAAGATCATCTGACACTGTTAAAACAAGAAGTACTATCCCTGCTAGAAAAGCATGCCATAGAGAAGGTTCCACAGCACCAACAAGGAACAGGAGTATACTCCCTATACTTCCTAATTCCCAAAAAGGACGGGTCTTTAAGGCCAATATTGGACCTAAGACCTCTCAACGCATACATAAATTCGGAAAATTTCCACATGGTCACGCTCCAACAAGTACTTCCTTTACTGAAGAAAGGGGACTTTCTACACTGGATCTAAAAGACGCTTACTTTCATATCCCGATTCACAAAGCCCACAGGAAATACCTCAGGTTTGTGGTAGACGGACAACATTATCAGTTCAAAGTCCTTCCGTTTGGTGTCACAACTGCACCAAGGGTGTTCACAAAATGCCTAGCAGTGGTGGCAGCTCACCTAAGAAGACAACAAATACATGTCTTCCCCTACTTGGACGACTGGCTAATAAAGGCCAAGTCACAAGAGGAATGTCTTCAGAACACACAAAAGACAATTCACCTGCTTCACCAGCTAGGGTTCACGGTGAACTACAAAAAGTCACACCTGCAACCAAGCAAGGTTCAACAATATCTGGGGGCTACTATAGACACAGAAAAAGCCAAAGTATACCCCAATCCAGCCAGGATACAAACAATGCTTACAATCATTCAAAGATTCCAGCCACAACACTCACTAGCAGCGAGAGTGTTCATGCAGCTATTAGGGATGATGTCATCCTGCATACTGCTAATACCATATGCCAAACTACAAATGCGTCCGCTACAAGAATGTTTAGCGACACAGTGGAATCAGGCTCAAGGACAGATTACAGATCTGGTGTTTGTAGACGACCGCACACACCGCTCTCTGAAGTGGTGGAACACAACAAACATTACCAAGGGGCGGTCGTTCCTAGAACCAATTCCACAGGTGACAATAACAGCGGACGCATCGCTCACGGGATGGGGAGCGCATATGGATAAATACACAGTGCAAGGAAGGTTGAGTGTGCAGGAAAGAACACTGCACATCAATCATCTAGAACTACTAGCAGTGTTTCTAGCATTGAAAGCCTTTCAACTACATGTTACCGACAAAGCAGTCCTGATCAGAACAGACAACATGACAGCAATGTATTATATTCAAAAACAGGGGGGGACGCACTCTCTCCAACTATCCAGACTAGCGCAGGAAATTTGGAGATGGGCCATTCCTCAAAACATCTATCTGTTAGCCGAACACCTACCAGGAGTCCAAAACCAGATAGCAGACATCTTAAGCAGACAGTCGGAACAAATACACGAATGGGAACTGCACCAACAAATACTGCAGCCATTCTTCCAAAGATGGGGACAACCAGAGATAGACCTCTTTGCCACTCATCAAAACGCAAAATGCCAAAGCTTCGCGTCCAGGTACCCACACCACCTGTCACTGGGCAATGCGTTATGGATAAATTGGTCCAACAAATTTGCATACGCTTTTCCCCCTCTCCCACTAATCCCATTAGTGGTCAGAAAGCTGCAACAGCACTCAATGACCATGATACTAGTGGCACCCACGTGGGCACGACAACCGTGGTTCACCACGCTCCTGCAACTCTCACAAGTGCCACACCAAAAGCTAAGAATTCTATCCATGCACCTTACACAGAACCATGGAGAAATAATGCACCCAGATCCCACACAACTGAACCTAGCGATCTGGCTCCTGAAATCCTAGAATTTGGGTACTTAGATCTACCCCCAAATTGCATGGAGATAATTAAGCAAGCGAGACGTCCCACCACCAGAGCATGCTATGCAGCTAAGTGCAAGAGGTTTGCTATACACTGTACCACTAACAATATCAACCCTCTGGACGTATCAACAAGGGAGATTATTTGCTACTTACTACACTTACAGCAATGTAATCTCGCGTACACATCTATCAGAGTACATCTAGCAGCTATAGCAGTGTACCTACAAAACAGGCAGCATATATCCCTGTTCAGAGTGCCAGCGATAAAAGCCTTCATGGAAGGCCTTAAAAGAGTCATTCCACCAAGATTACCACCTTCCCCGGTCTGGAACCTCAACGTAGTACTCACCAGACTAATGGGACCACCTTTCGAACCTATGCACAGGTGCGAGATACAATTCCTTACATGGAAGGTGGCTTTCCTTATAGCCATTACCTCACTCAGGAGAGTAAGTGAATTACAGGCATTGACAATACAAGAACCATTCCTACAGTTACACCAGAATAAAGTGGTTCTTAGAACAAACCCAAAGTTCTTGCCTAAAGTAATTTCAGCATTCCACATCAACCAACCGGTGGAACTACCAGTTTTTTTCCAAAGCCACAGACGGTGGCAGAAAGGGCCCTACATACACTAGATGTCAAAAGAGCCATTTTGTTCTACATAGAAAGGACACAAAACTTCAGGAAAACTAAACAACTATTTGTAGCATTTTCCCCAACACATAAGGACAATCCTATCTCTAAAGCGGGCATCGCTAGATGGATTATAAGATGTATACAAATATGTTACATTAAAGCAAAGAGAACATTAACTGTTCCTCCTAGAGCTCATTCTACACGGAAGCTAGGAGCATCTATGGCATTCTTAGGGAACATTCCCCTAGATGACATATGTAGAGCAGCAACTTGGTCTACACCACATACATTTACAAAACACTACTGTGTTGATGTGCAGGCTACACAACAAGCCAGAGTGGGCCAAGCTGTACTAAAAACTCTATTTCAAACAGTTGCAACAGACACTGGTGACCACCGCTAGGGAGGTAACTGCTGTATAATCTATTCATAAATGTACCATCTGCAGCCCATATGCCTCGAACGGAATATGCTACTTACCAGTATGCATCTGTTCTTGGCATAGAGGGCTGCTGAGTGGTACATGCCCTCCCTGCCTCCCCGGAAACCTGTCTGTCCCAACATTATCTTATTTAGATACTTACATGGGCATATCTTTATGTATTCTACTACACTACTCCATCTAACCCTACTATGGCAAAACAATCTAAGGATGGAGCCGATGCCCATGCGCACTAACACCAAGAGGAGGAGTCATCGATGACGACAAAGACTTCTCCAGAAGAAAAACAAGTGCAATCATCCGAGCCCAACACCAGATGGCGATCTATTCATAAATGTACCACTCTGCAGCCCTCTATGCCAAGAACAGATGCATACTGGTAAGTAGCATATTCCTTACTCCTACAGGAGGAAGTCCAAACACTTTTGAGAAAAGGTGCGATAGAGGTGGTTCCAGAGCAGGAAAGGGGTCAGGGATGCTACTCCCGGTATTTCCTGATTCCCAAGAAGGATGGCAGGCTTCGTCCGAGCCTGGATCTCAGGATCTTGAATTTTTATCCGAAGCAGGAGAAATTCAAGATGCTCACCCTTGCTCAGGTTCTTCAGGCTCTGCTGGAAGAAGACTGGATGGTGTCACTCGACTTGCAGGATGCGTACTTTCACATCCCAATCCTGAAGTCGCACAGGAGGTATCTCCGTTTTACGGTTGGGTCACAACACTACCAGTTTGCGGTCCTTCCGTTTGGACTTACTACTGCACCTCGGGTCTTCACCAAGGTGATGGCAGTGGTGGCGGCGCATCTCAGAAGATCGGGGATTCCGGTATTCCCGTATCTAGACGATTGGCTGATCAAAGCGGAGTCGTCAGAGATTGTGCTTCATCATCTGCAGGAAACAACCCAGATGTTGTACAGGTTGGGTTTTTCAATAAATGTACCCAAGTCTCACCTGGTGCCCTCCCAGCGCAACCTGTTCATAGGTGCAGTACTGGACACAACCGTATGTCGTGCATTCCCTCCCCCTCAAAGGATTCGCGACATACGGGAGATGATTCCTTTATTTTACAATGGAGCGGTCGTTCCAGTCCTGAAGGTCCTTCGCCTGCTCGGTCTGATGGCTTCATGCATTCTGTTGGTCAACCATGCACGCTGGCGCATGAGGGCGCTCCAGTGGTGCCTCCGCAAGCAGTGGTATCAGCACAACGGAGATCTCAGGGAGTCAGTGTGGATCTCCAGAGAAGCTGCAGCGGATCTGTCTTGGTGGGGCGTGGAAGGCAATCTGTCCCAAGGAAAGCCTTTTCAACTTCCCCCATCGGTGGCCACGGTGATAACGGATGCATCCACTCTCAGGTGGGGTGCTCATCTGGGGGATCTGGAGGTCAAGGGCCTTTGGTCTCCAGAGGAAAGGTTGCTTCACATCAACCTTCTAGAATTGCGGGCGATACGTTTGGCTCTCAAGGCCTTCCTCCCTTCCCTTCGCGGTCAGTCTGTTCAGGTCCTAACGGACAACACGACCGCGATGTGGTACATCAACAAACAGGGAGGAGTGGGGTCGCAGTGTCTCTGCAGAGAGGCTCTGCGTCTCTGGTCCTGGGCTCAGGACCATCAGATTTGTCTGATGGCAAATCATCTGGCCGGGGTTCTGAACGTTCGTGCAGACAGTCTCAGTCGGCAGTTCTCTGCCGACCACGAGTGGAGGCTTCACCCGGAGGTGGTTCACGACATCTTTCGGATGTGGGGGACTCCTCGGGTGGACCTGTTCGCCTCTCACGAGAATGCGCACTGCCTGTCTTTCTGCAGTCTCCAGTATACGATGCAAGGAGCCTTGGGGGACGCGTTTCAGTTGAGTTGGAGAGGTCAACTCCTTTACGCGTTTCCCCCCATACCCTTGATTCCTCGGGTTCTGAGGAAGATTCGCCTAGACCGGGCCCAAGTCATATTGGTCGCCCCGGATTGGCCAAGAAGGGTGTGGTATACAGATCTTCCCCACCTCTCCTCTCACCCGCCGCTCCGTCTCCCTCACAGGGCAGACCTCCTCTCTCAGATGGAGGGGCAGGTTCTACACCCCCACCTCCAGACATTGCACCTTCATGCCTGGAGATTGAGCGGGGCAACCTGATTTCCTTTTCCCTCCCGCCTGACGTTGTGGATGTCATCTTGTCAGCCAGGCGTGACTCCACTAAGTCCATCTATTCTTATAGATGGGCGAAATTTGTCTCGTGGTGTGGGGAAAGGTCTATTGATCCTTTGAAGACCCATTTGTCTCACGTTCTCCAGTTTTCCCTTTCTCTGGCTCAGCAGGGTCTTGCTGTTGCCACGGTGAAAGGTTATCTTTCTGCGCTGTCAGCTTTTCTCTGTTTGCCTGACCAGCCTTCTCTTTTTAAGTCACCTGTGGTTTTAAGGTTTTTAAAGGGCCTTATTAATAAGTTCCCTCCTACTCCTTTTATTGTGCGTCAGTGGGACTTGAATCTGGTCTTGACCTTTTTGATGGGTGCTCCTTTTGAGCCTCTCCACAAATGTCCCTTGAGGCTTCTTACCCTTAAAACAGTCTTCCTCGTTGCAATAACCTCGGCAAGGAGGGTAAGTGAGCTTCAAGCTCTTTGTCACAAGCCCCCTTTCTTGTCCATACATGCTGATCGAATGGTTCTCAGGACCAGGGCTGCTTTTCTGCCTAAGGTGGTAACTCCCTTCCACCTAGGGCAGTCCATTACTTTACCTTCCTTCTATCCTCCCCCTCACCCTTCTAAGGAGGAAGAGAGACTGCACCGTCTGGACCCTAAGAGGGCGGTGTCCTTTTACTTGGACAGATCCAAGGACTTTCGTTTGGAAGACCAGCTCTTCGTTGGATTTGCTGGCTGCAAGAAAGGAAGAGCGGTCCATAAAAGAACTTTATCGAGATGGATCGTCCTCTGCATAAAGATCTGCTACTCTTTGGCCGGTAAGGAACCACCAGAGGGTATAAGGGCTCATTCAACTAGAGCTAAATCTTCGACCTCAGCATTGGCTAGAGGTGTGCCTGTTGAGGATATTTGTAGAGCGGCAACTTGGTCTTCCCTCCACACTTTCGCGAAGCATTACTGCTTGGATTCCGAGGTGAGGAGGGACGGTCATTTTGCACGCTCTGTCCTTCAGGATTTCCTGGTCTAGAAGAGTGGACACCCTCCTCCGGGAGTGGGGACTGCTGTGGGACTCTATTCACAAGGTGAGGAATCCACACGGCAGATGTATCTATCAGAAGAACAAGTTACTTACCTTCGGTAATGCTTTTTCTGGTAGATACTATATCTGCCTGTGGATTCCTCACTGACCCACCCGCCTCCCCGTTGTCCACTCTTCTTTGCCAGAGTTACTGTAATGTAGTGTATATATAATTTGTTGTCAAGGAAATGTTCCAATTTCTTTCCTGCTTTTGCTTAACACTGTGTTTTGCCTTGATTATTGTGTACTATGTATACTTGTATATTTCTACTGTCATTGGTCCGTCCGTGTGCCTCGATGGCACGGAAAAAAGGGCGGAACTGATGTCATCACGCCGGCGTGGGCCTATTATAGACGTCGGTGACGTCAGCGGAGTCGCGAGCGAGGTCGTGTCTCTATGACGTCAGGAGTCCACGTCAGCGCGAGGCTACGAAAAAAGAATTTCCGAATGTTGCTGACGCAAGGGGTATTCACAAGGTGAGGAATCCACAGGCAGATATAGTATCTACCAGAAAAAGCGTTACCGAAGGTAAGTAACTTGTTCATTTCGTCTCTACTAGAAAAACTTTTTTCTGACAGACTGGAATCTGCTTTAATCCAGATTGCTACTGATATAATTGAGACTCTGAAGGACTGTGTTAAGGACCTCTTAACGAAATGTGACCGTATTAATGATTTTTTAAACAAACCGGTCCCTACACCCTCTACTCAAATAATGACAGGTCCACCAGTTCTACAGGTTTCCGCTCCCAAAGCTGACAGTACCCTGATTCCCATGGTTACTGATAACCCCGTGCCTAATAAAGGAAATGTTGAAAAGGGCAGATCCACGCCTACTGGGGATAGAGTGCCTAGTTCCACTCTATTGGAAAGGGCACGAGGCTCACAGGTGGGGCGGTTGGCTAGGGTTCCTACAGTAAATTTAGCACCAGATGCAACACCTTTTGTGGCAATATTGGTTAATGTGCCTAAACTTGCTGACGGGGAGGTAGAATCACACGAAACCCTTCTTAACCATATTAAAAATTGGTGCAATGCGAATTGTTCGGGCGAAAGTAACATTGCAGACAATATACTGACAGGCAGGAGGGTAAATTGGGTGGGCTAAACAAAGAAATGTGTGGCTGGTGTCTGTGTAATAGTCAATTTTAAATCTCGCAATACAACTAGCCGCCTTTTTTGGGACGCCTCTCCCCTGGACCCAGTAGGCAAGGGCGTTCGAGCTATGCCTCTGGGGTTTTTCTATCCCCCAGCACATATGGTAGTCGGCAGCGAAAAAATTAGGCCGCACCATAACATCAACCCATGGGAAGCAGATAAAGAAATTATGCCTTTACAAGTCAATCAATGGGTTACAAAGCAATCCAGGGGTGGTGTTACAGCTAATACTCCAAGGAACATGCCTAGATCCTGGCAAACGGATTTACGGTCCTTGCCACTCAGGCAGATACTGACTAGAACCTGACCAAATAAGAAAAAAGGTTTATGGTCATGATAATGTTCGTATTATTTCACCTTGTAATATACTACCTAAATCTTGTGATCCACCAACAGACCCCGGCCGGGGAAATGTCAGGTTACTGTCCTGGAATATTGCGGGCTTACGTTCAAAACAGGAAGACCCGATTTGGCTAAAAAAGCTTAAAGAGTATGACGTAGTGGCCTTACAGGAAACTTGGACAAGGGACAATGTATTTTGGTTGGATGGCTACACTTCTTTCTTTGTCAAAGCCCAGAGTTCTCCGGTGGGAAGGGATAGAGGAGGCTTGTTGTTTTTAGTCTCCATTAATGTAGCTGGTAGTATTAAGGAGATCAATAGCTCCTCACACTATTTTCAGCTACTGGAAATTCTTCTTCGAGATAAAAACAAGATAGTTCTTATAAACTGCTACAATGCAACACGGGGGTCCCCCAAATTTTGTTTTAGAAGGTTTATCTACCTTTTTAACAGATTATGTGTCAAAGCAAACCACTTTTGTGCAATTCATATTAATGGGTGATTTTAATGTTCATTTGTGTGGGTTACATTGCCAGATTGAGGTTGCTGATGGTCCTGATCACACGACTTTTGCCTCATTTTGAGCATAACTCAAAGGGTTCAGCTATGGAAGATATGTTATCTTTAAATGATTTATATGAACCAGTTTTTTTGATTTAAATGATCGCGTGGTTACATATAACGCAAGGGGAAGTGAGTCGATTATTGATTACATCTTTATGTCACCAGGTCTTCTCCTTTATGTAGTCTTTTATAACGCCATTGTAAGCGGGTTCAGTGATCATAATCCGGTGTCATTAGTTATGGATGGGTCTCTTGGTCTATTTAAAGATGCCTTGTCTGCCACTTCCGTGAAGGATGTTAAGAGTATAGACCAAGGGAGGCGACTAAAATGGTGTAGAGTGTGCCCTGAATATTTTTTAGCCCTGATTGAACAAGAACTAGTCGGGGAGCTTGAGACCTGCAGAGACCCAGAAATGGGGGGGAAAGAGGTAGTCGCCGCCTTTGAGGCTATCTGTTCTAGAGTGGAAGAGGAGCTCACAGCTAGCCCAAGGAGGGGACCGGCCCCAGCCCATGGCTGGTTTGACCATGCATGTACCAAAGCCCACTCTGCACTGCTGAGAGCGCTTAAACATACCCCTAGAGACAAGTCACTGGTAGCCAAATTGAGGAAGAACTACGCTAAGGTGGTGAAAGAAAGAAAAAAGATTATAAAAGAAGAAGCCTGGGACTCTTTAATGGACTCTACTACCCTTAAACAAAGCTCCAAATTCTGGTCAAAAATTAATAACCCCCTTTTTGCCCAATCACGAAATACAGATCTTGAAGTAAACATCCCTGAAGCAGACTGGCTTAAACATTTTTCTGCAATTTATGGAAGTAACGAAGTCACTGACATTCCATATGCCTTGCCACTCCGATTTGCTACATAAAATAGAATTTAGTAAAACTGAAGTGGAGGTAGAGATAAAGGGTTCTGCTGGGAACAAAGCCCCTGGTCCAGATGGGGTTCCTTTGGATCTTTATAAATTTAATTCAGAGATGTGGGCAATGATATTAGCAAATGTTTTTAATTGTGTACATGATGGGGGTTTTCCCAAAACCTGGACATGCTCAATCATAGTCCCTATTTTTAAAAAAGGACAAAAGTGACCCCAAATGTTACCGTCCGATATCCTTGTTGGACTCCTCTATGAAGATCCTCGGCCAAGTCTTGCTCGCTAGAATTAATAAGTGGACATTGGATAATGACATCTTGTCCAATGCCCAGTATGGTTTCCGCTCAGGAAGAGGCACAGAGGATCAATGTTTAAATTTGCATTTGATAATTTCAAAATACACAAAGGCGGCAAAGGGGTCAATTTTTGTGGCCTTCATGGATCTGTCAACAGCTTTTGACTTAGTTAACAGAGCTAAGCTGTGGTCTATGTTGTTAAAACTAGGCCTTGACCCTCCTCTTGTCTATTTTCTGGCTGAGCTTCATAAAGACTTAAAAGCATCTATTAGAATAAACCAAGAAGGGAATCGTACAGCCTGGTTTAAATCGAGTAGGGGTGTGCGCCAAGGCTGTATCATCGCCCCCATGCTGTTCACTTTATACATAAACTTTTTGGAGCAGCATCTTTTAACTGCCTCCATGGACATACCGCGTGCAGGAGATACTCGCATTCCTGTTCTCCTGTACGCGGATGATGCTGCACTAATAGCCCCGACACATTTGGGTCTGCAAAGACTATTAAACACTTTCAGTGAATTTATGTCCTCGCTTGACCTAGTGGTGAATAATTCTAAATCGCATGCTATGGCATTTGGGGCTGTAAAAAACACCAAAGCCTTTTTTTGTAACGGCGAAGCAATCACTAGTGTCAGTTTTTACATACCTTGGAATAATTTTTGATACCAAGGGGAGCTGGCTTCCTCAAATAACAGCTAAAACTAAGGCGGTGAGGAGCTCGGCTAATGCGATCTTAAGCTTCTCAAGGAGACTTGGCGGGAAACCAACCGGTGCATTATTAGCCTTGTATAAGGCTAAAACATTAGCAATAGCAAGGTATGGAGCAGGTCTGTGGGGTTACGCGAAAAGTGAAACTACCCAAAGGGAGGAAAACAAGTTCCTTCGGTCTATAATAGGGCTCCCTCAGTCGACAGCCACTTTTTCGGTTCATCAGGAGCTTGGATTAGGGTACATTACTGATATCCTTTCCATGGCACCTATTCTCTTATGGATTAGGGTTTGGACGAATAACAACTTGGATCTAAATCATAAAATTCTGATGGATTGTTTAAAACTCGATAAATTTAAAGGCATTGACTGGCTGTCATATATTCATAAGTGCTCAATAGATCTTGGTCGTCCTGAGATCTTTTCCTCTCCTTTGGGCTTAAAAAAGGCAGACCTAGAATGGGTCAAGCTTAACTTTTCTAAATTGAAGGGCCTGGATCGGGAGGAAAAACAACTAATCAAACCCTCAGTCAGAGCCCATTTCCTGACGATTACCTGTTTAGCAATTCAACCATACCTTGCTGTTGTAAATATTCCTTTTCACAGGTGGCTTCTGGTTAAATTCCGATTCAACCAAATTTACATGGTTCTCTGTGATAGTCAGGGTTGGTATAAGCCTGAGGATGCACCTGTGTGCAAATGTGATAATTTTTCCATACAAGATAATATGCACCTAATGTTGTTCTGTCCTTTTTATAATATCCCTAGACAGAAGTATTTGGTCCCCATATTGAAATGTAAAGCTTTCCTGCAGGCAAAACCAGCGCTTTTGTATCTACAACTGTTAGAATCACCCTTGGTCATGTTTAGTGTGGCCAATTATCTTGTTGCTGCTGTTAGGATTAGGAGGAGGAGAATGAAATTGTAACATTGGGGTCGGTGTTGGAGGACAAATTGTTTTTATATATGGCATTTTTACCCTGTAAATTATTCTCATGCTGGTTTTAAACTCTGTATATATATTGATATTGTACAGTATGAAATTTTATGATTCTGTAAATGTCCCTTTTTTGATTGTAGCATGCTTTTATGATTTTTAACTAAATCGAATAAAGTGGTTTTTGACTTGACTTGACTGTCTTTACCACCCGATGACCTATCACACTATAACGTTGCTATAATAATTGCAGCGGATACTTATGGGGGACAGCTAAAACAGGAGCAGAAAGGTTTGCTTCCTATTGGAGATTCTACTCCCTTTACATTACTTGTGCAAATTACCCAGTCTCACAGACCAGGATGAGGGGTTTTCTCAAGGATCCCGTATCCTTCAAAGTTGTCACCTTGGATTGAGGAAAAATTATAAGCCCTCAAAATGGGACCCTGTGGAGATACAGTGTACCATCTGATTCAATAACCATATCTACTGGTAGGAAAACGTCCAGTCCTCTTTCCTTCACTGGACCATCACCAGTAAAGGAGAGCAAACTAATACATATTTGGGCAGGAAGACTGAGACCTCATCTGTCACACAGTGGAAAATGGCAAACTCCAAAGCCCTACTGGATAGGTAGAGTAATCAGCAGTGTGGAGAAAGAAGAGTTTGTGCAGCATGTCCCTGGTTATTTTAAGGGCCAAGAGCATAATACAGGAAGGAAAAACAATTGCCAATTCATGCTCTAATTCTGTATTGAATGCAGCAGACATAGCAAGCAGACGGACGTGTACAGAAACCGCACTTAAGAGACTTGATTGTGTCCAGGTTTAAACAGGACGTCCAGGCTACCAACATTCACGTGCCTATTAGTAAGGGGGGAGCTTGTGTGGCTCTCCTATTTCCAGACCTTACAGCAGATGATGAAGTACATGGAGAAAGGCGGTGAAGGTCATACAAAATTCAGGGTTGGGGGGGGGGGGCAGAGAAACTTCAAGAGGCATAATATCTGCCAGGAGACTTATGGGCAGGGGGATATTTCAGGCCATGCCACAGCAAATGCAAGCTTCACAACCTGCCACTTTCCTTCAAGCAGACATGTGGCAGTCTAAGAAGCTGCAAAGGTAGCCCATTTGTGAGAGTCCTGCGCAAATGAGTGGGACGGGTATGTCCTGTGGTCACCCTGCCCTGGAGTCCAGCTAGCCCCAGGCTGCGTGTTTCCTGTCCAGGGAGGACCTTCAGACTGGACTGTTCCCAGTGGGCACAGGGTCACGACTGATTTGTATATGGATGGGTCTAAACTAGAATGGCATGGGGAGAAAATAAACAATGGATTTAGGCCCAGATCTCTGTAATGGGGTGAATGTTTTACATTTTTCAACATTCTGTCCAATTGTTTTTGCATTTGAAAGAGGGCATAGGTTAAAAGCCAGACACAAGTGTCTGCAGTAGCCACAGTATGACTATGGAGAAAAGGCCTTGCTATGATAAACAGTAGGAAGCAATTTTGGTGGCTGTTGGGGGATTATTCACAAATAGAGAAAGATCACCTAAAACAAGTGGGTCTTAAATATCCTAATGCATGCTTATTGTATAAAACTACAAAAAATGCCACCAAACTTAAATCAAGGGACAGGAACAAAACCGTCTAAGAGCTTGACGTTAAAAACTCGAGCAGATACAAGCCACTTTACATGGACTCTCATGATAGACTTCAGATGCATGAACAAGTTTATCAAAACACAAATTCCAAATGGCCACATTGCAGGAGGTTATACCAGTATGGAAGAAAGGAGACTGCTTTGTGATCATAGGATTCAAGGACTTCTTACATATCCTGTTGAAAAACAAAAACAGACGCTTTGTTACTGGTAACAATTTAGATTACCAGTTCAAGCTGCCTGACATTATTCACAATTTGTTGTGGTTGTAATAACTCACTTGCAAAGGCAGGGGATGCATGTGTACTCTTACCTAGATGAATGGATGATAAAGGTGAGTCCATGTACAGGCTGTAACTCAAATGCTACTTAAACTGGGTGTTTGAGGCATGTGTGCTGTAGATACACATGCTTTGCATATTCCTGCTCTCTGGTGTTTGGTCCGGATGTTTGCAAGTTGTTTTTCTTGGAAGAAGTCTTTTCCAGTCACGAGGTAAGGTGACTCCTCCTTTAGGTGATATTGTAAATGTGCATCGACTCCACTGTCTGTTTCTTTCTGCCATGCGGTTTGAATGTGGTTAATTGTTTCTTTCCGCCATGGGGTTTGTATATGGTTTGCGCGCTCCGGTTCAAAACAGTCATTCGTGTTCCCCTCTGTGCTCAATCCACTGAACCCTCAACTGTATTATCGTATGCTTTTCACTATTCTGTGTATCAAATCGATCGGGAAATTCCATCTTCGGTCAAAGACATCGTGGGTGCCTTTTGGGCCTAGCCGCATCGGTTGACTACTCTGTTCCATACTAGTCAGCCTTCTGCCGATGGAACAGACTCCGTTTCAATTGGTCCTTGGTACCACTCTAAGTACCCTCGCACCAACCTCCATAATTCTGCAACTTGTGCCTCTCACCGGAGTACAAAGAAGATTGTGAGGCTTGTCGGTCATTCCGATTGAAAGACTCAACTGGATCGTCTGACTCGATTGAGATCGGCGAACGATCTGAGCATGAAGAGGTTGAAGCGTCAGCAGTGGAAGGGAGAAAGCCTTCTCTATTCCAGAATCGGATTCCGAGCTGGAAATAGAATTGGAGTCCGAAGATGTTCCACCGGGACAGGGTGCAGTGAGTACTAAAGCCCCTTTACCACCCCCCCCCCCCCCCCCCCCCCCCAACTCTTTTCAACTAAGCAAAAGGCTTCAACAGCTCCTTTGTCTTTGGGCCATGGTCAGCACAGAGACTGTTTCCGAGGCCCGCCCTCGGGCCTGGCACCGAAACCAGTCCAGCTTTACGGCTTGGAGTCGAGAGAAGCAGTTTTCGGAACTGAAACCTTCTGCTTCGAAGGACAAAAGAGACCAGCGCAGTTCATCACAAAAACCTTTGGTGCCGAAATTGAAAGGGGGCCTTCCAAAGCCTCCAGAACCGATGCTGGACCTCATAAAAGAAAAGCTAGACCCTAAGCAGAAATAAAATCTAAATCCATCCGGATACTGCACATATTTTGACAAAAACACCATCCAAAAGGAAAGTTAACTCCGAGGATACTAGTTATAAAATTCCTCTCAAGAAAAAGAAAATCACTACAATCCCTATTTACACTAATCCTCAATCCCCTCCTACATGTTCACCACTACCACAATTGCCAGGCTCAGACCCTTTACGCATAACACCTCAGGGGTTTCCACATATACACTGATAGGGGATAATGATCAGTCATTTATCAGCAGGCCCATGACATGACTATAATATTGATCCACCCATGAATGAAAATACGGATTTATATCCTGCAAAGCTATCAGTTGCAGATGATAGTGTAGGTTATCAAGAGCTAATTTCAAGAGCAGCAGCACGTAGGGTTGACAAGAAATACAAACCTTCACCATCTGATGCCATTTTTATTAGGGAACAGTTACCTTTGGACTCACTAGTGGTCTCTAATGCTCGTAAGAGATCAAATTCACAGACCTCTGCAGATGCACCTTCCCCAGACAGTCTAAATAGATTGATGCATCCAGTAAAAATGTAGCTGCTCAAGCCGCTAACCACTGGCGTATTGCCAACTAGCCACAGCCTACTAGCCAGGTATGTTAGAGCGCACTGGGACGAATTGGAAGACCTACTTCAATACCTCCCAGATGAGCATAAGAAAAAAGGCCAAGAAATAGTTCAGGAATTACTCCATTAGATGTGCTTTAGAGGGCGATAGTGCGCATGGTCATCGACTCCATTGTTAGATTGTTGTTCTCCGCCATCGGGTTCGGATGTAAAGTGTTGTGCTCCGGTTCGGCACCGTTTCGACGCCCAATCCATTACCCTAGACGGTGTTTAACGATTGTGTTTCCCATTCTCCACGTATCGTTTGCTCTCAAAAACCTTTGATCGGAAGATTCGTGGAAGGCCGCTGGGCCTACCTGCTCCGGGATCTGTAGTAGCTGATGGAACAGACTCCATTCAAGTAATGTCCAGGGTTTAGCGCTAGGTCCCCATGCACTGACTTGTATGAAGTGTGCAACCGTTGCTTATCCCCGGAACACGACGAGAAAGACTGCGACGTGTGTCGGTCCAAGAAAAGCCTCTCTGAACGTCGAGCTCGACGTCATGAAATGTACCAGCAAAGCGGTTCTTCGCCGGACCTCCCCAAAGAAGAGACCGAACACGAAGAATCTCAAGCGCAGGAAGCCGAAATGGATGAAGTCTTCGTATTCGACGCTGACTCCGATGCCGAAGACCTCACACCAGGGCAACGGATCGTGAGTAAAGAGACTTTGTTCCTATAGCATCTCCTGTATAAGAAAAAAGCTCCGGTCTCTTTTCTGCCTTTAGGCCAAAGTCTGCACCGAGAAAAGCTTTCGAGCACCCCGCCTTCTGGCTCTGCACCGAAACATAAACAGCCTTCTGGCTCTATCCGTCCCCTTCCTGGGGCCGACCAGAAACCTTCGGCACCGAAACACCTTCTGGTTTCCGTGGCACTGTTGCGAAAACCGAAATGTCTGGGCCGAAATTTTCAGGGCTGAAACAGGCATCTAAAGAAGGTACGCCAAATAAAGAGCCTCGGATCGAGAATCCACCTGATCCGAAACAGAAGGAAATCGTGATTCATCCCAAAACTGGTCATATTCAGGCCAAACTTCCTGAAAAGAGGAAAATGAGCTTACCAGAGGACCTATATAGAATTCCTATAAAAAAATAAATGTGGCCACTAACCCTTCTCCTTATATTGCACTTTCACCTATCATGAACTGCTTATTACACCTACACTTTCCTTACCAACATCATCTGACCCACAGGATACAGGGGATGGGGATATAGAGGACTATATACCACAGGATCCCCATCCATGGGATAATTACAATGTCCCTCAAGATAATGATCCTGATTTATATCAATCTAGACTTTCGCCTCCAGATAATAACATTGGGTACATTGAGCTCCTTAATAGGGCTGCACAATATCATGGAGCAGAACTTCATAAGGAGAGTTTAGAAGAGGATATTTTGTTACACACTGAGTTCGCCTCAAAGGGCTACACAAACATTACCAATGCTAAAGGCAATGCTCAGACACACTGAGGATATATTTTAAGACCCCTCCCAGGGTAGAGAAAAAAAATATAAAGCTGCACCTAATGACCCTGTGTATATCAAAAGGCAGTTACCCTTGGACACTCTGGTAGTTTCCAATGCTCGTAAGAGAGCTAACTCCTAAACAGGAGATGCCCTTCCTCCTGATAAGAAATCCAAACTGTTAGATGCTTTGGGAAAAAGAATAGCCTCACAAGCAGCTAGCAATTGACGTTTTGCTAATGCCCAAGCATTGTTGGCAAGGTATGATAGAGCTCATTATGACAAACTCGGAAAGCTCATTGAATTGCTTCTAGATGAGCATAAGACTAAAGCCAGTGACCTCATGCAAGAAGGCAAACTACTAGCTAATACCTCTATCTGGTGTGGGTTAGATCGGGCAGATACAGCAGCTCGGGCAGTAAACACAAGTGTGTTACTCCATGGTCATGCTTGATTAAGGATTTCAGGTTTCAAGCCTGCGGTACAAGCCTCTATTCTTAAACAACCTTTTGATAAAGAACATCTTTTTGGCCCAGTGGTAGATGCATCACTGGAAAAGATTAAAAAAAAAATTTCAGAAGTGTCTAAACCTGTGGGAGCCTTGCAATCACCTTCTAACATGGGTTCCTTTTGTCACTCATTCTACAGGGGCGGCTCCAAAACTATCTACAGAGAATCCATCCACCTACAAGGGCAACAATCAATTGCCCTCTTTAAGAGGTTATTTTAGAGGATATAGAGGAAATAATGGGAAGGGGCAGAGGCAATTCAACAAGAACCTCCCCTGCAAACAAGCAGTGACTTATCTACCATACACCCCAATCATTCCGCTCCTGTCGGTGGACGACTTATACAATTTATACCCAAATGGAAGATTACATCAGACAAATGGGTTCTACAAATGATCTAATCTGGTTATTGCCTGGAGCTTACAAGCACTCCACCGAATATTCCTCTAAGGTCGCTCCTCATGTCACAACATCTCACCCTTTAAAGTAAGAGGTTCTTTCTCTGTTACAAAAAGAGGCAATAGAACCAGTCCCTTTGCAATATCCAGGAACAGGAGTGTACTCCCTATTCTTCCAAATTCCCCAAAAGGTTGGCTCTCTCATGCCTATATTGGACCTCCGAGAACTAAATCTATACATTATCGGACCACTTCCATATGGTCACACTCCAACAAGGGCTGCCTCTCCTTCAGCAAGGCGACTTTCTATCTACTCTGAATTTAAAGGACGCTTACTTTCATAATACAATACACCCTGCACTCCGCAAATACCTCAGGCTTGTGGTAGCAGGCCAACATTATCAGTTCAAAGTCCTTCCCTTGGGAGTAACAACCGTTTCCAGGGTTTACACAATGTTTGGCAGTGGTTGCAGGCCACCTGAGAATACAACAGGTTCACGTCTTCCCATACTTAGACTTGCTTGTAAAGGCCAGTTCACACAACAGCTGTCTGCGCCACACACAGAAAACTGTGCAACTCCTTCACCAACTAGGATTTACAGTAAATCCGACTAAATCCCATCTGCAGCCATCCATTTCTCAGGACTATCTGGGAGCTACCATAGACACACAAAGAGCTCTAGCATACCCAACTCCAGCCAGAATCAGGAACATTCAAAACCTACTGTCTCAGTTCCAGCCTCAACACTCCCTGCAAGCGTTGGTGTTCATGCAATTACTGGTAATGGAGTCTTGCATTTTCATAGTTCCCTACGCAAGACTTCTCATGCGTCCCCTATAGGAATGCTTAACAAGTCGGTAGAACCAGGGTCCCTCCAACTGTCCCACCAAATGTGGGTCTTCTCCGATATAGACCTGTTTGCCACGCATCTAAACGCAAAATGCCCAAACTTCGCTTCCAGGTATCCACACCCATTGTCCAAAGGCAATGCACTATGGATGAACTGGGCAGGGATATTTGCATACGCTTTTCCGCCTCACACTCATTCCATGAGTGGTTCGGAAACTCAAACAAGCGTCCCTGACATTAATCCTAGTTGCTCCTACTTGGGCACATCAACCATGGTTTACAACTCTATTGGAACTCTTGGTAGTTCCGCATCAAACCACGTCTTACACCCAATCTCCTAACACAGATCCATGGAGACAGAAGACACCCAGACCCCAGTCAGCTCAATCTCGTGACCTGACTCCTGAAGTTCTAGAGTTTGGCTATCTTAATCTACCGCCGGACTGCATGAATATTATAAAAGCTGCTAAACGTCCTACCACAAGAGCCTGCTGTTCAGCAAAGTGGAAGCAGTTTGTGATTTACTGTAAAAACAACCACATCAACCTGCTTGATACTTCGGTACAAAACATTATATGCTATTTGTTACATCTACATCGTTCCATTTTAGCATACACACCCATACGTTTCCATCTAGCTGCTATAGCCGCATATCTCCAAAATACACATCGATCTCTTTTTAGAGTACCTGTCATTGAAGGGTTTATGGAGGTACTCTGTCATTCCCCCAAGTCTTCCACCTGCTCTTGTGTGGAATCTCAACATTGTTCTCACCAAACTAAAGGGTCCTCCCTTTGAGCCATTGCACAGATGTGAACAGCAATTTCTAACATGGAAAGTTGCTTTCCTAGTGGCTAGGACATCACTCAGTATAGTGGGTGAACTTCAGGCATTATCTGTAGAAGAACCTTTTTTACAAATCTATCAAAACAAGGTAGTTCTTTTGACCAATCCTAAATCCCTTCCTAAAGTAATTTCTGCTTTTCTTATCAATCAGTCTGTTGGGTGGCCTGTGTTCTTCCCTCAACCAGATTCAGTAGTAGAACACGCACTACACATGTTAAATGTCAAAAGAGCATTGCTTTATTACACTTAAAGAACAAAAGCTTTCCATAACACGCAAAGGCAATCCTATATCAAAATCGGGTATTGCAAGCTGGATAGTAAAGTGCATTCAAATATGCTATTCAAAGGCTAAATTAACATCACCCAGTTCCCCCTAGAGCACACACTACATGCAAACTGTGGGCTTTTATGGCATTCCTAGGAAATGTACCCAGAGATGATATATGCAAAGCTGCAACATAGTCTACACACCACACATTCACAAAGCATTATTCTGTGGATATATTGGCAGCACAGCTAGCTAGAGTAGGACAAGCAGTTTTACATACACTATTTCAGACTGCAACAGCTACAGGTTGCCCACCGCTTTGGGAGAAAACTGCTATGTAGTCTATGCAAAAGTATATGATCTACAGCTGATATGCCTCAATCTGAAAATGCTACTTACCCAGTATGCATCTTTTCTTGGCATATAGAGCTGTAGAATCATATGCGCCTGCCTGCCTCCCCGGGTACCTATACCTGTTGCAGTAACATCTTACTTACATACATGCATTCATAGACCTCTCCTTCTTATGACTGTTACTAACTCCATTATCACCCTCTACGGGAAAACAATCTAACAAGCGAGTTGATGCCCATGCACACTATCACCGAAAGGAGGAGTTTTCTACGTCATGACTGGAAAGACTTATTCGGAGAAGAGTGCAAACGTCTGAACCCAACACTAGACTGCGATCTATGCAAAAGCATCTGATTCAAAAGCATCAGATTCTACAGCTCTATATGCCAAGAACAGATGCATACTGGGTAAGTAGCATTTTCCCTTTCATGGAAGGACTTGAGTTATCCCACCAAGACTTCCACCTGACCCAGTGTGGAATCTTAACATACTCCTTACAACACAAATTGGCCGTCCTTTTGAACCCATGCATAAATGTGAACTACAGTTTCTCTCCTGGAAAACAGTGTTCCTCATTGCAGTCACTTCCCTGAGGAGAATGGGTGAACTACAGGCACTGACCATAGAAAGTTTTTACCAATTTCACAGAGTGGTTCTACCTACTAACCCCAATTTTCTACCCAAGGTAGTTTCTGCCTTTCACATCAATTAGTCGGTTGAGTTTTGCAGCGTGAATCTTTCTGGATTCACTATGCTGTGCATTATTCCGCGGTCTTTTTTTTTTTTTTCGTAGCCCAGGTGGGCGTCGGCGTCATACCTCCTTGGGTGCATTTCCGGTGACGTCGGCATGCTTCCTGCGGAAGCTCCCACTCTTGGGCACCATCTTCAGATTCTTTTTTTCCGCGGTCGGGTCTGGATCGTTCCCGTTTGGGCTCCAGACATTTTTGGAGAAAGAAGGAAAATACGAAAATTGGAAAGAAAAATCATCTGAAGACTCCAGGAGACTTCATCGACCAAGATCCAGCAAAGGAGAAGGAAAATTCATTGAGATCTTCGACGAACACGCGACCAGTGAGGCACTGAGCGCTCTGATGGACAACACGCCGTTCAAGTTCTGCTGTAACTGCCACCACAAGTACGCGCAGAAGGACCAGCACCCGGTTTGCAAACTTTGCCTGCCGGTAAATCACGGAAGCGAGGACTGCAACGCCTGCTCCGCCTTCACCCCGAAGACCCTTCGTGTGAGAGAGAGGCAGAGGGTAGCGCACGCCACCCTGCAGGGGAAGGCCCGACTCCATCCATCTACGAGCTGGGGATGTCCTCCGAGGAAGAGGACAACGCTGCCGCAGAAGAAGACGGCTACACGGTCGCAGAGACCGATTACACGAAGACTTCTGATAAGGTAGGAGACTCTCCGGCCCCCAAGAACCCGAGAGACTCAGAGTCTCGAAAAAACGAGGACAAGGCCCCGAAAGCGCCGGCGCAAAAACACCTGGCGCCTGCGACTACTCACAGGCCCAGCGGACCCTCTGAGAAGGAGTCCCCGGCGCCGAGAGCTGTTGAACAGCAAAAGTCATCCCCGAGAAGGATCGATCGACGCCGAGGGAGAAGGACCCTAAAGCGCCGACCAGAGACCCGAAACCCGGTTCGGCGTCGCAGCCTCCGGCAACGAAAAGCACGGCGCCGAGCCAACCGCCGGAAAGAGCGGCCGAACCATCCGACGCGGAACACACAGCCGAGATGGAGAAAAAGAGAAGGCGCCTCGAGGCCGAAATGGAAAACATCTTGCAGCGGAAGAAAGAATTCGACGCAAAGATGAAAACCTTCACTATTCCACACAAGAACAAGCCACCAGTGGTGGAGGTGGTCGAGGAGGACGACGAGGTCGCCGAGGAACAAGACCAAGACGTCGAGGTGGTCGACGACCAGGAAGATGACGAGTGTCCCTTCTATAGTTACAACTATGGGGAGGAAGAGGACAGCAGGACGGACGCCAAGTCGGCCCCCTCTGACTTACAGGAGGTGGATTACCTAGATGTCGACACCGACAGCCCAGAGGAGGCAGTCGACACATATCCCTCGAGGCCCTCGACGCCGGACGACATCGGGGCCTACAACTCGGTGATAAAGTCTGCCGCAGCAGCTTTCAAACTCCAGCTCGACGAAGAGAAGCAGAAAGCAGACTTCCTTCTAGAGACATTGCTCCCCACACAAACAAGGAGCCAGTACCTACCAATGCTCGACAGCGTCTTGGCTCAGGGGAATGAAGCATTCAGGGAACCCGCAACATGCAAGGCTGTAACTCCCAGAACAGAGAAGAAATACAAGCATTCCTCAAAGGACCCACCCTACATTCAGGGCACGGTCTCCGCAGACTCCATTATCACGGCCACAGCAAGAAAGAGGGCTAACGTGCCCACTACTTCTGGACCACCACCGGATAAGGAGAGCAAGAGGATGGATCTGGTGGGCAGAAGGATCGAACGGAATGCCGCGACCCACTGGAGCATGGCTAATTCCAACGCCCTGATAAACGGGCACATGTACCAGATCATGGAGGAGCTGGGGCAGTTGGTGAAGGACCTGCCCCAGGATGCCAGGCAGAAGGCCGACAAACTGGTTGAAGAAGGGAAGAACGCGGTAAATTCTTGCCTCAAGACGGCCCTGGATGGAGCAGACACCTCCAGCAGGCTCATGATGATGGGTGTCTCTGAAGGAAGACACGCCTGGCTCAGGGTTTCAGGTTTCAAACCCGAGGTGCAACACAGCATCCTGAACACACCGTTCAACGGCGAGACGCTTTTCGGAACAACAGTTGATGAGAAGCTGAGTCAACTAAAAAAGGATAACGAAACAGCAAGGTCCATGGGAGCATTGCAGTTCAGAGGCAACAAAAGGGGCACCCCGTCACGGAGGCCTGGCGGGAGAGGTGGAAACCAGCCAGGTACATCACACCAGGCTTTCCAACAAACGCACCAGGCAGACTCGCAGGCTTAGCAGGGTCAGCAGAAGCAGTCCTGGCAGTACCAACAAAGTCCTTTTGAGGGAGAGGAAATGGACGTGGACAGAATAGAAGAGGGGGACAGCAGCCCGCCTCTAAGTGACTTAAAAAAACTCTGTGTGCCCGCCCACAGAAAAGATCCCAGGGGGCAGCACGTACAGATGGGTCAAGACAAGCTAGACATCTACGACCACATAACACCAGTGGGAGGAAGACTAAGATTTTACCTCCAGGAATGGAGAGAAATCACATCAGACAAATGGATCCTCAACATCATCCAATTCGGATACTGCATAGAGTTGGAGGGGAGGCCAACAAGCAGAAAACCAAAAAGAAAACCACTAGCAAGCAAACAGCTAGAGCGTCTTCAGGAAGAAGCAAAATAACTCCTCCAGAAGCAGGCCATAGAAAGGGTACCCTTCAAGGAAAGAAACAAAGGAATATACTCAACGTACTTCCTGGTACCAAAAGTAGACGAGACAATGAGACCCATTCTGGACTTAAGGTTCCTGAACAAATTCATAAGAACGCAAAAATTCAAAATGACCTCCCTGCAAGAGGTGCTCCCGCAACTGCAGATCGGGGACTTCATGGTCACGATAGACCTCAAGGACGCCTACTTGCACATCCCAATGAACAGAAAGCACAAGCATATTCTCAGGTTCACCATCGGAGAAAGCCACTACCAGTTCACGACACTAGCCTTCGGGCTAAAATTGGCTCCAAGGGTCTTCACAAAGTGCCTCGCAGCAGTCGCAGCGCACCTACGAAGGCAGGGAATACACGTATACCCCTACCTGGACGACTGGCTGGTGAAAGCAAACTCATACCAGAAATGCAAGCAGCACGCACATACAGTGACGAACACGCTCATAAGCCTGGGGTTCTCCATCCATTGGAAGAAGTCATCAATGGAGCCGGAACAAGTGAAGATCTTCCTGGGGGAACAGATCAACACCTTACAGGGCAAGGTGTTCCCCAGCGACAAGAGGGCGAGGGCGCTGGTGAAGGAAACTCTCCTCTACCGGAAGGGACAAGCTCGGACAATGAGGACTGCGAGCAAGATCATGGGGATGATGGCATCATGCATCCACCTGGTACCAAATGTACGTCTCCATATGAGACCCATTCAGGAATGGCTGTAGGAACAATGGTCACAAGCTACAGGCAGTTGGGAGGATCTAGTGGTTGTAACGCACGCAGTGCAGAAGGAGATGACATGGTGGACCATGGAGAACATAACAAGGGGAAAGCCTCCAACGCCCCCAACGCCAACAGTGAACATCACCACAGACGCATCCCTGAAGGGATGGGGCGCTCACATGGAGGAGCTCCAGACAGACTTTGGCATCCCACGAGTGGGAGCGCAACGCTCAGGAGACAAGGTGGCTGTTCGACAGATGGGGAACGCCATCAGTGGACCTGTTTGCCACACGCCGGAATGCAAAATGCCAAAACTTCGCATCCAGACAGCCCGAGGAGGGGTCCCTGGGGAATGCCCTATGGATAGATTGGTCAAGGACATTTGCTTACGCTTTTCCCCCGATACGACTGATGCACAGAGTGCTGAGCAAGTGCAGAGCGAGCACCATGACCCTGATACTGGTCGCGCCACAGTGGGCCAGACAGACATGGTACTTGCAGATCATGGAGATGAGTGTGCACCCCACAGATTCGGCAAGAGGAAAGACCTACTCTCCATGCAGAACGGAGAGGTGCTACACCCAGAGCCAGAGAGCCTGAGCCTAGTAGCGTGGCTCCTGAGGACATAGTTCGCACATTTGAGACTGCCAGAAAACTCCCTGAGGGTCCCTCGGGAGGCACGAAGGCCCAGCACTCGGAAGTGCTATGTTGCGAAATGGAAAAGATTCACAATGTGGTGCAGAAAAGAAGGACTTCACAATAAAATGAAGGACTCCACAGTGCTAAAGTACCTGACGCACTTGCTGGAGAAGAACCTTAGCTCATCCTCGTTAAGAGTTCACTTGGCAGCGATAGTCGCCTACACAAGGGGAGAAACGTGCAGGAGTTTCTTCACATCACAGGTGGTGAAGAGATTCCTGGAAGGAGCGAAAAGGATCGCACCACCCAAGCGGGTGCCGCCACCTGCATGGAACTTGAACATAGTCCTAACGGAACTCATGAAAGAGCCCTTTGAACCACTTCACAAGGCCTCCCTAAAGATGCTATCTATGAAAACAGCTTTCCTGGTTGCAATAACGTCCTTACGCAGAGTAAGCGAGCTTCAGGTGCTGACGCTACAAGAACCCTACATACAAATACACAATGATAAGGTTGTGATGAGGACTGACCCACACTTCATGCCGAAGGTGGTGTCCAAATTCCACATGAACCAGTCTATACAGATACCGAGTTTTTTCCAAAAACCAACCACTAGCGCAGAGCGAGCTCTGCACACCCTGGACGCCAGAAGGGCAGTCATGCACTACATTGAGAGGACGAAGGGACACAGGAAAACAAAACAGTTCTTTGTGTCATTCGCCAACAGTTTCATGGGCAAGGCAGTAACCAAAGAGACTATTGCACGATGGATCGCACAAACAATTCAACTCTGCCACAAACGTGCAGGACGAGCTGGCAGAGGGGACACGTGCCCACTCCACTAGGAAAAAGGGTGCTACAATAGCCTTCCTGGCTAACACCCATACAAGACATATGCCTGGCGGCAACATGGGCTTCGGTGCACACGTTCACGAAGCACTACTGTGTGGATATACAGATGAACAAGGAAGCACAAGTCGGACAAAAGGTGCTCCAGCACATATTCAATAACCAATGCTCATCTTCCACCCAGCCGCCACAGAAATGAGAAACTGCTACAAAATCTATGCACAGCATAGTGAATCCAGAAAGATTCACGCTGCAAAACGAATAGTTTTCTTACCTGTCGGTGTAGTTTTGCAGCTTGAAGATCTTTCTGGATTCACTAGCGAACCCACCCACCTCCGCCAGAAAGATGAGGCTGGAGAGAGAAGAGGAGGTTAAAAAAAAAAAAGGACTTTTAAAAGTACAAAGCGGTAAAATATCACCTAAATAGAACATTGCCATTACTTCGGAAACGAAAGAAACACGGAAAAAAAGAACCCGAAGATGGCACCCAAGAGTGGGAGCTTCCGCAGGAAGCATGCCGACGTCACCGGAAATGCACCCAAGGAGGTGTGACGCCGACGCCCACCTGGGCTACGAAAAAAAACAAAAACAAAGAAAAGACTACGAATCCGGACCCAACCACAAGACCGCGGAATAATGCAGAGCATAGTGAATCCAGAAAGATCTTCAAGCTGCAAAACTACACCGACAGGTAAGAAAACTATTTGTTACCTGTATTCTTTCCTCAATCTGATTCAGTGGCAGACAGAGCTCTCCATCCCTTAGATGTTGAAAGAGCCTTTTTATATTACATTGAAAACACAATCATTTTGTAAAACAAGACAACTTTTTGTTTTTGCTCCACCACGCAAGGGCGATCCCTTATCCAAGTCCGGTATTGCCAGATGGATTGTTCAACGCGTTCTGACTTGTTATGCAAAGGCACGTTAACAATACCCACTAGAGCGTATTCCCCTCGAAAAATAGGGGCTACTATGGCTCTTAGGAAACATCCCCATAGTTGACATTTGTAAAACTGCAACATGGTCTACACCGCACACATTCACCAAACACTATTGTGTAGGTGTTAGCCAGACAACAAGCTAATGTCGGCCAGGCAGTACTTAAACTCTTTCAGACCACTCCAACAGCTTCAGGTTGGCCTCCGCTTTGGGAGAATACTGCAGTGTAGTCTATGCAAAGCATTTGATCTACAGCTCACATGCCTAGAACGGATAGTTACCCAGTAAGCATCTGTTCTTGGCATGTAGAGCTGTAGATTCACATGCGACCACCCACCTCCCGGGGTACCTATAACTTGCAGTTCTTACTCTATATACATACTCGAGGACATCTGTTCTTTACTAACTAACTCCATGCTCACCCACTGCGGGAAAACAATCTAACAATAATGAGGAACAAAAATCTATCAATAACCGAAAGGAGGAGTCCCCTACCTCGTGACTGGAAAGAAAAACAACTTGCAAACATCTGGACCCAACACTAGATAGCAGGAGTATGCAAAGCATGCGCATCTACATTCCAAGAACAGATGCTTATTGGGTAAGTAATATTATCCTTTCTCATTGCAGTCACTTCACTCCGGCATGCCAGTGAGCTTCAGACATTAACTCTAATCATTCTTTCAACTTCATAAAGACAAAGTGGTTCCAGTTAAATTGCCAGTATTCTTTCCAAATCGTGATTCCGTTGTTGAAAGAGCTTTACCCAATGAATGTAAAAGACCTCTCCTGTATTATATTAACAGAGCTCAATCATTCAGGAAGATATCACAACTCTTTAATGCAATCTCAAAACCACATAAAGGAAAGGCCATATCTAAAGAAAGCATTTCACTTTTGGTTGTAAAATGCATCCAAACTTGTTATGCCAAAGCTAACTGTACTCTGTCCCTTTTTAGGCAATATACCCATGGCTGACTTATGTAAGGCAGCTACATTGAATGCATCGTACAAATTTACAAAACATTGATGCAGATGTTGTGGCCCGTCAACCAGCTAATGTCAGGCCAAGCGGTTCTATGAACATTATTTCAAGCAAACTCAACCCATACAGGTTAGCCACCGCTTTGGGAAGAAAACTGCTTTACAGTCTATACTTGGCATGTGTATCTATAGCCGCACATGCCATCAAAAGGAAATGTTACCCAGTAAGCATCTGTTTGTGGCATGTAGTGCTGTAGATTCACCTGTGCCCACCTTCTTCCCCGGACACCTGTAATGGTTGAGGTTATCTACATTAAACATTACACTGTTTTCGCATGGTCATCTCATTAGGATACATCATCCTTCACACTCCATCCTCACTTGCCAAGTGGAACACCATCTATCAGTGGTGTCGAGGACCATGCGCATTGCAAGAGGAGTCGCAGGTACACCTCGTGACTCGAAAGACTACTTTGGAAAATAAAAACATCTTAACAATTGCGAGCTGAACAGTAAATGGCGGACTTATGCTAAGCTTATGAATCTACAGCACAAAATGCCACAAACAGAAGCTTAATGGGTAAGTAACTTTGTCCTTACATATCAAAGTACTGTCATGGCTAAGTTAAGAGAGGAGTAATTGGGCATCTTGCGAGATGAGCATTTTTGCATATAGGTTTAAGATATTCACTACTTGCATGGACCCTATTATTTCAAATAGAAGTAATCTTTTGGTAGATAATGCTGTTCCTATTCCTTGGTCAGACCACTTCTTACTCCCTTTCAATTGGGCACTACCCGATTCTGTCAACTGCCAGAGCTACTAAATTTGCTCGCAAGTGGTCGGAACTCCCCTTAGATACTTTGATAAGTAACCTTAAGGATACTTTTCCCCTATCTCACCCAAACCCCATCGTCGCTAACGACAATTTTAATAACTGGCTTGAATCTTCTCTTAACTGTGTTCTCCCAAGGAATGAGATCTCAGAAAAGGTAGGAGCAAAAAAAATCCTTGGTATTCCCAAAAACTACGCCAACTAAAGCAGATATGTAAAAGGCATGAAAGAAGCTGGAGGAAGGACTTCTCCACTTCTAGTAAAACCATATATCAAGAAGCTATCAAAATCTATAAAAATGAAATAAAAAACGCTCAAGAATATCTACTATCAAGAAACCATTTCAGCCACAAACTCTTTCCGTGAGATATTTAAAATCGCCAAATCCCTTCTCACTCTGCCCCCCCCCCCCCCCCCCAACGTCTCAGACAATGTTAAATCGTGGTGCGATCACATTGCTGACTTCTTCTCAGAAAAGATACAAACCATTTATAATTCTTTCTCTCCTACTATAGATCCACAAGCGTCTGTATCAACTGATATATTCACTCCTGGCATCTCTATCCTGCTGGAGGAATTCCCACCTCTGGATCTTACTACCCTCGAAGGGTTGCTGAGAGAGCTTAAATCATGTTCCCCCTTAGATTCCGCCCCCCTACTATTCTCCATAAAATCTCAGCGGTGGTGTCAACCGTTATACTCTATTGTATAAATACATCACTCAAGACAGGTATTGTGCCTCCCCAATGGAAACATGCAAGGGTCAAAGCACTCCTAAAGAAACATAACCTGGATCCAGATAACTTGGGAAATTATCAACCAATTTCCTTACTGCCAGGAGTTGGTAAACTAGCAGAGAAATACATTAATTCAATTTTATCGGCCTTCTTGGAAAACAATAATCGTCTTCATCCTACGCAGACTGGATTTAGACCCCAACAAGGCCCAGAGACGGCCCTTCTGGCTGCGGTAGAGGAAATACGGCTGTGCTGCCCTTATCTTATTTGACTTCAGCGCGGCCTTCAACACTGTAAATCATCAGCTAATGATACAAAGACTGAGGGAGGCTGGAGTGACTGGACTGGCACTAAAATGGCTTCAGTCTTTCCTCCAAAACAAGGTTTTTACAGTCTTCGAAGAGGAATGCTGTTCGAAACCCCACTATGTTCAATGTCTATATGAGCTCGCTGGCTCAAACGGTATGCCCATTTGGTGTACAGATCGTCACATACGCCAACAACACTCATTTAATTATCTCCTTGAAGCAATCTACCACCTTGAGCCTGGATGAGTGATTCCTTCTTGAAACTCAACGGATCAAAGACCGAACTCCTGCTTTTAGGGAAGTCTGCTCCCCCAAACATAGACCACCTCTGGCCTAGTTGCCCTGCCCTGGCTCCCTGTCCAGGAAAGAATTCGATTGAAGCATCTGTATCACCTATAAGTAATCCTCTGGAAAGGGCCCACCTCTAATCCGTCCCTGGATCCAACCATATGTACCCAACATAGCCCTTAGATCTGAGAACAAAGGTTTAATCTTGGTTCCCAAGAGTAAACGTGCACAGAGTGGAGGCCGACTGTTTACATACAATGCATCATGACTTTGGAACAGTCTCCCCCTCTACATACTCTCTGAAACTAACTACCTCAAGTTTAAAAAAACTTCTGATAACATTTCTCCTTCCTTAATCTCCTCACAGTTTTCATGGCATCATAGCGCTGGGATGCCCCTGGGTAACCACGCGCTTTATAAATGCTCCATTCATTCATTCATATTTCAAATTCCTTTAGGATGACAGAAGGAGTGTCAAACTATAACACATGAATTGTGTGCTCTTTTCAGGCCGGGGCAGAGGGGAGAGTGGATTTTACCAAAGAAGTATTGAAGATGGAGAGGTGGCCTTTGGTCGTGGAGCCCGAGAGATTCATAGGAGTCAAAGCTGGGATGATAGGTAAAGTAACTTAATCTCTCTTCTGCCTTTGATTCTTCTCTCAGCTGGATAACTGCTGGTTTATATGGGTTAATGTTGCCTTGATTTCCCCACATCATCCTTCGGTATATAATGGGGATATTCTTCGTCCTCTTTTAGGACTTTTAGTTCTTTTTACAGGGCTGTAGTGGGTATTACGGTGCACTTCCTTGCCAAAGCACCTGCTGATTCCTTACACCAAAATCTAATTGTAGACTTCCTGAAGCCAGCTATGGTGCAATTGTTTTGTTAATATTTCCTGCATTCTTTTACTCTAGTCTTTCTGTACAGTATTCTTGACACTGAAGAGAGATGGGGCTTGTTAGCACCTTCTAAAACATGCGCAGTGGAATGGGGGTATTCAAATTGAGACATTTTGAATGGAGCCATTTGCTAACTGCTCTAGCATTAGAGTAACCATACAACCTTCTACACACCAGATCCTGCTTAAGGCTTTCTTCCCGTTTGCCATCACTTGGAGAGGTAAGTTGGGATGCTGGGGGTTGGTTGGACCCCGTCGGTAGGTCCACCGAAGGCCGTGGGACGACAGCTGCAGGCGTGTCTTTTAGGGTTGGATCTTCTACCCAGCTCCTGGTCGCTGTTGGGGGGAGGGGGGGCCTTCGGATTGAGGCTGCAGGCTTCAGCTGGAGGGTAGGTCTCCAATGGTCAGGATTGCCAGGGAGACCTCCTTGTGGTGTTGGGCCACTCGAACTCTGGTATTGGACGACAGGTGCAGAGTGGTCCAGACTTGTGGATTTTGCTGGAGTCTGTGGGTGAACAAATCCGATGTTCGCGGGAGACAGTCTTTTCTTTGGAAGGCAGGGCAGGTCCTCTGGGTTTTAAGGTTGCTGGCTGCAGGAAAGAGTTTCGTTTCTGCAGGTTCCAGTTGGGGACAGGCTGGTAGTGGTGGGGCCAAGTCAGTGGGGGTCATCCTCCTCCTTAGCTTCGGCACAGCTGTTCGGTCTTTCTTCTTTTCTTCTTGGTCATTGCTTGTTTGAGTCCTTGGTTCAAGACTGCCCCCTAAATACTGTATTTAGGGGGCGTTTGTGGGGTATCTTGGTCAGTGGCCAATAGGCTACTGACCTTAGTGTGACTACACCGTTTGTGTTCTCACCCCACGTGGGGGAGTGAGCACAATCCCGAACCCTGCTTGGGGAAGTTCCTGCCATCTGCAAGTTGGCAGACACTGAAGAGTGGGCTTCACCTCTCCTCCCCTACCTGAAGGGTGGAGTTGGCAGAGTTGGGCGCACCTTCTGGGCTGGCTCATTTTTCCCGCCTGTCTTCCTGGCAAAAATGAGGGGAGACCGGAAGGAGGCCTGAACCTGATAGCACATGAGGCTGGAGGTCACATTACAAAAGCTGCAAGGCTTTTGAAGCGTCCCTGCCACAGATGGCTATTCCTGGCCTGGGGGAGATATGAACATCTCCGCCCAGGAAAGGCTTTGCTTCTGTGCTCAAGGAGCAAAGGCTTCCACCCCAGGGGTCCAGAAACATGTCTCTTGGTGGCAGGGTGGTGTGTACCAGTCAGGGAACCCACCAGAGGCTGTCGTTTTTCAGGGGGCATCCTTAAGATGCCCTCTGAGTGCATTTTTCATTAAATCCCGCACTGGCAATAGTGTGGCTTTAATGGGCTGAGAAGTTTAGTACCAAACTTCTCAGTTTTCAGTAAAGCCACTATGGTGCTGTGGCGTTCGTAATGACAAACTCCCAGCACCATACACTCTTAATGGCATTACTGCACATACAATGCCTAAGAATTGGCTTAGACACTGTAGGGGTATAGGGCTCATGTACCTTCACCACTAGTATATTGCACCCAGCTAGAGGGGTGGCTGACCTATGCCAGGGCTGTGGGTTGTAGACATGGCACACAAGGATGTGTACAAAAAATGTGGGTATGTAACCTGCACACCTTAGTTTACTAAACCGTATTCAGACTACTTAAGAATAAAGTTCATGCAGTTTTTAACAATGGAGCAAGACCACTGACTCATTGTCAGTGAAATTGCTCTCCCACCCTCGCAGCTCCACCATTAATTGAGGTGCCCCTGCCCCTGCACTCTTGAGTGTTGGTGATCGAGGCCCTCCTCCACCCACAGGTTTCCCTGTGCCTCATTCCTGGTGGTCCAGTGGACCTCTGCCTCCTTCTCTCACTAAGCTCCTTCACTCGTTTTTCTACCCTTTCTATCTTTCACCTTTCTGCACCTTTCTGCATCTCTGCTCTTTTGTGCCTTATTCCTGGCCATTTTCTTTTTCCCCCTCTGCTCTTTCACTCGTTTTCTACCCTTTCTATCTTTCACCTTTCTGCACCTATGCTCTTTTGTGCCTTATTTCTGCCCATTTTCCCTTTCTCTCCCTCTGCTCCTTCACTCGTTTTCACTTGTTTTTCTACCCTTTCTATCATTCACCTTTCTGCTCTTTTCTGCATCTCTGCTCTTTTGTGCCTTATTTCTGCTTATTTTCCCTCTTTTCTTTATCCCTTCTTTCCTCCCTTTACCTTTCCCCGCCGCTGCTGCCCCCGCGGCCCCCTCCCCCAGCGTGACCGGCCCAATCCAGCTCCCCTCCCCGCTCCCGCCTCACAGCTGTCCAGCCCTCCCCGACCCCTACTTAATGGCGGCCACTGGGTGGCCGCGGGCGCGCCGCTGATGCACCAAAGGTGCGTCAAAGGCAAGTCCGTCTGCGCCAGTCTGCGACCCGTTCGCGACCAGGAACCCTGGACCTCCGCCCCGCCAACGCTACGACCCAGCAGCACTCCACGCACTCAACCCAGGCTGCAACAACAACTGCAAGCTAGCATCACCAGCCGACACGGATCCAGCACAACCCGCCGACAAGAACACAACCAAACCGAAGACCCTGCAATGCATCCTCCTCAACGTCCGATCCCTCCACAAACACGCCACAGAAATATGGGACCTCCTCGACAGCACCACCCCGGACGTAGCATTCTTCACTGAAACCTGGACCAACACCACCTCGGGACCGGACATCGCCATCCCCCAAGGATACAAGATCTCCAGGAAGGACCGCCCCACCCACCCAGGAGGAGGTATCGCCATCGTCCACAAATCCAGCCTCCATCTGAGCACACTCCCTGACGAGACCACAGAACTGATGGAACACCTTCACTTCAAGATACTGGCCAGCCCCACCGCCGCCCTCCGAGGAACCCTCATCTACCGACCCCGCGGACCCTTCGCCAACTCAATCACGGACATTATCTCCCTTCAGGCCATTGCATCCACCAACTACACCCTGCTGGGAGACCTCAACTTCCACCTCGACAATCAACTGGACCCCAACACCACATGCCTCCTGGACAACCTCCACAACATTGGACTCCGCCAGATCGTGACAGAGCCCACGCACTCAGCAGGACACACCCTCAACCCCCTCTTCACTACAGGAAACTCCATCACCTTCAGCCACACCACCGAACTCAGATGGACCGACCATCGTTGCGTCCACTTCACCTTCATAACACCCACCATCCACAGACACCAGCACCTGCTTCCACAAAGAAACTGGACCAAAATCACCGACGACCAGCTCACCTCCTCACTCAACAACTCCACCCCAACCATCGCGGAAAACGACGACCCCAACACCGCAGCCCGTACCATGCATAGATGGATCTCGGACAGCACCAACACCATAGCCCCCCTCAAGAAAAACAACAATACCCGTGCCAAGAAAGCCAGATGGTTTACCACCAAACTTCGAGAATCCAGGCGCACATGCCGCCGCCTCGAAAAGGCCTGGAGAAACACCAAATCCACAGAAGCCCACAACAACTTCAGAGCCGCCACCAACGCCCACCATCAACTCGTCAGAGAAATGATGAAAAAAGCGATTGAAGACAATCTCCACCCACGCACACAACAGCAAGGAACTCTTCAGCATCAAGGAGTTCGCCCAACCCACCAGCGAGTCTACAGACATCCCTCCCTCACAAGACCTCTGCAACAAACTCAGCACCTTTTTCCACCACAAAATCAAGAGCATCTATGACAACTTCGATGAAGACAACCAACACACTGAACCCTCACCAACCACCCCCGACACCTGGAAACCAGCGATTGATGACTGGGCAGCCCTCACCATCGAAGACACACTGAAGACAATGAAGTCCATCCACTCAGGGGCCCCCACGGACATCTGCCCCCACCACATCTTCAACAGAGCCGCCGACACCATCGCACCCATGCTCCGCCACACCATCAACCGCTCCCTGGCGACTGCCTCGTTCCCCGGCGACTGGAAACACGCCGAGGTGAACCCCCTCCTAAAACCCTCAGCGGACCCCACCGACCTCAAAAACTACAGACCCATCTCCCTGCTCCCGTTCCCAGCGAAAGTCATCGAGAAAGCCATCAGCAGCCAACTCGCCACATTCATTGAAGAACACAACATCCTCGACTCCTCCCAATCCGGCTTCAGAAAAAACCACAGTACGGAAACTGCCCTCCTCGCCGCAACAGACGACATCCGCACCCTACTGGACAAAGGAGAAAAAGTAGCCCTCATCCTCCTCGACCTATCAGCGGCGTTCGACAGTCTCCCACCGCACCCTAATACGCAGACTCTACGACGCAGGAATCCAGGACAAGGCCCTCGACTGGATCTGCTCCTTCCTCTCTGGCAGGACGCAGCGGGTCAGACTCCCCCCTTTCCTCTTGGACCCCACACCTACCACCTGCGGAGTCCCCCAGGGCTCCTCCCTCAGCCCGACGCTCTTCAACGTCTACATGGCTCCACTTGCCCCCATCGTCCGAACCTACGGACTCACCATCGTGTCATACGCAGACGACACCCAGCTCATCCTCTCCCTATCCAACGAGCCCAACACCGCCAGACGCAACTTTCGAGAAGGCATGGAAGCCGTCGCCAAATGGATGAAAAACAGCTGCCTACAACTAAACACCAACAAAACAGAAGTACTACTCATGGGCCCAAACCCCGACGCCTGGAGCGACACCTGATGGCCCACCGCCCTCGAAAACCCGCCAACCCCCACAGACCACGCACGCAACCTGGGAATCATCCTGGACTCCGAGCTCAAAATGGACCGCCAGATCAACTGTCTCATCTTCCTGCTTCCACACCCTCCGCCTCCTTCGTAAGACCTTCAAATGTATCCCCCTCTAACACCGAAAGACAGTCACTCACGCCCTGGTCACCAGCAGACTCGACTACGGCAACGCACTCTACGCCGGAATAAACAAACCTCATCCGCAAGCTACAGAACATCCAGAACGCTGCCGCAAGACTGGTCCTCAACCTGCCAAAACACTGTCACATCTCCCAGCACCTGCGCACACTCCACTGGCTCCCCGTCGAGGCGAGAATTACATTTAAGATGCTCACCCACGCGCACAAGGCCCTCCACGGCACCGGACCAGCATACCTGAACAGCCGACTCCTCAAATCCCGCGCACCCCAAAGGACCCTACGATCAGCCCAGCTCGCCTACGCCGTGGTCCCCCGCACCAGAAAGACCAGATCGGGAGGCCGTTCCTTCTCCTTCCTCGCGGCCAAAGCATGGAACGCCCTTCCGCTCCACCTCAGACAGACAACTTCGCTCACCATCTTCGCAAGAAACCTCAAAACCTGGCTCTTCAACAGACCCCCTCCTTGATGGAATGGAACCTGCACCCCCCCCCCCCCCCTCCCCCTCTAGCGCCTTGAGACCTTTACGTGTGAGTAGTCGCGCTTTAACAAACCCCATATTGATTCATTCTTGGTATTAGCCCGGTTAGCTCATCCAGGCAATAATTATACAAAATATAACAAACAACCTGTTCGAGGCCAAGAGCGCACTGTACACAAATCCTAATAAGGTAAATTACATTTCAATTGTAACAACTAATACTATGTTATAATTAAACAAATAAATAATCATGCGTTGCATATCTATACTCAATTAGTAAAAACTAATAGGAGTCCTCAGACAATAGAAAACATCTTTGCAACAACTCTTCAATTAATAGTCCAGACATTCTGTAAAAATTTCTTTACTCCATTTAATTTTCTTTTATTGTGAAGATTTTCATTTCATGTTGCGTCACAGAAATGGTTTATTAAAGCTTCCCCAAGCTTCCCAATGCATCTCGGTGCTAAGCATCTTCAACAGGGGAATGCTGCAGAATATGTGTTCTTAATATTAGAGTTGGTACATGTAAGCAATATACAAATTCTTAAATTGCGTGTTAACAGACCAAAGCCACTGGTTTATGTGTACTCAAAAAACTGTATGGATGCAATCTAACATACAAACCATGCTTGTGAACAATTATAAAGAAAAAATTTACTAATTCAGTCAAAAATAGTGTTAAAAACACGCATAGAGGTGCGATGTGCCATCACCCAAAGACCCAAATTTCAAACACTGACCAGTGCAAAAACATAGGCAACGCTGTCCTAGCTCACCTCCACAATTGTAATATGATCGCAGGCATATATGATACCAAACTCCACAATGATTACCACATAACACGGACACTACTGCAATGAAAATAATAATAAGCATTGTTTAGAACGGTATGCCTGTAGAATTAAAGGTCTTTTCCAAATACTGTATACCGGAACAGCACCCTGCACCGGGCCGCCCTAGTGCCGCTGAGGGTGGACCTTTCGTGCTACTTGGTTTCTCCATTTGCACTGAGGTAAAGTCCAGGAGCATTGCTCCCACAACCAAGTGGCCTGCTCGTCAGCAGCCACCAACCGGATGCTCCCTATTCCCCCATTGGATAACATTGGGTCTCATCACTCTGCACACGTGCCGCTGACGGTGTAACAAGAGTGCATCCTTGACCCTGGGAGATGCCGGAGTCTACCCCCAAAATCTCAAATACTTACCTTAAACAGATAACACTATTTTCCTCCATAGCATAACATTGTCTGGAAAAGTTTCCAAGTGTGGAGCTTGAAAACAGAAATTCTTTAAAATTGTGCTGTTTAACAAACATTTATGTACTTAGCTGTTTACCGGAAATGTCCCAGAGTATTATCTAGGTATACTAATCTGTGTAAGCTAAGTAATCCAAAAAGTAACTTACCTGTGTTTTACTGAGAAGCCCATTCAAGTTTATGTACTGTATTTACAAAGTATTGCATTTCTCTGCAACCATACTGCAATTCAAAACAAACTACATATGCAATTACAATTCAAACAGTTTACAAACTGCATTACTACTTTAAAGTATTTATTGCTTACCTGTGCCAGGCTTGCTTGGTTCTAGAAAAATAAAATAACTAAAAGAATATTTATATACAGAAACAATTGGTCTAAAGTTCAGTCTGAGTGTGTTAATTCATTTGCTGACTGTGTGTACAACACATGCATAACACTGTCCTCTGATACTGCCCTACTGCTCAACCACACTGTGGAGGAGTGTGGCTCACTGATTAGAGCGGCAGACCCTGATGCAGAGGTCTGGCCCGGGACCAGGGTTCAATTCCCGTCGCAGCAGGATCTTGAGCTCAAATGACTGCGGACACGATAATTCTCGGCACAGTGCCTACTCTAATCATGGGGTCTCGCGCTGCAACTCTGGGCAATAGCTTGCTTAGTCTCCACACCGGCCCTAATCGCTAAGGATGCCTGGCTTCACCAAGGGGGTGCCCAGGAGTTGGGCGCCTCACAGGAACAGGCCAGGACGGGTTCCTCAGCGGTTTATTCAGCGCGGGGACACACTGGTAAGTATAACCATGCGCTTTATAAGCTTCAGAATTATTACCACAAATAGAGTGAGGTGCTATCTAACATTACCTCTGCCTACCTTTGGGGGTCCAACTGGACTCTGTGCGCACTATTCCTCCCTTTGGTATAGTATATACAGAGCCAGCTTCCTACAATTGGAAAAGCCAATAGGTCTCAAAGGTGAGACTTGTTGGGTTTGCTATTGCTAGCTTCCCCACCCCAATCTTCAGATTCCCCTCCCCCCCCCCCCCGCTGTTGTCTGGTAGCAGCAGCTGGAGCTTCAGGGACATCAGATTTTGGCAAATAGTCAATGGATTCGCAAGCAAAATTGCTGAAACATATAAAAAGATGCAAAGAAGGAATGCTACTGAGGGATGACTTATAACCAGAGGGTATTTCCCCAAAAAGTACGAGTGCGTCGGCGTTAACCCTACAGTCAAAGAATGTGCATCTAGGGGGCTGGAATCATTGAGGAAATGGAGAACATTCCCTTTTAGCTTACAAATGTCTACTACTCCTCCTGGGGTATAGACTGTCAACCAGGGCTCTCCAGCAATCTGTCTTTCTGTCTTGGGCTTTTCTTTCATTCTGACTCCAGGTGTAGCCCATTTCCTTGCAGTCAACTTTGAGGACTCTGTGACGGGTGTTTCTTGGCCTTCCTCTTTTCATTTTACCTAGAGGGTTCCAGATCAGGGCTTGCCGGGTGCTTTTGGATGCAGGCTTGTGGGGAGGTTGTGACCTATCCAACCCCAGTGTCTTTTCCTGATTTCTTCATGGGCAGGGAATTTTCAAGTCTGCTGCATAAGCCATTGTTGCTGATGGTATTCGTTCAGTAGATTTTGAGGATTTTCCTCAAGTGTTGATAAAGGTCTGGACTATGTTGGTGGTGGTCACTGCTTTCCTCCCAAGTTTCTGCTCCGTACATAATGACCAATTTTCAATTGGTGGTTAAAAAAAAAAAATTGGTCATGTTTTCCAGAGTTAGGGCAATGAATCTCCAGATCTTTTTTTAATTGAATAAAGGCAGTCCTTGATTTACCGTTTCTTGCCTTGACATTGGTGTCTGTTATGGTATGTTGAAACAGCTTGTAGAGCACGCAGCTGCCCCAGCAACTGGGCGTCCCGGCGCTTGGGCCACCTGTAACAGTGGCTGCAGCTGTATGGGCTGCGTTAGCCTTCAGGCTTGGCTTTTTCCCCTATGCGTGTTGCGGCCAAGTTGTGCTGAAGTAGCTGCCACATTGTAGGGCTTCTCTTGCATCTGCAGATGGGTATGAGAAAGTAGGGCCAGGTTGTCTGCAAAGTCCAGGTAATTCAGCTTTGTTCAAAGTGGATCTCATTTCTTCTCCCTGCTGTGGATATCTTCATGATCCAGTCTATGGCCAGCTGGAAGAGAAAAGGCGAGAGCAAAAAACCCTGGTGGACTCCAGCCCTCACTTGGAAGGCTTCTGTGAGTGGTCCCCATGGAGTCTTATAAGTCATCCCCTTGTAAGAGTACCCGATGATTCTTATGAATTTATCTGGCACACCTTAATGGCAAAGGAATTTCCAAGGGGTCTCTTTCCACGCAGTTGCACACTTTCTCATAGTAATTGAAATTGACGTGGGGGAGTTCCATTCCATCGACCGCTTGATGATGATGCTCAGTGTTGTAATCTGGTCTGTGCGGGATCTATGTGCGAGCCAGCTTTCTGGTCTCACACCTGAGTGTCTACTAGTGCCTTCATTAAGTTAGTAGTAGTAAAAATGCTATTTTGACCATATGGCCATAAAAGTACAAAATAAAAACCCCGCACAAGTGTAACCGCAGTATGTAAATGTACGGAACACATAACCAGAATTTCCATGTTACGAGAAAGGTGCAAAGGAAGAGAAAAATCATTCCAATAAAGGGCATAATAACAAAGCACATAAATCTGTACATACATAATCAAAAGAATTACTCCAAAGATGTGTTTGTTCTTTCTGTTCAGAATGACTGTGTTGAACACTTTGTTTCCGGTTGATAGCAAAGTTATCCTTCTGTAATTTGCAGTTAAACAGAACACTGTTCTTAAGGATCTTGATGAGATAGCCTTCCTTCCAGTCTGGCAGTTTTTCCTCTTCCCAGATCCATCTAAACATAGGGTAGAACATGTATACTGATGTTTCAGTATCTTCCTCCTGTGCCTCCGCAGGAATGTTGTCCGGTCCTGCTGCCTTTCCAGTTCTCAGATGTTAGATAGTTTGCTGTTTTTTTAACATGGTTTGTTTGCTCCTGTCGATTGGAAAGTCCTTGTTGGCTGGCTGTATATCTGGTGGAGACTGTGGCGCGGGCTGGTTCAGCAGTTCTCAAAGTCCTCCACCCATCTTCGTTGTTGGCCTTTGTTACCCATGATTATCTTACCAGCTTTTTCTTTAATAGGTCTTTCTTGCTTGCTGTATCTGCAGGTGAGATTCCTAATTATATCGCAGAGTTCTTTAAAGTGTCCGTGGCTTGCTGCTTCCTGGGCTTCTGTGGCCAGACCATTGAGTCTCCGCTTGTCTGCTCTTCAGCTTCTTTGCTTTCTGGTTTGTTTCGGTGTACCCACCCTTAGCTTTTGCTTTTTCTCCTTGTTCAGATGGTGTTGGCTGCAGCTTTCTTATTAGTCTCTTGGTTTTTGTGGAGTCTTGCTGGACATACATTCTTTATGATGGTGCTTCTTGGGACCCAGTGTCTCTTTGGCAGTGTGATGCCACATTTTCTTTGATCTTCTTCCACTGACTCTCTACTGGCTCTATCGTTCTCAACTACTTGCAGGACTTGAAACTTGTTGCTGAGGGTGACTGAGTTGAGTAGTGTAGGAAGGTAGATCCCTGACTATGGTTGCCCCCAACTTTTTGCCTGGTGTTTTGCTGGTTTTCTGACTTAGTTGACCTGGGGCCCTGCTATTCAGGACCCCAGGCCTACTGCTCTCTCTGTAAAATGGATTCCATGTACCTTAGGTACATATCTAATTGGATACTGAGTCACCTTATCAGTCCCTGTACAGTGTACCTTAGGTACCCAGGGCATAGGTGTACCCAGGGCCTACCAGGGGCTGCAGCATGCATTATGCCACCCCTGGCTGGCCATCGAAATCTGACACAACTGGCTGCTTGACAGCTGGGGCAAGGTGGTGTAATCACCCTTTGCTTTAGATATAGTATACCTATATCTAACCCTAAAAATGGACACGCAGATCTCCTATAAGTCACTCCTATGGCAGGCCTTGACAATCCTGAAGGCAGAGTGCTTGGAATCGTGTGAGATAGTGCTCTGGCATGAGCTGAGCCTGTCTGCGGCTTTCGGGATCCATCCCTTAGCCGTTTCCATGATATCGCATACCATATACTCTTAAGTGCATTATAATCCTCGCGGTTATATGCCAACTCTGGTATCGCTTTATCAAAACATGTCGAGTAAGGTGTCATACGAATTGGAATACTAACCCCTTGCCAATTCTGGGGACGGGGTTAGCATTCCACCCTTCTAGAGGGACACGACATGTATGTAACCTGTAACCCCGGTTAAAGTTAGACAGAGCCTTAGCTCCACAAAATGGATGCTGCCACCGAGACACAAGTCTGCCCTCCTGCTGCTGGGAGTCCTCCCAGCCCAGGAGGCAAGGACAAAGGGTTTCCTGCCAGGGGCGGTGCCAGCACCGTCCCAGACAGGATTTTGTGTATTCTAGGTAGGCAGGGCTTAAGAGGATGGTGACTGCAAGTGGCACCCCGGTGCTCACTGTGCATAGGCCGGCTGAAACCAGTTCCAGGGGCACTCCAGCCCCTGGCCTGGGGAAAGCCCGCCAAAGGAGAGGGGTGTAACCACCCCCCTCCTAGTCCCACCCATAGGGCAGGACTTAGTTGCGTGCCAGCCCCTTTTTGCAGGATAAAGGTAGGAACTGGCCCCCTTCCAAATCAGATCATCTTTGGAATCAAGACACGACTTTCTACGAAAGGACATCAAGATTTCTTCTTCAAGATTCTCCCTTGTGACTAAGGAGTAGTCACCCTGCATCCGCAGGCACCATCTTAAGAACACTGCGGTCTGCTGCAAGTCCTTCCTCCGGAATCTGACTGCCCAGCTCGACGAGAACCGGCTTCCCTGGCACCTCTGACCTCTACCCACCTCTACAGCTAAGCTGAGAACCGTGGGTGCGACGAGACCTCGAGGGACCGGCCATCTTCAAGACTGCACGACTTCTTTCCAGCACGACCGCTGAGGGATCCTCTGGTGAGTGCTTTGGGGTCCGAGAAGCCCCGACCCTGAGCAGCCCCAGCACCGAAGTTCAGCCTCCCAGCATCTCCACGATCTGCGTGGGGCCCTTCTGCTTTTTGCTGCTCACCGCGTTGTTTGGCTACTAGCCCGCTGGCTTGTGGCCTTCTTAACGACGCCTGACGACATCACTGTTGCTGGTCTGGTTGCTCCAGACTGGCCCTTGCTCCCTTCCAAGAGAGGAGCACCCCGGACCCTCCTGGTCCACTCCAGACGCCATTTTAGGTCCACCGCGTGGGCTTGAATTTGCCAAGACTTGTTGCCCCAATCCTGGGTCCAGCGACGTCGAGAGCATCATCCATCGTGGGACAGCTCGTACCTCCATCCTGGTCGCCGACAACGCCTCCTGGTCCGTGAGACTACAGAGCCCAGCGTCGCCCACTCACCTAGTCGAGGTGACTACCATCCGGTGCCCTCCTGGTGCCACCTGACTACTGGCTAGTAGTCACGAACTTGGTCCCCTCTGCTTTCAGGTGTCATCGATCTTCGATCCAGGCTTGGATCACCCGAACAATCTTCACTGGTCGCCTGCCAGCAACTCCTTTCCTTCAGGCTCCTGGTTCGTCAACGGAGAATCCCGACGTCTTTTCAGACCTATGCAGCTGCAGCCCCTGGGCTAGGTAACTTTGGCATTTCGGTGCCTCAGCATAGCCTCACTATTCAAGGGTCCAGATCCACTTTCGTTTTTGACCTACCTAGTCGGGTTCGCCTGAGAACACTAACTTTGTGAATACTAGCTTCCATAGGCTTTTTCCCACCTTACGCGTGAGAGTTCCCACTCTGCACGTGGCGCCCCTAGGCCTCCTGCTCCTAACCTGAGTGTTCAGTATTGTAGGCCTAGCGTTTCTAAAGCCTCTGAGAATCGTTACTTACCTGCTAGTAATTCGCATTCCACTTTTGTAGTATATGGTTTTTCGTGCCCCTCGGGCATTTGTGTAAATTGTGCGACTTAAAGTATTTTCGTAAGAGTTTTGTTGTGTGCTTAGCTCCCTGTCTCATAAAGAGCCAGGGTAGTCTTGTTATAAATAAATACACTGTTTATTTTCATAACAACTTGTGTGGTGTCCTTTCACTGGGTGTTCAAGGGGTAATGTGATGGTAAAACAGCTGGCTTAACACGCCCTCTAGAGTCTTAGCCTTAGACTGCTCGTATCCATGCTACTAGGATAGCTGGTCTATAAGGTTGACTTGCAACCAATCATCAATAAGGGTTGCTTGGACTGATATATAGTGATCACTAGAATAGTGAACACTGCACATCAGGCCAACTTCTCACAAGTAGTCACTCCGTTTCTGTGCTTCTTTGAGTAGCGTGGGGTTATATCGATGGCATAGGTTTTTCAGTTCCATCCATGCTTTCTTCAGCTTTAAATTGTCTAGTCAAAACAAGGTGACTGTCTGACACACGCCTGCTCATTACTCCCATATTAGTGACCTCTGGATCTTGTTTGCAAAGCAGACATGGCTGACCCGATTATCTGTTGAAAGGTTCGCTGACAACTGTTACCTTTTGTTTTCTTTTGTGTGGGAATACTCTGCCGCCTATCTTCAGACTCGTAAAAGGCTGGCAGTTCTCTGAACTCTGAACATGCTCATTCATGTCGCCAAGGCCATGGTTGCCCATTAGTACTTTGTACCCGGTGTTGTCAACTCCAATCTTGGCTTTGAGGTACCTGATCAGTATGGTAATGTCTCTCTCTGGGCATTTATCCAGGATGGACTGGAATCTGTTGTAAAGCTGTTTTTTCCTCCTCTTCACTGTCATTTGTAGCTGCATAGCACTGGATAGAATTCCTGTTGATCCTCTTTTTCGTTGTGCGGAAGGTTGCTGCGATGATTCTCGGAGTATGATCTTCCCATCCAATTAGAGCTCTGCTGGCTTTGACATAAGCGGTACAAAAGGGGGTGGTGATGGACGGAGCATCTGAACCAATCAAATACTCATACCCAGTCAACAGATCCGTCGAAGAGGAGATCGTCGATCGTCGACGTCAGGGAGATCGTCGACGCCGAGGAGATCGTCGACGCCGAGGAGATCGTCGACGCCGAGGAGATCGTCGACGCCGAGGAGATCGTCGACGCCGAGGAGATCGTCGACGCCGAGGAGATCGTCGACGCCGAGGAGATCGTCGACGCCGAGGAGATCGTCGACGCCGAGGAGATCGTCGACGCCGAGGAGATCGTCGACGCCGAGGAGATCGTCGACGCCGAGGAGATCGTCGACGCCGAGGAGAGCGTCGACGCCGAGGAGAGCGTCGACGCCGAGACGAGCGTCGATGCCGAGACGAGCGTCGACGCCGAGACGTAGAGCGTCGAGACGCCGAGACGTAGAGCGTCGAGACGCCGAGACGTAGAGCGTCGAGACGCCGAAGAGGCGCTTGGCGCCTAAGAGGAAGGCCTCGTCCTCAAGAAGACGTTCTGACGCCAGAAGCTCCTCCAGATCATCGGGGGCACGGCAGCAACGTCGTTCAGACGGGGCACGGCCTCTGTCTCCCCAGTCGGGTCAGGCTAGGAAGAAGAGAGAAGTCTCCGGGCTCTGTGTACTCTGTGGTATACTCGCCCCCTAAACCGAGGTCTCCTTCACCATCGCCTCCGTTGCCGAAGGATCCGCCACCTTGGATTCCGACGCCACCTCCACCGCCGCCACCTCCTCCTTATCATCATCCTACTCCTCCGCTGCCTCTTGGGCTGACACCGACCTCTCAGGGGCGGCGGGGGAAGTGTCCAATACTACCTAGCAGATTGGAAAAAAATTACTCAGGACAAGTGGGTGCTGAATATTGTTTGCAATGGATACACTCTTCGGTTCATTTGCCCGCCTCCAGCTATTCCACCGTTTTGCTTGCCGTTTCAGCTGCGCGAGCTCCAGGCGGAGGCCAATACCCTGTTAAGAAAAGGGCGATAGAAGAGGGAGAGGTCTTTACTCACGGTTCTTTCTGGTACTCAAGAAAGACAAGAACGAGTTCAGGCCCATTCTGGACTTGCGACAAGCAAACAAATGGACCTATATAGACCTCAGGACCGCATTCGACCTGGTCCCACGAGCCAAGCTATGGCAAGTATTGTCTGATATGGGGATCCGGCCGTTGAAAGGTTTCGCATGCTGCCTTTGCACCAGATTTACCCTCATCTGCAAAGAGGAGACTGGCTGTGCGCGATAGACCTACAGGATGCATATTTCCATGTGCCCATTGCACAGAAACCCCGGAAGTTCTTTCGATTCCAAGTCTGCGCCAATCACTACCAATACACAGTACTACCGTTCGGGCTGAAGTCTGCACCCAGGACCTTTTTAAAATGCATGGCAGTGGTAGTGGCACACCTGAGAAAGCAGGTGTTTGTCTACCCGTATCTGGACGATTGGTTGATCAAGGCAGCATCCTTCGCGGAAGCTCAATCGCACTTCCAGAAGACGTCCGTTCTCTTGAACAAGCTGGGGTTGCACGTCAACATGTCCAAGTCTGTCCCGACTCCCATCCAGTGCCTCCAGTACTTGGGAGCCTCCATCAATACGCTGTCAGCAAGCGTGTCTCCTTCGGAGGAGAGACGGTTGTAGGAGAGTAGGGTCTGCAATCCTATGATCACCCAGATTTTTTGCTTTTTGCTTCACTGGTTTACGACTTTCCCTGGCTGTGGGCCTGCTAATCAGACCCACAGCCTAGCTGTTCTCTCTATTCCAAATTGTACCCAGGTACTGAATTGGCACTGGGCCCTCTCGTGTCCCTGTAACCAGGGCAGAGGTGTACCCAGAGGTCTCCCAGGGGCTGCAGCATGTATTATGCCACCCCTGAGCTGACTAACTAAAACAGACACAACTGGCTGCTTGACAGCTGGGGCAAGGTGGTGTACACACCCTTTGCTTTAGATATAGTATTCCTATATCTAACCCTAAAATGGACACATATATTCCTATCAGTCACTCCTATGGCAGGCCTTATCAATCTTGAAGGCAGAGTGCTTGGAATAATGTGAGATGGTGCTATGGCATGAGCTGAGCCCGTTTGCAGCTTGCGGAACCAAGTCCTAATAGCTGTTCCATGATAACGCATACCATATACTCTGTGCATTATAATCCTCGCGGTTATATGCCAACTCTGGTATCGCTTTATCAAAACATGTCGAGTAAGGTGTCATACGAATTGGAATACTAACCCCTCGCCAATTCTGGCGACGGGGTTAGCATTCCACCCTTCTAGAGGGACACGACATGTATGTAGCTGTAACCCCGGTTAAAGTTAACTCAAGCCTCAGCTCCACAAAATGGATGCTGCCACCGAGACACAAGTCTGCCCTCCTGCTGCTGGGAGTCCGTCCAGCAACGGAGGCCTGGACAAAGGGTTTCCTGTCAGGGGCGGTACCAGCACCATCCCAGACAGGGTTTTGTGTATCCCAGGTAGGCAGGGCTTTAGAGGAAGGTGACTGCAAGTGGCACCCCGGTGCTCACTGTGCATTGGCCGGCTTGAACTAGTTCCAGGGGCACTCCAGCCCCTGATCTGGGGAAAAGCCCGGCAAAGGAGAGGGGTGTAACCACCTTAGGCAATCCTGAAGGCAGAGTGCTTGGAATCGTGTGAGATGGTGCTCTGGCATGAGCTGAGCCTGTCTGCGGCTTTCGGGATCCATCCCTTAGCCGTTTCCATGATATCGCATACCATATACTCTTAAGTGCATTATAATCCTCGCGGTTATGTGCCAACTCTGGTATCGCTTTATCAAAACATGTCGAGTAAGGTGTCATACGAATTGGAATACTAACCCCTCGCCAATTCTGGCGACGGGGTTAGCATTCCACCCTTCTAGAGGGACACGACATGTATGTAACCCCTAACCCCGGTTAAAGTCAGACAGAGCCTTAGCATCCACAAAATGGATGCTGCCACCGAGACACAAGTCTGCCCTCCTGCTGCTGGGAGTCCTCCCAGAGCAGGAGATAAGGACAAAGGGTTTCCTGCCAGGGGCGGTGCCAGCACCGTCCCAGACAGGGTTTTGTGTATTGTAGGTAGGCAGGGCTTTAGAGGAAGGTGACTGCACGTGGCACCCCGGTGCTCACTGTGCATAGGCTGGCTGGAACCAGTTCCAGGGTCACTCCAGACCCTGTGCTGGGGAAAAGCCCGCCAAGGAAGTGGGTGTAACCACCCCCCTCCTAGTCCCACCCATAGGGCAGGACTTAGTCGCGTGCCAGCCCCCTTTTACAGGATAAAGGTAGGAACTGGCCCCCTTCCAAATCAGATCATCTTTGAATCCTGAAACTACTTTCTGCGAAAGGAACTCAAGACTTCTTCCTAAGATTTCTCCCTTGTGGCTAAGGAGTAGTCACCCTGCATCCGCAGGCACCATCTAAGAACACTGCGGTCTGCTGCAAGTCTCTCCTCCGGATCAAGACTGCCCAGCTCGACGAGAACCGGCTTCCCTGGCACCTCTGACCTCTACCTGCATCATCAGTCACGCTGAGATTCGTGGGTGTGACGAGACCTCGAGGGACCGGCCATCTTCAAGACTGCACGACTTCTTTCCAGCAAGCCCGCCGAGTAATCTACTGGTGAGTGCTTTGGGGTCCGAGAAGCCCCGACTCTGAGCAGCTCCAGCTCCGAAGTGCAGCCCCCCAGCATCTCCACGATCTGCGTGGGGCCCTTCTGCTTTCCGCTGCTCACCGCGTTGTTTGGCTACTAGCCCGTTGGCTTGTGGCCTTCCTGACGACGCCCGACGACATTTCTGCTGCTGGTCTGGTTGCTCCAGACTGGCCCTTGTTCCCTTCCAGAAGAGGAGCACCCCGGACCCTCCTGGTCCACTCAAGACGCCATTTTGAGTCCACCGCGTGGGCTTGAATTAGCCAAGGCTTGTTGCCCAATCCTGGGTAACTTCGACGCCAACGACTTCATCCTTCGTGGGACAGCTCGCACCTCCATCCTGGTCGCCGACAACGCCTCCTGGTCCGAGAGACTGCAGAGCCCAGCAGCGCCCACTCACCTGACTGCGGTGACTTCGCCCGGTGCCATCCTGGTGCCCACTTAATCACTGGCTAGTGATTCAAGAACTTGGTCCCCTCTGCTTTCAGGTTTTCTTCTTCCTTGATCCAGGCTTGGATCCATCGAACTTTCCTTCACTGGTCGCCTGCCAGCAACTTCTTCCTTCCAGGCTCCTGGTCCGGCAACGAGATCCCCGACGTCTTTTCAGACCTATGCAGCTGCAGCCCCTGGGCTAGGTAACTTCGGCACTCCGGTGTCCCAGCATAGCCTCACTATCCAAGGGTCAGGATCCACTGTCGTTTTCTCCCTACCAGGTCGGGTTCGCCCGTGAACACTAACTTTGTGAATTCTAGCTTCCATAGACTTTGTCCCGCATCCCGCGTGAGAGTGCACACTCTGCACCCGAGTCCCCTAGGCCTCCTAGTAGTAATCTAACGATTCCCTAGTCCAGTCCTAGCGATTCCAAAGCCTATTAGAACTGTTACTTACCTGCTAGTAATTCGCATTCCACTTTTAGCGTATATGGTTTGTCGTGCCCCTCGGGCATTTGTGTAACGTGCTAACTTAAAAGTATTTTCGTAAGAGTTTTGTTGTGTGCTTAGCTCCCTGTCTCATAAAGAGCCAGGGTAGTCTTGTTATAAATAAATACACTGTTTATTTTCATAACAACTTGTGTGGTGTCCTTTCACTGGGTGTTCAAGGGGTAATGTGATGGTAAAACAGCTGGCTTAACGCGCCCTCTAGAGTCTTAGCCTTAGACTGCTCGTATCCATGCTACTAGGATAGCTGGTCTATAAGGTTGACTTACAACCAATCATCAATAAGGGTTGTTTGGACTGATATATAGTGATCACTAGAATAGTGAGCACTGCACATCAGGCCAACTTCTCACACTCTCCAATTGTGGTAGTCTGGTCGAGCAGTAAGGCTTTATCAGAGGACAGTGTTAAGCATTTGTTGTACACTCAATCCACAAATCATTTCACACTCAGACTGAACTTTAGACCGATTGTTTTTGTATAAGAATTATCCTTTATTTAATTTCCTAGAACTAAGTAATCCTGGCACAGATAAGTGAAATACTTTGAGGTAATATACAGTCTGTAAACAGTTTGAATTGCAAATGTACTTTGATTTGATTACAGTAGTGTTACTGATAATGCAAGGCTTTTCAGAATACAGTGCATATACTTTGTACAGGATTTTTTGCAGAATATCATGCACGTTACTTTTTAGATTACTTTTCTTTATCCAGTATTTGGGTGTCTTTCATAGATTCACATGCCTGAATCATTCCCCGTCGTCGAGACGGGAGCCTCCGGTATATAAAAAGTAATGTCCTAAAGACATACATAGAAAAGAATAGGCCCAAAGGTCTCACCTTAGTAGCCTATCCACGTCCTTTTGTAGGAAGGACCAAACAGAGCAGGCCCCAAGGGTCCCACCTTGGTGGCCTATCTGTGTCCTTTTGTAAAAAAGGACCAAATAAAGTACAACAGCCAATCAGCTACCACCTCCTTCTAGAACCTTCCTGCCAGAAGCCCAAGTCTCTCAGATTTTCTACCGCACGTTGTGCTAGGGAGTCTCCACCTGAGTTCTCCTCAGGAATTTCTCTTTTTCTTCACAAAACAACCTTTATTAGTCTCTAAAGTTATGTCTGATAGTCAGAAGAAAGGTCTTGTTCCTCCTGCAGCAAGAAAAGACTTCACATTGACGATAAACATGATAAATGTTTATATTGCCTTTACCCTCACCACCAGGCAAAGGACTGCAAAATATGTCGGACCTTCTCCAACAAGACCCTCAAGGACCGAGAAGGTCGACTTCTGTTGTGGCTCAACAGGCTCAAGACCAAGACTGATGACTTGGTATCCGAAGGTGAGAGTATGTCTGGAGTGTCGCAATTTTCCTTGAAGAGGCCAAGGGTTTCTTCCCCTAGCCCCACAGACACCCCTCCTATGAAGACTTCTAAAAAGTCCTCAGAGGGCAAGCCATCTGTGTCTGGCAAGGACCTGCCTGTCCCAGGGAAACAGCCACTGGTCCCGACGACGACGACGGCGTCGATGGTGCATTCGGCACAGAAAACCACGTCGACGACGACAGTGTCGACGACGACGGCCTCATCGGCTTCCTCCTCGTCGACGAGGACTACGCCTTCATCGTCGGCGAGTAGACCTACGCCGTCGACCATCCCGGTCACTCCATCGACGACGAAGATCTCGTTGTCGACGACGAGACCGTCGTCGAAGGCGACGATGACAGTCGACGAGGACAACGCCGTCGACGAAGTCTACCTCGTCGACGAGGATCATCCCGTCGACGGTGGGAAAGCCGTCGACGACGAGTACACCGTCGACAGTGGGGACTTTACCGTCGACGAAAATGACGTCGAAGAAGACGTCGTCGCAGCCACCGTCGACGACGATTAAATTACCGTCGACGAGCATATCTACCATGGCACCGTCGCTTTCGACATCGACAGGACCCTGGAAGGAGTCTGCACTCCTCTCCCACGCCATGGATGCTTTTCCACCGCAAGTGAGCCATGTCACTGTGAAAATTACTAAACGGCCTATTACGCCGCACCAGATCTCGCCCGGTAGGATACAACAACTTCCTCCGGCCTGTATACTACAAGGTCAAGGGTTGGACGAGGACTCCTTTACGCAGGCTACTAGTCCATCGGACCTAGTCCTGAAATGCCAAACCACGGACGAGGAACCTGAAGAGGAGGAAGACCTTCCACAACAACAGGACCAGCCTCCGCCCCAGGCACAGGTTACTCCTATGGTGTGTCTCCCCGCATCCATTGTCTCGGACCTACAATTCCTCATACAGGATTATAAGGAAAGGTTCCAGGAGAAACATTCTGCGTCAGCACCTCCAGCTGCACAGGCGCCAGCTCCTTCATCTCGCCATAGACCAACTCCACTGGTCATTGAGAAGACGCAGGTTCCGACTCGGGACGCTCCCTCCTCTGACGATGAGGAGAGGGAACAGGAGGAAGGTGAAGTCGATGACGACCAGTCGGACCCGGATGCAGATCAAGATTATGTGGCGCATTCTCCAGCCTCTCCGGATCCGCAGACCTCGGAGTCTCCACCTGCAGACATCGGTGGATTCCACAACATAATTGAGCGGGCGGCTAAGAAGTTCCATATGTCCATGGAAACTCAGGAAACGGAATGCTTCCTTTATGACTTCAAGGAGCCCACTAGGAAGACTTCCAGATCAATTCCCATAATTGACTACATTTGGAAGCAGGGCAAACAAATCATGCAAGCGCCTGCCTCTATACAGGTGGTGGTGCCCAGGCTTGATAAGAAATACAAGGCCACCTCCACGGCACCGGCATGCCTGACAGGTCACCCCAAACCAGATTCCGTGGTGACTCAAGCGGCGCAGAAGAACTCTCGCAATCCATCCTCGCCTCTATCAACGCCACCTGATAAGGAGGGCAGGAAACTGGATGCCGTTGGCAAACGCTTTACTACCACTTCAGCCATGACGGTCAAAGTGGCTAATTCGATAGCCCTCCTGGGACGTTACAATCGCCAACTCTGGGCGGACATTGCACCCTATCTAGCAGATCTGCCGGAGGATGTCAGAGAGGAGGCACATTCACTTCTATTGGAAGGACAGACCTCGGCCTCAGAGCTCATCGATTGTGCCATTGATGCCGCCATGACTGGTTTTCGGCAATTGGCAGGAGCTGCAGTCCTGAGGCGACAGGGCTGGCTCAAGGCCACCACTTTCCGCCAGGAGGTGCAAACCAGGATATTAGATATGCCTTACGATGGCCAGCATCTGTTTGGGGAACAGATTGACGCAGCCCTTACCACATAAAAAAAGGATACGGATACTGCCAAGGCTCTGGGTACTTTACAATTCCGGACCCAGTCCTTTCGTGGCAACCGGGGAAGAGGTCAACCTGCATACAAAGGTTCCTATCAGAATAGGTCTTCGTACACATATTCGCAGTCCAAGCCGCAGTTTCAGCAGCGACAACCTCAACAAGGCCGACAGTCTTCCTACGGCAAGTCTAATTACCGAGGAAGAGGCCAAAAACGACCTGGCAATAGACAATGACTTGTCTCCCTCGCTAGCCCCTCCACCACTACATTCTTTCAAACTTGGAGGGAAACTGAAATACTTCCATCGAAATTGGCAAACTTTAACGGATCGGTGGGTACTCCAACTCATTCGATTTGGACATTCCCTAGAATTTACCTCTATCCCCCCAACTACACCACCGTGCCAGCGATCACACAGGCACCTACGATTGCTTCTTCAGGAAATAGCTTCCATGCTGCAGAAGGGAGCGATAGAGAGAGTTCCACGGGCCCACAAGAATCAGGGTTTCTACTCACTTCTTCCTAATCCACCAAAAAGGAAAGAAATGGCGCCCAATCCTGGATCTCAGGGCACTCAACGTGTTCCTAAAGAAACAATCGTTTCGTATGGTGACTCTGCAAGAAATCCTTGGGCTACTGGACAAAGGGGACTACATGACGTCCTTAGACCTCCAGGACGCCTACTATCATATCCCTATTCTCAAAGGGCACAGGAAGTTCCTCAGGTTTGCGGTGGCAGGACAGCACTACCAATTTCGGGTCCTTCCATTTGGCCTCAAATCGGCCCCGAGGATCTTTACCAAATGCCTCTCGCCAGTAGCGGCATTTCTTCGTCAACAAGGCCACCAGGTGTTTCCATACCTGGACGACTGGCTGGTGAAGGCACCGACGGCAGTCGCCGCAGCCTCGTCCTCCAGCGCCTGTCTGGATATTTTCCACCGCCTAGGACTAACCCTCAACACTGCCAAGTCAACTCTGGAACCCACCAAGGTCATCACATTCCTTGGAGCGACTCTGGACACGGACCGTGTCAAGGCTTTCCCCTCTCAGGAGAGGTTCTTTCGAGGACCGCATACGAGCCACTCGACCCATTATCAATCATTTGCAATGGTGGACATCTCTCCACCACCTCTCAAAGGGTCTGCCGTTCCTGCTCCCAGCGGAGCCACATGTAATAACTACGGATGCGTCCCTGGAAGGCTGGGGAGCTGTCCTCCATGACCTCCAGATCAACGGCAAATGGACAACACAGGAAACCAAGCTCCATATCAATCTGTTGGAGTTACGGGCGGTTTTCCTGGCTCTACAGGCGTTTCTTCCATGCATTCGTCACTCCCCAGTGCTCGTCAGGACGGACAACACCACGACGATGCACTACCTGAACAAACAGGGGGGGACGCGTTCCATCTCGTTATCTCGAGAATCGCAGAGAATCTGGAACTGGCTTCTGACACATGGCATAGTGTTGAAAGCGGAGTACGTCCCGGGCAAGGACAACGTCTTGGCGGACGCACTGAGCAGGGAGAAGTCTCCTTCCCACGAATGGGAACTGGACAGGGAGGTGCTGGACCATATCTTCCAGAAGTGGGGCACCCCGAACATAGACCTCTTTGCCACCAGAGAGAACGCCAAATGCCCAAGCTTCGCAAGCAGGCATCACCACTCAGGAACCCTCGGGAATGCATTTTCCATCGCATGGCGCAACGTCTTTGCGTACGCCTTTCCGCCATTCCCACTGATTCCCAGGGTTCTCAGGAAGATGAAATCGGAACCCTGCACTCTGATCCTCATTGCTCCGTCCTGGCCGAGGCAGCACTGGTTCACAGAGCTTCATTGCCTCTCTGCCCGGCCCCCTCTTCGCCTGCAGCAGTTTCCGGCCCTGATCACGATGTCTCAAGGGCAGGTTCTCCACCCGAACCTGAGCTCTCTGAAGTTATCAGCCTGGCTCCTGAATACCGAGAATTCAGCCATCTGAACATCCCGCAGGATTGCAGAGATGTCCTTGCGAAAGCTAGAGCTGTCAGCACTAACAAAACCTACTCACTAAAATGGAAGCGATTCTGTTCCTGGTGTGTGGATCAAGGCTTGCACCCCTTCCAGGCCACTCCACAGCAGCTGCTACCATACCTGTTACACCTTGCGCAGTCTGGCCTTGCGCATACCTCCATCAAAGTGCATCTAGCGGCGATTTCAAGGTTCACAAGAAAGGCTACAGGCCCCTCTTTGTGGTCGGACAGACTCATCAAACAATTCCTAAAAGGTCTATTCAGGTCCTTTCCACGACCACGGCCTATTCCTCCATCGTGGCACCTCAATGTGGTTCTCCATCAACTAATGAAGCATCCCTTCGAACCCATTCATAAGGCTGAGATCAAGTTCCTCTCATGGAAAACGGCCCTCCTCCTGGCACTAACCTCTGCCAGAAGGGTCAGTGAATTGCAGGCTCTATCCATCCAGGATCCTTTTCTTCAATTCCGAGAGGACAGAGTCATTCTGAGGACTAACCCTCGCTTCATTCCAAAAGTCCCTTCGGACTTCCACCTTAATGAACCGGTGGTGCTTAGATCGTTCTTTCCGAATCCTACAACGGCAGCTGAAAGAACTCTACATTCTCTGGATCTAAAGAGATGCCTTAAATTCTACATCGATAAGACACAACACTTTCGAAAGTCATCCCAGCTCTTCATTGCCTTTAGTAGACCAAGACTGGGCATGCCCCTGACAAAGCAGAGAATCTCCAGATGGATTTCTTCTGCGATCACCTTTTGTCACGACAAGGCCGGACGGCCTTTAGACTCACGAGTCAAAGCTCATTCGACTAGAGCCATGTCCACGTCTGCGGCGCTGTTCGCTGGAGTGCCGATATTGGACATCTGCAGAGCGGCGACATGGAAGTCCCCGCACACCTTCACCAGGCACTACTGCCTGGATACTGAGCTGATGAAGGATGCAGCAGTGGGCCGAGCAGTGCTTCGCCATCTATTACAGTGAGGTGAGCCCTACTACATCCCTCCATCCTTTACGGGTATGCACATTCTCTTACTGTATTTATATGCCATTGCATTTGGTGATTTGTAGTCATGTGATATGTTTTATCTACATGTTCATTCCTGCTCTTCATACAGATTGTGCATAATGTATTGCTCGCTACTCTGATTCAGGCATGTGAATCTATGAAAGACACCCAAATACTGGATAAGAAATGCGTTACTTACCTGTAACTGCAGTTATCCAGTATTAGTGTCTTTCATAGATTCACATGCACCCTCCCGCCTCCCCTGGCATGGCTCACCTTTCTCTCTAATGAATTTACGCCTAACTAGCTTGGTGCGTACGAAAATCTGAGAGACTTGGGCTTCTGGCAGGAAGGTTTTAGAAGGAGGTGGTAGCTGATTGGCTGTTGTACTTTATTTGGTCCTTTTTTACAAAAGGACACATATAGGCCACCAAGGTGGGACCCTTGGGGCCTGCTCTGTTTGGTCCTTCGTACAAAAGGACGTGGATAGGCTACTAAGGTGAGACCTTTGGGCCTATTCTTTTCTATGTATGTCTTTAGGACATTACTTTTTATATACCGGAGGCTCCCGTCTCGACGACGGGGAATGATTCAGGCATGTGAATCTAAGAAAGACACTAATACTGGATAACTGCAGTTACAGGTAAGTAACACATTTCTTCACAGTGCAGTTTACCTGGATACTGCACTGGGACATTTCCTGTAAACATGTTAGTAAAAGCGCTTTGGTTATTTAGTTACAATTCTAAAGGATTTCTTAGTTTTTCCAACTCCACACTTAAAAACTTTTCATAGAAAAACAGTCAACGTTATCCTATGGAGGAAAATAGTGTTATCGGTTCAAAGGTAAGTACTTGGTTGTGGGAGTTGGTATTCTGGGGTTCGACTCGGGGGTACCCCAGTGTCAAGGATGCCCTCTTATTACACCCTCAGTGGCACTAGGGCAGCCAGGTGCAGAGTGCTGAGGCTCAATGTTATCTATTGGGGGATAGGGGGCCTCTGGTTGGTGGCTGCTGTCGAGCAGGCCACTGGCTTGTGCAAGCAAATCTCCTGGACTTAAGCTCAGGGCAACTGGGGGCTTAGGTCAGCAGAAAAGTTGCACCCTCAGCCGCACTGGGGCGGCTGGGTGCAGAGTGCTGTTTTGGCTTCTGGTGGCCCTGTAGCTTTTAATGGGGAGTCTCCGGTCTGCAAAAGCATTGCGGGCTCGGGACGAAAGTCTTGCTGAGCTGGCATCTGAACAAATCCGGTGGTCACAGGAGACGGTCTTTGGGATTGAAGGCAGGCAGGTCCTCCGGTTTTCTCGAGGATGCTGCCTGCAGGACACACTGGGATTTCGCATTAGCAGGTTCCAGGTGGGGACAGGCCGGTAGGGCTGGGGTGAAGTCAGTGGGCGTCGTCCTGGTTATCTTCGACGTGGCTGTTCAGTCCTTCCTTTCTTCTGGTAGTTTCTTGTCTGAGGAAGCAAGGTTAAGGGGTGCCCCATAATACTAGATTTAGGGGCGTTACTGGTAGATAAAAGGTTGGGTCCAATGGATCCCTTTTGTGGGGTGGGGACACCCCCTATTATGCCACCCTCCAGTGAGAGGGTGGTATATGCTGTGAGAAGTTGGCCTGATATGCAGTGCTCACTATTCTAGTGAACACTATGTATCAGTCCAAACAACCCTTATTGATGTTTGGTTGTAAGTCAACCTGATAGACCAGCTATCCTAGTAGCATGGACACGTGCAGTCTTTAGGCTAAACTCTAGAGGGCGTGTTAAGCCAGCTGTTTTACCATCACATATACCCCTTGAACACCAAGTGAAAGGACACCACACAAGTTGTTATGAAAAATAAAGTATATTTATTTATATCAAGACTACCCTGGCTCTTTATGAGACAGGGAGCTAAGCACACAACAAAACTCTTAAAGAAATACTTAAAGTCGCACAATTTACACAAATGCCCGAGGGGCACGAAAAACCATATACTATACAAGTGGAATGCGAAATACTAGCAGGTAAGTAACTATTCTCATAGGCTCTAGGATCGCTAGGACTGGACTACTGAACCTTTAGATTACAAGCAGGAGGCCTAGGGACGTCGTGTGCAGAGTGGGAACTCTCACGCGTAAGGCGGGAAAAAGTCTATGGAGGCTAGTAAAAGCAAAGTTAGTGTTTTCGGGCGAACCCGACAAGGTAGGTTAAAAACGAAAGTGGATCTAGACACTTAGAGAGTTGGTCTACGCTGGAGCACCGGAGTACTCGGTTTACCTAGCCCAGGGGCTGCGGCTGCATAGGGTTCAAATGTCGTCGGGTTTCTTCGTTGATGAACCAGGAGCCTGAAGAAAGAAGTTGCTGGCAGGCGACCAGTGAAGAAGTTCTTGGGGATCCAAGCCTGGATCGGGAAGAGGAAGACCTGTAAGCAGAGGGGACCAAGTTCTGAATCACTAGCCAGAGATTTAGGTGGGCACCAGAGTGGCACCGGGCGAAGTCACTTCAACCAGGTGAGTGGGCGCTGCTGGGCTCTGCAGTCTCTCGGACCAGGAGGCGTCGGCGACCAGGATGGAGGTGCGAGCTGTCCCACGAAGATATCTGCTGTCGACGTCGCTGGACCCAGGATTGGGGCAACAAGTCTTGGCAAATGCAAGCCCACGCGGTGGACTTAAAATGGCGTCTGGAGTGGACCAGGAGGGTCCAGGGTGCTCCTCTGTTGGAGGGGAGCAAGGGCCAGTCTGGAGCAACCAGACCAGCGGTGTTTGTCGTCGAAATTCGTCGTCAGAGGGCCACTAGCCAACGAGCAAGCGACCTGGACAACGCGGTGAGCAGCCAAGAGCAGAAGGGCCCCACACAGATCTCGTGGATGCAGGGGAGCTGAACTTCGGTGCTGGAGCTGCTCAGGGTTGGGGCTTCTCTTACCCCAAAGCACTCGGTCGAGGGTCACTCGGGAGTCGTGCTGGGCAAGCGTCGTGCAGTCTTGAAGATGGCCGGTCCCTCGAGGTCTCGTCACACCCACGGGTCTCAGCTGAAGATGCAGGTAGAGGTCAGAGGTGCCAGGGAAGCCGGTTCTCGTCGAGCTGGGCAGTCTTGATCCGGAGGAGAGACTTACAGCAGACCGCGATGCTTGGATGGTGCCTGCTGCTGCAGGGTGACTACTCCTTAGTCACAAGGGAGAAATCTTGAGAAGAGTCTTGAGTTCCTTTCGTGGAAAGTCGGTTCAGGATTCAAAGATGATCTAATTTGGAAGGGGGCCTGCTCCTACCTTTATCCTGCAAAAGCGGGCTGGCACGCGACGAAGTCCTGCCCTATGGGTGTGTGAGAAGTTGGCCTGATGTGCAGTGTTCACTATTCTAGTGATCACTATATATCAGTCCAAACAACCCTTATTGATGATTGGTTGTAAGTCAACCTTATAGACCAGCTATCCTAGTAGCATGGATACGAGCAGTCTAAGGCTAAGACTCTAGAGGGCGTGTTAAGCCAGCTGTTTTACCATCACATTACCCCTTGAACACCCAGTGAAAGGACACCACACAAGTGTTATGAAAATAAACAATGTATTTATTAGAATCACAACAACCCTGTACTCTTTATGAGGACAGGGTGCTAGGCACACAACAAAACTCTTACGAAAATACTTTTAAGTTAGCACGTTACACAAATGCCCGAGGGGCACGAAAAACCATATACTTAAAAAGTGGAATGCGAAATTACTAGCAGGTAAGTACAGTACTAATAGGCTTTGGAATCGCTAGGACTTAACTAGGGAATCGTTAGATTACTTCTAGGAGACCTAGGGGACTCGGGTGCAGAGTGTGCACTCTCACGCGGGATGCGGGACAAAGTCTATGGAGGCTAGTAAAGGCAAAGTTAGTGTTCACGGGCGAACCCGACCTGGTAGGAAGAAAACGACAGTGGATCCTGACCCTAGGATAGTGAGGCTATGCTGGGACACCGAAGTGCCGAAGTTACCTAGCCCAGGGGCTGCAGCTGCATAGGTCTGAAAAGACGTCGGGGATCTCGTTGCCGGACCAGGAGCCTGGAAGAAGGAAGTTGCTGGCAGGTGACCAGTGAAGGAAAGTTCGTTGGATCCAAGCCTGGATCGAGGAAGAAGAAACCTGAAAGCAGAGGGGACCAAGTTGTTGAATCACTAGCCAGTGATTAAGTGGGCACCAGGATGGCACCGGGCGAAGTCACCTCGACTAGGTGAGTGGGCGACGCTGGCTCTGCAGATCTCACGGACCAGGAGGCGTTGTCGGCGACCAGGATGGAGAGGCGAGCTGTCCCACGATGGATGAAGCTGTCTGCGTCGAAGTTACCCAGGATTGGGCAACAAGCCTTAGCTAATTCAAGCCCACGCGGTGGACTCAAAATGGCGTCTTGAGTGGACCAGGAGGGTCCGGGGTGCTCCTCTTTTGGAAGGGAGCAAGGGCCAGCCTGGAGCAACCAGACCAGCAGCAGAAATGTCGTCGGGCGTCGTTCAGGCCACAAGCCAGCGGGCTAGTAGCCAAACAACGCGGTGAGCAGCAAAAAGCAGAAGGGCCCCACGCAGATCGTGGAGATGCTGGGAGGCTGCACTTCGGTGCTGGAGCTGCTCAGGGTCGGGGCTTCTCGGACCCCAAAGCACTCACCAGGAAATTACTCGGCGGGCTTGCTGGAAAGAAGTCGTGCAGTCTTGAAGATGGCCGGTCCCTTGAGGTCTCGTCACACCCACGAATCTCAGCGTGACTGATGATGCAGGTAGAGGTCAGAGGTGCCAGGGAAGCCGGTCCTCGTCGAGCTGGGCAGTCTTGATCCAGAGGAGAGACTTGCAGCAGACCGCAGTGTTCTTAAGATGGTGCCTGCGGATGCAGGGTGACTACTCCTTAGTCACAAGGGAGAAATCTTAGGAAGAAGTCTTGAGTTCCTTTCGTGGAAAGTAGTTTCAGGATTCAAAGATCTGATTTGGAAGGGGGCCAGTTCCTACCTTTATCCTGTAAAAAGGGGCTGGCACGCGACTAAGTCCTGCCCTATGGGTGGGACTAGGAGGGGGGTGGTTACACCCACTTCCTTGGCGGGCTTTTCCCCAGCACAGGGTCTGGAGTGACCCTGGAACTGGTTCCAGCCAGCCTATGCACAGTGAGCACCGGGGTGCCACGTGCAGTCACCTTCCTCTAAAGCCCTGCCTACCTACAATACACAAAACCCTGTCTGGGACGGTGCTGGCACCGCCCCTGGCAGGAAACCCTTTGTCCTTATCTCCTGCTCTGGGAGGACTCCCAGCAGCAGGAGGGCAGACTTGTGTCTCGGTGGCAGCATCCATTTTGTGGAGCTGAGGCTCTGTTTGACTTTAACCGGGGTTAGGGGTTACATACATGTCGTGTCCCTCTAGAAGGGTGGAATGCTAACCCCGTCGCCAGGATTGGCGAGGGGTTAGTATTCCAATTCGTATGACACCTTACTCGACATGTTTTGATAAAGCGATACCAGAGTTGGCATATAACCGCGAGGATTATAATGCACTTAAGAGTATATGGTATGCGATATCATGGAAACGGCTAAGGGATGGATCCCGAAAGCCGCAGACAGGCTCAGCTCATGCCAGAGCACCATCTCACACGATTCCAAGCACTCTGCCTTCAGGATTGTTAAGGCCTGCCATAGGAGTGACTGATAGGAGATCTGTGTGTCCATTTTAGGGTTAGATATAGGTATACTATATCTAAAGCAAAGGGTGATTACACCACCTTGCCCCAGCTGTCAAGCAGCCAGTTGTCAGATTTGGATGGCCAGTCAGGGGTGGCATAATACATGCTGCAGCCCCTGGTAGGCCCTGGGTACACCTATGCCCTGGGTACCTAAGGTACACTGTACAGGGACTGATAAGGTGACTCAGTATCCAATTTAGATATGTACCTAAGGTACATGGAATCCATTTTACAGAGAGAGCAGTAGGCCTGGGGCCCTGAATAGCAGGGTCCCAGGTCAACTAAGTCAGAAAACCAGCAAAACACCAGGCAAAAAGTTGGGGGCAACCATAGTCAGGGATCTACCTTCCTACATAACCCCCCCCCCAAACGAAAGGAGATAAGGCTAGCCTTGCCAGGTAAGCCTATATTGCCTGAGTGGCCATATAAGGAAGTACCAGCACTGGCATGGTTACCCCCTATCTCATGGTCCACTAAGCAATCCCTCACCCTAAGGGTGTCTGAGGGTCTCCACCATAGGGAATCTCTACCTGTGGTGTGTTTTGGCAAAGTAAAAGGCTGGTGCTGAAATGGAGTACTGAAGTGAGGCTCCACTAATTTTGGGCTCAGCTTCCTCCAATCACTTTCCACCATAGAGGCCTTTCTTTCCAAGACTGAGTTGTTTTGGGCTCTCAGGGTCAACCTCTGGCTACCTACAGCTGGAGGTTGGGTCCCTCTGTTTGGCTTACTGGAGGGACAGGTCAGGTTTGGGGCCCTCAGGTCCCAAGTTTGGCTGTGCCCAACAGTGTCCATCTGTGGGAGGTCCCTAACTAATTTTAAGGGGGATCCCTCAGGAGTATGTTTTATTTTCACTGGGCTAGGACTACTAGCTTCAGTGCCCTTAATCTGCTGATTGGGAAATTCTTTTGGACAGGGGGTCCCTTGGGGTCCACCACTGGCCTCCCTGACCTCTACAGCCCTGGGCTGACTGAGGCAGGGTAGAGAGGGGCAGGTTACCTGCTCCAGACTGGGTCCCACCTTGGAAGGGTCCACTGACATCAGGGGTTCTGCCAGGCTAGGCCTGACTACCTCTGTGGCAGTTTCTTCACAAGGGGTCAGATCAGTTCCCTGAGGAGGCTGATCTTTTCCTAAAGTCTGGTGGGAGGGAGATTTCTCTTCCTCCTCAATGCTCTCTGTCTGAGTGGAGTGATCCCTAGTTTCAGGCTTCACAACACTATCATCTGTCTGAGTTTGAGCTGTGGCCATCACAACTCTCCCAACCTTTTCAGGAGGGGGCTCAGTTTGGGTGTGGGCTGTTACCATGACAGCCTTGACAACCTGTTCTGGGAAGGAAGTTGTCTGAGATTGGGTTGTGACTGGCACAACCCTCCTGACCTGTTCAGGGAGGACATCTTGGACTGGGGCTGTGGCTGTCACTGCCCCACTAACCTTACCATGGGTATTTACCATTCTAGAATGGGTTTCTTGCTCAACTTCAGCCCAGGCTGAGAGCTCTAAATCATTCCCCAGTAGGCAATCTACAGGCAAGTTTGGTGACACTGCCACTCTCTTGTGGCCAGTGACACCTCCCCAGCTGAGATTGACCACTGCCATGGGATGATCTCTCTGCACTCCATCAATATTGGTCACCTGGTATGTGGCACCAGGTAAAAGTTGCCTTGAGGGGACTAGACTCTCAGTCACCATAGTGATGCTAGCCCCTGTGTCTCTATAGGCCTCAACTTTTATACCATTGATGAGGGGCTCCTGTCTGTACTTGCCCAACGTGTTGGGACAAGTTGTGAAGTTGGCAAACCCCATGCCAGTCTCACAGACAAGAGTATCTAAGTTTGGGGACCTGGTTAGGCCAGAGTCCCCAGGAACTCCCAAAGTAAATGCACCCAAATTCTTGGGGGCACTCCCACCACCTGGGGGATTACTACTAGTAGTAACAGGAGGTTTGGGAATGTTACTTGGGGGTATGTTTTCCTTATTGTTCTTTGGGCAACTGCTGTCAGTTTTTAAATGACCCACCTGTTTACAGGGATAACAATAAGGTTTCTTCTGGTTGTTGGAAGGATTCTGGGACCCACCCCCCTCAGAGGATTTTTGGGGCCCTGATGTGGTTTGATCTGGAGACTTATTCCCACCCTTCTCTTGAGGCTTGGTTGATTCCTTTTTCTGGTCACCACCTTGGTTCTTGGGCCTAATCCTGGTTCTGACCCATTTGTCTGCCCTCTTACCCAATTCTTGTGGAGAGGTCAGATCAGAGTCTACCAGGTGCTGGTGTAATAACTGGTTCTGACAATTATTTAAGACTTGCTCTCTCATAATAAGATTATACAATCCAGTGAAGTCAGTAACCTTGCTACCCAGTAGCCAGCCTTCCAAAGCCTTAGTGGCACAATCAACTAAGTCAGACCAGTCCTGAGACTGAGTTTTCTGGGTATCCCTGAACAGCAACCTGTACTGCTCAGTGGTTAAGCCAAACCCATCAACCAGTGCATTTTTCAGGACCTGGTAATTGTTAGCATCCTCAACTCTAGTAGTGAGGAGCTTATCTCTACCTTTGCCATCAAAGGAGAGCCACAGTATAGCTGCCCACTGACTCTGGGGAATGCACTGCACAGTGCAGGCCCTCTCCAGAGCAGCCATCCATTTCTGGATGTCATCCCCTTGCTTAAAGGGGGGCACTATTTTAGTCAGGTGTTTAGTATCTAAACCCTTCTCTTTTTCTCTTGGGAGATTGCTGCCACCAGTGGGAGCTAACCCACTCATCTGCTGCTCTCTTGCCAGGGCAAGCTTCTCTTTGGCCAGGGCAATTTCTTCCCTTTCAATCCTCAGTTCAGCTTGTCTCATCCTAGCTTCATGCTCCCTTCTCTGAGGGGAAGTAAATCTCCTCTGTGGAGGATTCCTTCTCCCCTGAGAAGAGGCATTAGAGTGCAGAGATCTATTGGAGTCCCTAGAAAGAGATCTATCTCTCCTAACTCCAAGGTTAGGCCCACTTCGGGTTAGTACTGGGGGTCCCCCAGATCCTAGCCCAAGTAAGTCTAAGTTGGTCTTGGTTAGCCTTCTGACTACCTCAAGACCTTTGTCTACCTCATCCCCAGAGAGTTCCTCCTGATCCTCCTCCTCCTCAACTGCAGTAGCAGTGTTGGGGAGGTCTGGATCCCCAGAGGTCCCCTCTAAGGCTGGCATGTTCTCATGTAACTGAGAAAGCTTTCTGGCATCATATGTCTCTAAGAGACCTATCAGAAAGGGAATGGTGGGGTTAGACCCCTGCTTCAGTTTTCTGGAGACACAGATCTGTCTCATCTCCTGGAAACTGAGAGCTGCATATCTTGAAGTGACCTGTGGAGGGTCAACACTGACCAGGGGAGTCTCAGTAGAATCTCCCTGGGTAGACATGCTTTTCTAGTGAGGTGTAAGTGGTGCACTTACCTACACTATATGTTTGCCTACTGATCCCTTGCTAGAGTTGTAGTTTAGGGTGTGCTAGGCCCTAGGAGTTACAACAGCTGGTTCAGTAGAACTCAGAGTATTCTAAGCTAAGTTATATGTACCTTTAGTACTTATGTGATCTTTCACAAGATATTCTTAGGGCATGTGTGGTAAAACAACAGCAAGCTCAAATCCCAACCGCTGCTCACCAATGTGAGAAGTTGGCCTGATGTGCAGTGTTCACTATTCTAGTGATCACTATATATCAGCCCAAACAACCCTTATTGATGATTGGTTGTAAGTCAACCTTATAGACCAGCTATCCTAGTAGCATGGATACGAGCAGTCTAAGGCTAAGACTCTAGAGGGCGTGTTAAGCCAGCTGTTTTACCATCACATTACCCCTTGAACACCCAGTGAAAGGACACCACACAAGTGTTATGAAAATAAACAATGTATTTATTAGAATCACAACAACCCTGTACTCTTTATGAGGACAGGGTGCTAGGCACACAACAAAACTCTTACGAAAATACTTAAGTTAGCACGTTATACACAAATGCCCGAGGGGCACGAAAAACCATATACTTAAAAAGTGGAATGCGAAATTACTAGCAGGTAAGTACAGTACTAATAGGCTTTGGAATCGCTAGGACTTAACTAGGGAATCGTTAGATTACTTCTAGGAGACCTAGGGGACTCGGGTGCAGAGTGTGCACTCTCACGCGGGATGCGGGACAAAGTCCAGACCAGCAGCAGAAATGTCGTCGGGCGTCGTTCAGGAGGCCACAAGCCAGCGGGCTAGTAGCCAAACAACGCGGTGAGCAGCAAAAAGCAGAAGGGCCCCACGCAGATCGTGGAGATGCTGGGAGGCTGCACTTCGGTGCTGTAGCTGCTCAGGGTCGGGGCTTCTCGGACCCCAAAGCACTCACCAGGAAATTACTCGGCGGGCTTGCTGGAAAGAAGTCGTGCAGTCTTGAAGATGGCCGGTCCCTCGAGGTCTCGTCACACCCACGAATCTCAGCGTGACTGATGATGCAGGTAGAGGTCAGAGGTGCCAGGGAAGCCGGTTCTCGTCGAGCTGGGCAGTCTTGATCCGGAGGAGAGACTTGCAGCAGACCGCAGTGTTCTTAAGATGGTGCCTGCGGATGCAGGGTGACTACTCCTTAGTCACAAGGGAGAAATCTTAGGAAGAAGTCTTGAGTTCCTTTCGTGGAAAGTAGTTTCAGGATTCAAAGATGATCTGATTTGGAAGGGGGCCAGTTCCTACCTTTATCCTGTAAAAAGGGGCTGGCACGCGACTAAGTCCTGCCCTATGGGTGGGACTAGGAGGGGGGTGGTTACACCCACTTCCTTGGCGGGCTTTTCCCCAGCACAGGGTCTGGAGTGACCCTGGAACTGGTTCCAGCCAGCCTATGCACAGTGAGCACCGGGGTGCCACGTGCAGTCACCTTCCTCTAAAGCCCTGCCTACCTACAATACACAAAACCCTGTCTGGGACGGTGCTGGCACCGCCCCTGGCAGGAAACCCTTTGTCCTTATCTCCTGCTCTGGGAGGACTCCCAGCAGCAGGAGGGCAGACTTGTGTCTCGGTGGCAGCATCCATTTTGTGGAGCTGAGGCTCTGTTTGACTTTAACCGGGGTTAGGGGTTACATACATGTCGTGTCCCTCTAGAAGGGTGGAATGCTAACCCCGTCGCCAGAATTGGCGAGGGGTTAGTATTCCAATTCGTATGACACCTTACTCGACATGTTTTGATAAAGCGATACCAGAGTTGGCATATAACCGCGAGGATTATAATGCACTTAAGAGTATATGGTATGCGATATCATGGAAACGGCTAAGGGATGGATCCCGAAAGCCGCAGACAGGCTCAGCTCATGCCAGAGCACCATCTCACACGATTCCAAGCACTCTGCCTTCAGGATTGTTAAGGCCTGCCATAGGAGTGACTGATAGGAGATCTGTGTGTCCATTTTAGGGTTAGATATAGGTATACTATATCTAAAGCAAAGGGTGATTACACCACCTTGCCCCAGCTGTCAAGCAGCCAGTTGTGTCAGATTTGGATGGCCAGTCAGGGGTGGCATAATACATGCTGCAGCCCCTGGTAGGCCCTGGGTACACCTATGCCCTGGGTACCTAAGGTACACTGTACAGGGACTGATAAGGTGACTCAGTATCCAATTTAGATATGTACCTAAGGTACATGGAATCCATTTTACAGAGAGAGCAGTAGGCCTGGGGCCCTGAATAGCAGGGTCCCAGGTCAACTAAGTCAGAAAACCAGCAAAACACCAGGCAAAAAGTTGGGGGCAACCATAGTCAGGGATCTACCTTCCTACAGGGTGGGACTAGGAGGGGGGTGGTTACACCCCTCTCCTTTGGCGGGCTTTCCCCAGATCAGGGGCTGGAGTGCCCCTGGAACTGGTTCAAGCCGGCCTATGCACAGTGAGCACCGGGGTGCCACTTGCAGTCACCTTCCTCTAAAGCCCTGCCTACCTAGGATACACAAAATCCTGTCTGGGACGGTGCTGGCACCGCCCCTGGCAGGAAACCCTTTGTCCTTGCCTCCTGTGCTGGGAGGACTCCCAGCAGCAGGAGGGCAGACTTGTGTCTCGGTGGCAGCATCCATCTTGTGGAGCTGAGGCTATGTCTGACTTTAACCGGGGTTACAGGTTACATACATGTCGTGTCCCTCTAGAAGGGTGGAATGCTAACCCCGTCGCCAGAATTGGCGAGGGGTTAGTATTCCAATTCGTATGACATCTTACTCGACATGTTTTGATAAAGCGATACCAGAGTTGGCATATAACCGCGAGGATTATAATGCACTTAAGAGTATATGGTATGCGTTATCGTGGAACAGCTATTAGGACTTGGTTCCGCAAGCTGCAAACGGGCTCAGCTCATGCCAGAGCACCATTTCACCTTATTCCACGCACTCTGCCTTCAGGATTGTTAAGGCCTGCCATAGGAGTGACTGATAGGAATATAGGTGTCCATTGTAGGTTTAGGTATAGGAATACTATATCTAAAGCAAAGGGTGATTACACCACCTTGCCCCAGCTGTCAAGCAGCCAGTTGTGTCTGGTTTAGTTAGTCAACCCAGGGGTGGCATAATACATGCTGCAGCCCCTGGGAGACTTCTGGGTGCACCTCAGCCCTGGGTACAGGGACTTGGAGAGGGCCCAGTGGCAATTCAGTACCTGGGTACAATTTGGAGTAGAGAGAACAGCTAGGCTGTGGGTCTGATTAGCAGGCCCACAGCCAGGGAAAGTCGTAAACCAGTGAAGCAAAAAGCAAAAATCTGGGTGATCATAGGATTGCAGACCCTACTCTCCTACATATGCCTCTTTGTTTGGGTGGGTCACCCCATCTGCAAGATGGCAGGGACTATGAGTTGAGCTTCACCTTGCCTCCCCCACCTGAGGGGTGGAGTTGGCAGAGGTGGGCACACCTCTGTTCCTCGCTTGTTTTTCCTGCCTGTTCGCCCGCCCAAAGTTGGGGTCGGAGCCAATGGGGACCAGTTGCTGAAAGCAGCAAGTGGCCAATTGTTTTTATATCAAAATATATTTATTTTATTTCTAGAACCAACAGGCATCAAAAATATACTGCTCTCAATATGAGAGGCCTCGGATGAGTACTTTGCAGAAGGGCAATAAACGTTGTAAAGACAATAGGTACAGGGGTTGCAGTAGGCAACACAAGTTCGAGGCATGTGGGCTGCTAAATTCATATCTATTGCATAGATCGCCGCCTACTGTTGGGTCCGGATGATTGCACATTGTTGTCCTGGAAGAGTCTTCGAAGTATCACGAGATAGGTGGCTCCTCCCCTGGACTACAGTGCGCATGGGCATCGACTCCATCCCCAGATAGTTTTTTTCCGCCATTGGGTACGGATGTGATTTCGACGTCTCCTAGTCTGAATCGAATAAAACTACTTCTAAGGCCAAAAGGCCTTTGTTACCTCGTCGGTATTGTTCGCGTTCGGTCTCGTGCTTCATCCGACTCTAGGAGTCGGTCTTCTGCGGAGTCGAGTAACTCTTCGGACATCGAGGCCCTGTCGTCGCAGCAAGACCCCGACGAAACTACGATGGAACGGAGTCCGTTCAAGTTCTGCCCCGTGTGTGGTTCAAAGTACCCACACATCGACGTGCATCCAGTCTGTAACAAATGCCTCTCGCCGGAACACGACGAGGCCAGCTGTATGGCCTGTTCGAAGTTCAGGTCGAAGAAGACGCTTCGGCGCGCGGCGCTCCTTGAGGCCCGGCGAGCGGCTCCGGCACCCGACGACATCTTGGACAACCCCGAGGCAGAAGGCCCAAGCCATCGTCTGCAGATTTCACCACCATCGACTGAGGTCGAGGCCGATTCCGGAGAACCCGTTGAGGGCCATGACCTGGAATACGTCGAGGAGGTAGGGGACGACGAAGAAGTTTATGGGGCCGCGGAAGATAGCTCGGAGGAAGAGCTATGCCCCGAAGGTTACATGACTCAGGCTCAGGTCACGGGATCGCCACTCGGCCTTACCCACGACCCTGCACCGCAATCCCCGGCCCCGCCTTCTGGCCCGGCCACGGACACATTAGCGGAGCCGCCATTGCGCATATCGAAACCGAAACCTTCGGATTCGACCACAACAAAGATGGCCGACGTACCATCGAAACAGAAGAAGCCTGCTACGTCATTGGCTCCGTCGCCTTCAGTGGCTCCGAAACCGAAGAAGGCTGTCGAGACGGCACCGCTACATACGGTGGCCAAGGAGCCGACCTCAAAGAAGGTCGTCAAACACATGTCGAGCACGGTTGCTCCACCAAAGTCCACAAAGACTGTCGAACGACCATCGGACGCAACTGCGCCGCCAACAGGCAAACTCCCGGTCGAAGCGCAGTCGTTGAAGGGCCCCGAGCCGAAGTCCGGAGGCCCTACGCAACGGCACAAAGAAGCCGGTCCAAAACCAACGGCATCGGCGCATAAGCCTAGGAAGGAGGCCCGAACCATTGGGGTCAAAGATGCGTCGGAGGCTCCAGTACGCACGGACACCTCGTCGACGCTGGGCTCCTCCGATGGGGACGGTCATGGGTCATCGGTAACTAAACCCTCCGCTTCCTTCACAAAGCAAGTCACCGACTCCCTCAAACGGATTCGGGAGAAGACTTTGCCGTCGACTACTCACACGCCGTCAGCCAAAAAATTGGTGGACGCACAGACGAAGACTCCCACGCAGATCCTCTACACTCTGCCGCCGAGGGTGGCACCGAAGGCCTTTGCACCCCGGTCGGTGTCAAAGGACACATAGGCCTCACAACACTCGTTGGGTGGCCATTTGAGTCGACCTCAAGCTTCAGATGAACAATCTGAACATTATATCGACGCAGATACGGGAAAATTTACACTCTATAAGAGAAAGATTACTTCCCAACCATTGGAATCATGTCATACCTCTGAAGAAGAAAAGGCCAGCACAGGACCTTCCTGCCCTTGTTGAACCTATTCATCCTCAACCAAGGAGGAGCCCATCACCCTCTCCCAATGCTTCAGGGGGAGATGACGATGACCAGGATGACCAGTACAATTTCCCAGATAACAATGACCCTGATGAGCAACAGGACTCATGGGTGGACACTGGTGACCAGGGAGGCCAACAAGTGGTACAGGACCCTCAGGTTTATGGTGTGCGGACATCCCCAACTGAGGATTCAGCGGCATTCAATGCCTTGATTGAACGGGCGGCTGCAAATCATAAGGTGGACATGCATGCCGACCCGGTGGAAAATGATTTTTTGTTTGACACTTTCTCTGCCGCAGAAAAAACTGTTAAAAGGCTTCCAATGCTAAAAGGTGTCCTCAAACATGCACCGGAAATCTTTAAGGAACCAACCAGGGCAAGAGTGGTAAACCCACGTATTGAAAAGAAATACAGACCGGCACCTGGAGACCCAGCATATATTCGGGGACAGTTGCCTCTAGACTCTTTGGTGGTCGCCAATGCCCGCAAACGGGCGAACTCCCAGACGGCGGGTGAAGCTCCTCCCCCAGACAAAGAGTCGAATGTGCTAGAGGCGTCTGGTAAAAGGGTGGCTGCACAGGCAGCCAATATCTGGTGCATATCGAACACACAAGCACTGTTGGCACGATATGATAGGGCGCGTTACGACACCCTAGAGCAGCTCCTTCAACACCTTCCAGATGAGTTTAAAGAGGCAGCTGAGATGCTGATACAGGAGGGCAAGCTCATTTCAAACGCTGCAATTAAGTGTGCGCTTGATGTTGCAGATACAGCGGCTAGAGCAATTAACACTAGCGTGATGTTGAGGCGTCAAGCATGGCTTCGCATATCAGGGTTTAAACCTGACATTCAAACTACAATACTCAACCAGCCCGTTAATCCCGACACTGTTTGGCCTGGACGTTGACACCACCCTCGAAGATTAATAAAGACAATGAGACAGCTAAATCCATGGGGGCGCTTCAGTCTCAGCAATTCAGGGGGAGCACTTTTCGTCGCTCAAGTACCCGTGGTGTTACCAGAGGACACTTGGCACAGCAGACGCATTTCACCAAAAGTGGCGCGCAGTCCTCGTACCCCAAGCAGGGTAGAGGGGGTTACAGAGGAAACCGTGCCAAGGGCAGGGGCAGAGGCAACAACACCTCCCGTTCCTCTGCCGCCAACAAACAGTGACTCTCTGTCACTGCCCCCCGACCATCCAACACCTGTCGGGGGGAGACTCCAGCAGTTCCTGCCAGTCTGGACGTCCAACACCACAGACAGGTGGGTGAGAACTTATCCAATACGGTTACTGTTTGGAGTTGACATCCACTCCACCCAACATTCCCCCAAAACCACGTCCTATGTCGGAAGAGCACTTGCACTTATTGCAGCAGGAAGTTCTTGTGATGCTGCAAAAAGGCGCAATAGAGCTCGTACCAGTGGAGGAGGAAGGAACAGGGGTCTATTCCCTGTACTTCCTCATCCCAAAAAAGGACGGATCCCTCAGACCCATTCTGGATCTACGCCCCCTCAACCTGTATATCCTATCAGAACATTTTCATATGCTAACGCTGCAGCAAATTCTTCCCCTGCTAAACCAAGGGGACTTCCTAGCAACCTTGAACCTCAAGGACGCTTATTTCCACATACCACTCCACCCCTCCCACAGAAAGTACCTCAGGTTCACCATCAAAAACAGGCATTATCAGTTCAAAGTCCTTCCCTTCGGAGTGACCACTGCCCCCAGAGTGTTCACCAAGTGTCTGGCGACAGTAGCGGCGCACCTCAGGAGACAAAATATACATCTCTACCCTTACCTAGACGACTGGCTGGTTCAAGCAAAGTCGGAACAACAGTGTGCCGCACACATGTCCCACACTATTCACCTCCTTCACAGTCTGGGGTTCTCACTGAACTACCCAAAGTCGCACCTTCAGCCTTCTCACGTGCGACAGTATCTGGGTGCGACATTAAATACTCTGACTGCTACAGCTCAGCCAAACCAAGCGAGGATCGACATTCAGTCGCTCATCCAAAGGTTCAGACCGCAACACTCCCTACCAGCGAGAGTGTTCATGCAGTTGATAGGCATGATGGCTGTAGGAAGGTAGATCCCTGACTATGGTTGCCCCCAACTTTTTGCCTGGTGTTTTGCTGGTTTTCTGACTTAGTTGACCTGGGACCCTGCTATTCAGGGCCCCAGGCCTACTGCTCTCTCTGTAAAATGGATTCCATGTACCTTAGGTACATATCTAAATTGGATGCTGAGTCACCTTATCAGTCCCTGTACAGTGTACCTTAGGTACCCAGGGCATAGGTGTACCCAGGGCCTACCAGGGGCTGCAGCATGTATTATGCCACCCCTGGCTGGCTATCCAAATCTGACACAACTGGCTGCACGACAGCTGGGGCAAGGTGGTGTACTCACCCCTTGCTTTAGATATAGTATACCTATATCTAATCCTAAAATGGACACACAGATCTCCTATCAGTCACTCCTATGGCAGGCCTTAACAATCCTGAAGGCAGAGTGCTTGGAATCGTGTGAGATGGTGCTCTGGCATGAGCTGAGCCTGTCTGCGGCTTTCGGGATCCATCCCTTAGCCGTTTCCATGATATCGCATATAAGTGCATTATAATCCTCGCGGTTATATGCCAACTCTGGTATCGCTTTATCAAAACATGTCGAGTAAGGTGTCATACGAATTGGAATACTAACCCCTCGCCAATTTTGGCGACGGGGTTAGCATTCCACCCTTCTAGAGGGACACGACATGTATGTAACCCCTAACCCCGGTTAAAATCAGACAGAGCCTTAGCATCCACAAAATGGATGCTGCCACCGAGACACAAGTCTGCCCTCCTGCTGCTGGGAGTCCTCCCAGAGCAGGAGATAAGGACAAAGGGTTTCCTGCCAGGGGCGGTGCCAGCACCGTCCCAGACAGGGTTTGTGTATTGTAGGTAGGCAGGGCTTCCGAGGAAGGTGACTGCACGTGGCACCCCGGTGCTCACTGTGCATAGGCTGGCTGGAACCAGTTCCAGGGTCACTCCAGACCCTGTGCTGGGGAAAAGCCCGCCAAGGAAGTGGGTGTAACCACCCCCCTCCTAGTCCCACCCCTAGGGCAGGACTTAGTCGCGTGCCAGCCCCTTTTTACAGGATAAAGGTAGGAACTGGCCCCCTTCCAAAGCAGATCATCTTTGAATCCTGAAACTACTTTCCACGAAAGGAACTCAAGACTTCTTCCTAAGATTTCTCCCTTGTGACTAAGGAGTAGTCACCCTGCATCCGCAGGCACCATCTTAAGAACACTGCGGTCTGCTGCAAGTCTCTCCTCCGGATCAAGACTGCCCAGCTCGACGAGAACCGGCTTCCCTGGCACCTCTGACCTCTACCTACATCATCAGTCACGCTGAGATTCGTGGGTGCGACGAGACCTCGAGGGACCGGCCATCGCCAAGACTGCACAACTTCTGCACAGCAAGCCCACCGAGTAATTTCCTGGTGAGTGCTTTGGGGTCCGAGAAGCCCCCACCCTGAGCAGCTCCAGCACCGAAGAGCAGCCCCCCAGCATCTCCACGATCGGCGTGGGGCCCTTCTGCTTTCTGCTGCTCACCGCGTTGTTTGGCTACTAGCCCGCTGGCTTGTGGCCTTCTGAACGACGCCCGACGACAACACTGCTGCTGGTCTGGTTGCTCCAGACTGGCCCTTGCTTCCCTCCATCGGAGAAGTACCCTGGACCCTCCTGGTCCGGCTAAGACGCCATTTTAGGTCCACCGCGTGGGCCTTGCATTTGCCAAGGCTTGTTGCCCAATCCTGGGTCCAGCGACGTCGACAGCAAGAACCTTCGTGGGACAGCTCGCACCTCCATCCTGGTCGCCGACAACGCCTCCTGGTCCGAGAGACTGCAGAGCCCAGCAGCGCCCACTCACCTGACTGCGGTGACTTCGCCCGGTGCCATCCTGGTGCCCACTTAATCACTGGCTAGTGATTCAAGAACTTGGTCCCCTCTGCTTTCAGGTTTTCTTCTTCCTTGATCCAGGCTTGGATCCATCGAACTTTTCTTCACTGGTCGCCTGCCAGCAACTTCCTTCTTCCAGGCTCCTGGTCCGGCAACGAGATTCCCGACGTCTTTTCAGACCTATGCAGCTGCAGCCCCTGGGCTAGGTAACTTCGGCACTTCGGTGTCCCAGCATAGCCTCACTATCCTAGGGTCAGGATCCACTGTCGTTTTCTCCCTACCAGGTCGGGTTCGCCCGTGAACACTAACTTTACCTTTACTAGCTTCCATAGACTTTGTCCCGCATCCCGCGTGAGAGTGCACACTCTGCACCCGAGTCCCCTAGGTCTCCTAGAAGTAATCTAACGATTCCCTAGTCAAGTCCTAGCGATTCCAAAGCCTATTAGTACTGTACTTACCTGCTAGTAATTTCGCATTCCACTTTTAGAGTATATGGTTTTTCGTGCCCCTCGGGCATTTGTGTATAACGTGCTAACTTAAGTATTTTCGTAAGAGTTTTGTTGTGTGCCTAGCACCCTGTCCTCATAAAGAGTACAGGGTTGTTGTGATTCTAATAAATACACTGTTTATTTTCATAACACTTGTGTGGTGTCCTTTCACTGGGTGTTCAAGGGGTAATGTGATGGTAAAACAGCTGGCTTAACACACCCTCTAGAGTCTTAGCCTTAGACTGCTCGTATCCATGCTACTAGGATAGCTGGTCTATAAGGTTGACTTACAACCAATCATCAATAAGGGTTGTTTGGACTGATATATAGTGATCACTAGAATAGTGAACACTGCACACTGCACATCAGGCCAACTTCTCACAATGGCCTCCTGCATCTTCATAGTCCCACACGCGAGGCTGCATATGCGTCCGCTCCAAGAATGCTTGGCACATCAGTGGACTCAGGCTCAAGGACAGTTGAAAGACCTAGTGTTGGTGACCGGTCGGGCATACAACTCTCTGCATTGGTGGACTCCACACAACCTTTGCAAAGGCCGACCGTTCCAAGAGCCTGAAGTTGATGCCGATCTTCATGGCGCTCAAGTCCTTCAAAGTACATCTATGCAACAAGGTTGTGTTGATCCGGACGGACAACATGACAGCCATGTACTACATCCAGAAGCAGGGAGGGACACACTCTCCACAGCTGTCTCATCTGGCTCAGAGCATGTGGAAGTGGGCCATTCAAAGGAACATCTTCCTCATGGCGGAACACCTTCCAGGCAAGGACAATCAGATGGCGGATCTGCTCAGCAGGTACAGCCATCAAATGCACGAGTGGGAGATACATTCATCAGTACTCCACCCGTACTTTCAGCAGTGGGGTCATCCGGAGATAGACCTGTTTGCCACAAGGGAAAACGCAAAATGCCAAAGCTTTGCCGCCAGGTTCCCTCACCCACAATCGCAGGGCAATGCAATATGGATGAACTGGTCAGGCAGATTTGCATACGCTTTTCCCCCAGCGCCTCTCATTCCGCTGGTGGCAAGAAAGCTAAAGCAACACTCGATGATGCTCATCCTGGTTGCTCCAACGTGGGCACGCCAACCATGGTACACCACGTTTCTGGACCTTTCCGTGGTACCGCATCAAAGACTGTGTCTCACTCCCAGGCTATTGACGCAGAACCATGGCGACATTCAGCATCCAGATCCGCAACAGCTCAATCTGGCGATCTGGCTCCTGAGGTCTTAGAATTTGGCTATCTCAACCTGCCTCTTGAATGCATGAACATCATCAGAGAGGCAAGGAAGCCCACTACCCGAGCTTGCTATGCCGCAAAGTGGAAGCGGTTTGTCATTTACTGTACAGAACATCACATTGACCCGCTTGATGCTTCTATTCCTAACATCATCTGCTATTTGTTACATCTTTACAAATGCAATCTAGCTTACGCTTCCATTCGGATACACTTATCCGCCATAGCGGCTTATCTCCAGAACAGGCAGCATCTCTCCGTTTTCAAGGTGCCTGCCATTATAGCCTTCCTGGAGGGACTGAAAAGAGTCATTCCTCCCAGAACACCACCAGCTCCTGTATGGAACCTCAATGTGGTCCTCACTAGACTGATGGGCCCACCTTTTGAGCCGCTACATTCATGCGAGATTCAGTTCCTGACATGGAAAGTGGCCTTTCTCATTGCTATTACATCCCTCAGGCGTGTTAGTGAGCTGCAAGCGCTCACTATATGTAGGAGAGTAGGGTCTGCAATCCTATGATCACCCAGATTTTTGCTTTTTGCTGCACTGGTTTACGACTTTCCCTGGCTGTGGGCCTGCTAATCAGACCCACAGCCTAGCTGTTCTCTCTATCCAAATTGTACTCAGGTACTGAATTGGCACTGGGCCCCCTCCAAGTCCCTGTACCCAGGGCTGAGGTGCACCCAGAAGTCTCCCTGGGGCTGAAGCATGTATTGGTCCACCCCTGGACTGACTAACTAAACTGACACAACTGGCTGCACGACAGCTGGGGCAAGGTGGTGTACTCACCCTTTGCTATAGATATAGTCTACCTATATCTAACCCTAAAATGGACACACAGATCTCCTATCAGTCACTCCTATGGCAGGCCTTAACAATCCTGAAGGCAGAGTGCTTGGAATCGTGTGAGATGGTGCTCTGGCATGAGCTGAGCCTGTCTGCGGCTTTCGGGATCTATCCCTTAGCCGTTTCCATGATATCGCATACCATATACTCTTAAGTGCATTATAATCCTCGCGGTTATATGCCAACTCTGGTATCGCTTTATCAAAACATGTCGAGTAAAGTGTCATACGAAGTGGAATACTAACCCCTCGCCAATTCTGGCGACGGGGTTAGCATTCCACCCTTCTAGAGGGACACGACATGTATGTAACCCCTAACCCCGGTTAAAGTCAAACAGAGCCTCAGCTCCACAAAATGGATGCTGCCACCGAAACACAAGTCTGCCCTCCTGCTGCTGGGAGTCCTCCCAGAGCAGGAGATGAGGACAAAGGTTTTCCTGCCAGGGGCGGTGCCAGCACCATCCCAGACAGGATTTTTTGTATCCTAGGTAGGCAGGGCTTCAGAGGAAGGTGACTGCAAGTGGCACCCCGGTGCTCACTATGCATAGGCCGGCTTGAACCAGTTCCAGGGACACTCCAGACCCTGAGCTGGGGAAAAGCCCGCCAAGGAAGTGGGTGTAACCCCCCCCTCCTGGTCCCACCCATAGGGCAGGACCTAGTCGCGTGCCAGCCCCCTTTTCCCAGATAAAGGTAGGAGCAGGCCCCCTTCCAAATTAGATCATCTTTGGAATCAAGACACGACTTTCTGCGAAAGGACTTCAAGATTTCCTTCTTCAAGATTCTCCCTTGTGACTAAGGAGTAGTCACCCTGCATCCGCAGGCACCATCGCAAGAACACTGCGGTCTGCTGTAAGTCCTTCCTCCGGAATCCGACAGCCCAGCTCGACAAGACCCGGCTTCCCTGGCACCTCCGACCTCTACTCACCTCTACAGCCAAGCTGAGAACCGTGAGTGCGACGAGACCTCAAGGGACCGACTATTGCCAAGACTGCACGACTTCTGCACAGCAAGCCCGCCGAGTAATTTCCTGGCGAGTGCTTTGGGGTCCGAGAAGCCCCGACCCTGAGCAGCTACAGCACCGAAGAGTAGCCCCCCAGCATCTCCACGATCGGCGTGGGGCCCTTCTGCTTTTTGCTGCTCACCGCGTTGTTTGGCTACTAGCCCGCTGGCTTGTGGCCTTCTGAACGACGCCCGACGACATCATTGCTGCTAGTCTGGTTGCTCCAGACTGGCTCTTGCTCCCTTCCAGAAGAGGAGCACCCCGGACCCTCCTGGTCCACTCAAGACGCCATTTTGAGTCCACCGCGTGGGCTTGAATTAGCCAAGGCTTTGTTGCCCAATCCTGGGTTCTTCGACGCCGACAGCTTCATCCATCGTGGGACAGCTCGCCTCTCCATCCTGGTCGCCGACAACGCCTCCTGGTCCGTGAGATCTGCAGAGCACAGCGTCGCCCACTCACCTAGTCGAGGTGACTACCATCCGGTGCCCTCCTGGTACCCACTGACTACTGGCTAGTAGTCACGAACTTGGTCCCCTCTGCTTTCAGGTGTCATCCATCTTCCAGATCCAGGCTTGGATCACTTCGAACTATTTTCACTGGTCGCCTGCCAGCATCTTTCTTCCAGGCTCCTGGTCCGGCAACGAGGATTCCCGACGTCTTTTGAGACCTATGCAGCTGCAGCCCCTGGGCTAGGTAACTTCGGCATTTCGGTGCCCCAGCATAGCCTCACTATCCAAGGGTCAGGATCCACTGTCGTTTTCTCCCTACCAGGTCGGGTTCGCCCGTGAACACTAACTTTAGCGTTACTAGCTACCATAGACTTTGTCCCGCATCCCGCGTGAGAGTGCACACTCTGCACCCGAGTCCCCTAGGCCTCCTAGAAGTAATCTAACGATTCCACAGTCAAGTCCTAGCGATTCCAAAGCCTATTAGTACTGTACTTACCTGCTAGTAATTTCGCATTCCACTTTTAAAGTATATGGTTTTTCGTGCCCCTCGGGCATTTGTGTATAACGTGCTAACTTAAGTATTTTCGTAAGAGTTTTGTTGTGTGCCTAGCACCCTGTCCTCATAAAGAGTACAGGGCTGTTGTGATTCTAATAAATACATTGTTTATTTTCATAACACTTGTGTGGTGTCCTTTCCCTGGGTGTTCAAGGGGTAATGTGATGGTAAAACAGCTGGCTTACCACGCCCTCTAGAGTCTTAGCCTTAGACTGCTCGTATCCATGCTACTAGGATAGCTGGTCTATAAGGTTGACTTACAACCAATCATCAATAAGGGTTGTTTGGACTGATATATAGTGATCACTAGAATAGTGAACACTGCACATCAGGCCAACTTCTCACACTATACAAGAGCCATTCATACAAATTCATTGAAACAGGGTAGTGCTTCGCACTAACCCCAAGTTCCTTCCGAAGGTGGGGTCACAGTTTCATGTCAACCAAACTATTGAACTGCCCGCATTCTTTCAAAACCCACAAACAGTAGCGGAAAGAATGCTCCATACGTTGGACGTAAAAAGGGCACTCATGTACTACATTGACAGAACACAATTTAGAAAGACACTGCAACTTTTTGTTGCCTTCTCAGCCCAGCACAAAGCCAACCCTATTTCCAAGGCAGGAATAGCCAGATGGGATCGTTAAGTGCATTCAGATTTGTTATCAAAAAGCTAAACTTACTTTAACGGTCCCCCCAAGAGCGCACTCCACACGCAAGTTGGGGGCCTCCATGGCTTTCCTGGGGAACATTCCTTTGGAAGACATTTGTAGAGCAGCCACGTGGTCTACACCACACACGTTTACAAAACATTACTGTGTTGATGTGCATTCCAAGCAGCAGGCAGCTGTAGGTCAGGCTGTTCTCAAAACACTTTTTCAGACTTCTGCAGCTGGCACGGGCAGCCGCCGTTGATGGAGGGACTGCTATGTATTCTATGCAATAGATATGAATTTAGCAGCCCACATGCCTCGAACTGAATATGCTACTTACCAGTATGCATCTGTTCTTGGCATGTAGGGCTGCTAACATTCATATCGCCCACCCTCCTCCCCGGTGCCCGTAGCGGCTGCAGATCCTTCTTGCATTCAATCATTAGCATGGACATCATTTACACTATTTCACTCCATCTCTGCCACAATGGCTAAAAACAATCTGGGGATGGAGTCGATGCCCATGCGCACTGTAGTCCAGGGGAGGAGCCACCTATCTCGTGATACTTCGAAGACTCTTCCAGGACAACAATGTGCAATCATCCGGACCCAACACTAGGCGGCGATCTATGCAATAGATATGAATGTTAGCAGCCCTACATGCCAAGAACAGATGCATACTGGTAAGTAGCATATTCATTCTACACACAATTTAGCATTGAGCTCAATGGATTTCCTTATATAAACACAGTTGATTACTTTGGCTCACCTGGCATTTACAGGCTATTCACCGGCGCCCATTCTACAGAGCCTACACCTCGCCGCACCCGCTCCGCGGGTGCCGCTTCGCGTGCAAGGACTCAGGACACCGCGGGTGAGAGGCGCTAGCGGGGCTGCGAGCGTGCAGGGACTCCAGGAACCAGGAGTCCCTGCGAGACCGTCCTCCAGCTTCCGGTCCGCTCTCCCTGCTGGCCCTCCCCCCGCCATCGAGGAGTGAAAAGCTACCCTCTTTGCCTGTTCCGTGGGAGACCATTTCAACTTTTCGGCAGACAGCAGGCTCACCTGGCATTTACAGGCTATTCACCGGCGCCCATTCTACAGAGCCTGCACCTCGCCGCACCCGCTCCGCGGGTGCCGCTTCGCGTGCAAGGACTCAGGACACCGCGGGTGAGAGGCGCTAGCGGGGCTGCGAGCGTGCAGGGACTCCAGGAACCAGGAGTCCCTGCGAGACCGTCCTCCAGCTTCCGGTCCGCTCTCCCTGCTGGCCCTCCCCCCGCCATCTACGCCCCTATAACTTTCCTTGTCCCTCCCGCAGCGCGGGACGCAGCCTGGGGCGAAGACTGGGCAAAGACTGGGACGTTTGAGGCCGTTCGAGGTCTAAGAGGGCTGGGCCACGCCCCTTGGTTGGTGCATTATACAGTTTTATTGGTGTAATATTTTACATTTAGCTACTACTAGAAAGTCTTCCATGGGGAATATTGCTTCTGCCCGCACCCCCGAGCATACAGTAGGTCCGCGGCCATTATTGACAACGGCTGTCATCCATCCAGCTCCTTCTACTACCCCTTCAATATCCCCTTTGATCCATTCACCCACTCCATTGGAACCAATTAAGGATCCTGTCCCATTAACTTGCATGTCAGGCACTTTGTATCCCCCTAAAATTAATTCATTTATGAATATAGGCAGGGCCAGGAAAACGGCAATTTATAAAAAGAAATGCATTGCCAGGGCCATTCATGCGCGGAAAAAAGCGAAAATTGCTAGATCACAGTTTTTCAATAGCAGAAGGGCACTAGGATCTCTTGGGACAAAGGATGACAGTATGAAAATTAATCCTGGCACTCTGGGTGGGGCAGCCGCTCCGGATTTAAACATCTCCGCGGATGATAGCATCCTGGTTGCCTCCCCAGGGACGAATAGAACGAATGATCCGATGGTTCAAGTGGGTGGATCACTAAATGATAGAGGGGGAGATGAAGATTTCCTCAATATAGTTTGGGGCACGTTAAAACAGCTACTTACCCCCTTGGAATTAAGGCTTTCTCGTATAGAGAATAATCTGTTAGAAATGGATAGGACCATAGTTACCTTGGCCAGCCTGAGCCTAAAGGAAATGGAAGCTAAACGTACCAGTGAGACTGATTTATCCCCCCAGATAAAAGAACCAGTATCCTTACCACTACCCTTACAAATACCTCAAAATATTCCTATGCCCTTACCAATAGCAAAACCCATACCGAAGCCACGCACCACTGTTGCAAACCAGACTGTATCAACCCCTAGTTCTGTTGCACCAAAATTATGTCCCTTGCCTAATCCAGCCCATAGGCAGAATCCTAACTTACGAGCCGCTCCACAACACGGCAAAAGGCAAAACTATCTGAATAATTTTCAGCGGCCGTCCAGTCGCCCCAATTTTCGTGGTGGTTTTATTGATCTTCCACCAGAAGCCGGGCCTTATGTCACTATACTAGCTGGAGTTCCTGAGTTGGACCAGAATTCCCAGGAGAACCACCATTCCCTGAAAAATAAAGTCATTCATTGGCTTAATTCCAACACACAGCTCCCTGTCCATCAAAGAAGCAGTATATTAATGGTCCGAAGAGTGCCATGGATAGGCTCCACACCCAAGTCCTTGGCAGGTGACTGTATTATTGTTTCTTTTGCTGACCCTTACACAGCACAGAACATATGTGCGCGGCCATCGTATGAAGTTAACCCTACAATAGTTATGAGACCCCTTACCTTCTTTTACCCTCCAAGAAATCACCATGCGAAGGAAGGTTCATGGACTATTGTCCAGAACACCGGACGGACAACAAATAGGTCCGATGGATATAGCCAGCAAAATTGGTGGCAAGGGGCACCCACTACCAACATGTTTGGTTCCCTGCAGGAGGTGGCAGGATGGTTTCCAAATAATATTCCTTTAAGAAATCGTTTTGATCCACTTGTGGGCATGGATGAGCAAGATTGACCACCACAATATTCTCCTGGTAATGCCCTGATAATAGGAGAGCCCAGCCAGAGGGAGAAGGGAGAAAGTCGTAACGATAACCCATGGGAGAATGTTCCCATCGGTGACGATCGTGCTTCCAACCCCCAAGCCCCTGAGGCTGGTATCAACATAGAAAGTGCATCAAGTGCAACTATCCAATGGCAAGTTCCGGAAGTACCACTTAAGCCAGCCACAAAGATCCAAAGTGAACAAAGGATGTGCCTAATTTCATGGAATATTGCTGGGCTTGCTCCAAGACTGGAGGATGAGGCATGGTTAGATTTTGTGGGTGTCTGACTTTTGTGCCTCCAGGAAACATTGAGCCGTTGCGCACAGGATATTGAGGGCTTTCGAGCCCTTAATACCCTAGCGGTACCTTCACAAGCTGGTAGGGCAAAAAGTGGTCTAATGACAGCAACCTCATTAAAACTGTGTAAACTTGTAATTTCCAAGATAGTTGACACCCCATGGTTTCAAGTGCTGATGTTGGTCAATTTGTTTCCTGAACCGTTGTTATTGATTAATTGGTACTATAACATCTTTGATAATAACGAGACAACTGTAATGTTGAAGCTGGAGGAGGCCATAGCCAGGGCACGTCACGAGCAACCCCTACTTTTTGTCATCTGGGTGGGAGACTTCAACTGCTCTTTATGCACCCATGGGGACTCGAAGGTGTGTGGTTTGAGAGACTCTCATGACCTTCCTTTGACACACTTTAAACACACACCCCAGGGGGACGCTTTAAATAATATCATCATTTTGAATGACCTATCTATAGTGGAACCCTGGGTTGGTCCAGACTCGGCCCCGATACCAACTTTTCGGGGAAGTAGAGGCACGATGAGTTTCATTGACTTTGTAATTATCTCCAGTGGGTATTTCCACTATGTTGATAAACTGAAAGTAATTGCTAATGCTGCCAGTGACCACAACCCTTTAACCCTATCCCTCCTTTGTCCTGTTAAACGCAAACATCCTGTCTGGGATCAACCTATAAAATGTAACAGGAATCAAGGTATCACTCTTAAATGGGGTAAAATAGACGCAGCAGGCCTTGAGGCAGAGATTATAACCGGATATAGCTCAGAATATGATGCATGTCTATCACCAACAGCGAACCCCGAAAAGGTTATAGGGAATTTTGAATTATGTGGGCATGTAGCCGAACGCCTTACAAAACCAATTGGGAAAAATAAAAGGTCAGGGCCCAGATGGTTTGATGCTGCATGCTCAGCAACACATAGATCCCTGAAAGTGGCATTAAAACAAAAACCTAGGGATATAGATTTGGTTAGGGCATCTAGATTGGCCTATAAAGAAGCAATAAGAATAAGGAAGCTGGACTTAAAAAATCTGGCTTGGGAAGACTTAGAAAAGGCCTCTGATTTGAAGGACAGCAGGCTATTTTGGGAAGTAATTAATCGCCCTCTTTTCATAAGTAATGGTAAGGACAATATTGTGATGCAGATCGCATGTGAAACATGGGAATCACATTTTGGGGCTATTTTTAATCCACATGGAACTTCACTTAACGAACCGTCATTGGGAGACCCTAGGGAACTGGTGGTTTCGCAATCATCTTTGTCCCTGAGCTTATCACTCACCCTGCAAGAAGTGGAAGATGATCTGTCGAAAGGTATATCATTAAAAGCTCCCGGCCCTGATCTAGTGCCATTGGACTTTTTTAAGCACAATGTTAAGATTTGGGCCCCTCTTTTATTAAATGTATTTAGAGCAGTTGTTATTAGTCGTATTCCATCATCATGGAAGGAGGCAGTAGTGGTGCCGATTTTCAAGAAAGGCAATAGATCTGATCCCCGATGCTATCGCCCAATCTCATTAATTGATGCATCATGTAAGATATTGGGTAGGGTTATCTTAGCCAGATTGGAAACATGGGCAGATTCGGTGGGCCTTATTGTAAACTCCCAATATGGGTTTAGGAAAGGCAAAGGTACTGTCGAACAGTGCCTGAACCTGGCATTGATTATAGGGAAACACATGAAGGCAGTGAATTCTTCCATCCATCTTGCCTTCATGGACCTCTCAAGTGCATTCGACACTGTGTGCCGAAGCAAGCTGTGGAAGATGATGGAGGATATGGGTTTCGAGGAACCCTTGGTCTACCTGCTCCGTAGACTCCATGAAGCAACCACTGTAGCCATAAGGTTCGGGCCAGGGGGAGAGAAAACTAAGTCTATTCCCTCGACTGAGGGCGTCCGTCAAGGATGTATATTAGCCCCCTTTTTGTTCCTAGTCTATACTAATGGGCTGGAAAAATACCTGGTGGACCACTGCCATGATTTTCCAAAGGTTAATGGTAGGAGTATACCGATGCTTTCTTATGCCGATGATACGGTATTAATGACTCTCACAGGAAATAGTATGCAGCATTGTCTTGATGCCTTCCATAACTTTATGTTGGACCTAGACCTGAAGGTAAATTTCACCAAATCCTTCGCTATGGTCTGTGGCCCAAAGGGCACCAAAACCAGAAAGTTCGTAGTAAACCACTGCACCATTGAAAAGGTGGAAAACTTTAACTATCTGGGAAATCTTTTTAACAACAAATTAAGTTGGGCCCCGTTAATGAAGACTCGAGTCCAGAGTGCTAGTCGCTCTATCGAAGGTCTGTTTCGTTTCTGTGGGAAGTTAGGTCAAAAACCTGTCAAACATTTAAAAACCCTGTATAAAGCAAAATGCTTGTCGGTAGCTATCTATGGGGCAGGGGTCTGGGGAACCGAAAGCCCAGATACAATACAAATTATGGAGAATAAATTTTTAAAACGTGTATTGGCCATTCCACTAAGTTCCTCAAATAGATTCGCCCATGATGAGATAGGTCTGAGTTATGTGAGTGACACTATTCGCCTTTCCCCCCTATTACTATGGAGCAAAATATGGCTATCAGAGGATCTACAATTGTCTAGAGACATCCTTCGGGATTGTCTAAAACTGACACACATGAATAAGATCCCATGGTTATCTTATGTAAATGAAACACTTCACAAAATTGGCCTGGGTGACATTTTTGATAACCCCGAAAACATTCAGGGAGATATTAAATCCGTCATCAAATCAAGTTATTGGAAATCCTCATTTTTGCACTCCTTGGTTAGCCCTCACGAATTTAAGGTTACTTTACAGCATCAGTTTTACTTAACCTTTACAAATCATGTGCAATGGCGATTCTATTTGACAAGGTTTAGGTTACACATTTTGCATTTTCTTTTTGCGTTTCCTAGACAGGGGAGCTGGTGTGAGAGACTGCCCCCCTGTCCTTGTAATAATAGAATTAGCCAAAGCACGATGCATGTTGTTCTTTTCTGCTCTTTATATAAGGATCCGAGAATGAGGTTTATTAAGCCGATCCTTAAGGAAAAACAACCTTGCCACTATAAAGAGGGCTATGACCATTTGTTAGCTCTGTCTACATCTGATGTTTGTTGTGCAATGCTAAATTTTATACGTGTGTCACTCTTGATCAGAAAACGGTATAGTTAATTTTGGCTCCTAGAATTAGTTTTGTTGCCCAGGTATACTGTTGTTTTATGGTTTTTTCCTTGACTTTTAATACAACACTGATATGAAGTACTTATGATTAATTTAACCTGATCGAATAGCTATGGGCTATAACTGTGACTATTAATCAATGTATTTTATTAATTTACTGTATAAATTTAAAACTGCTTCTGAATGAATTCTAAAGTATGTTCTGAAATGTATTATCTGACTTTTATGATTCTTGTGTGAATCGAATAAAGTTTTTGAAACGATTACTTTGTAGATTACTTTGGTAATCCCAGGACTGGCTCCCAGGTTCAGTCCTGGGGTCTAAGCTGAAACCAGTTTAGCAAACACGTTTTAGGTATTGTAGTGGTTTTTCAGGAATAAAAAGCTATTTTAAAAGTTCACACTTAAAAACTTCATCAGAAATCTGGCAAAGTTATCCAATGGGAGAAAATTCAGGTTACAGGTAAAGTACGATCTCGTTACTTTTGTAATCCAGTACTGGTCTCCTGGGGCCAGCACTGGGGTCTCAACTCAAAACAGGTAAGTAATTAAGTTTCAGTATTTTGTATGATTTTTAAAGGATATTTCTAGTTTTCAAAAGTAGACACAGAATAAATTTCATAGAAAAGCTGACAATGGATTCCTTTGGAGAAAATACAAGTTACCAGTAAACCCGCTATGGATTACTTTTGCGTTTCAGCACTGGGCTATAAGGTACAGTACTGGCTCCTCCTGATCACAGGTGAGTATTTCGGAATTCGGAAGTCGGATGATATTTTAGGAATATTTCAAGTTTTCAAAAGTAGACACTCAAAAGATTTTTCGAGTCAAAGCAGTCAATGTTATTCAATGGCGGGTAAGTGAGTTACCGGTTTCCTGGTGAGTCCTCGACTGGTGAAGTTGTGGTTCTGGGCATAGACTCAGGGGACCCCCGGGGTCAGGTAGGTTCAGTTGGTTCACCCTCAGCGGCGCAGGGGCGGCCGGGTGCAGAGGTACTTAGGCCCAATGTTATCCAATGGGGGACGGGGGACGGGTGCTCCGGTTGGTGGCTGCTGGCTAGCAGGCCACGCGGCTGTGGGAGCTGGGCTCCTGGTTACTTGCTTAGGGCAAGGGGGGGAAGCAGGATAGGACAAAGGTGGCACAGCCAGCTGTGCTCAGGCAGCTGGGTGCAGGGTGCTTTTGAGCCATCGGGCGCTCAATGTCAAAGGTCAAAAGGGAACAAAGGCTGCAGGCTCGGGGGTGGAGACTCTCTAGGGGCGACCAGCACGTTGAGAGGTAATTTGGGATCTTGGAGCACAGGTAGGTACCCCAAAGGGAGGCACGGGGAGCTGTAGGGCACTGGGTGCAGGGGTGTCTTCGGGTGTCGGAAAAGCTTACCCTCAGCTGGTCGCGGTTGGGGGGGCCCCTGGTTCCGAATCTGCAGGCGTCGTCTGGTTCGTAGAGGAGGGTCTTTGGGCACTGGACTTCGGGTCCCAGTCGCCGGGGGGACGTCCTCGTGGTCTTGGATCACTCTGGCACGGGCCAGGCTCGGCGGGTGCAGAGTGGGCTGGTCGGGAACTTACTGGCTGGCACAATTTATTTATTTATTCAAAGTTTTATATAGCGCGAACAAGATCCTTACAGATATCAGAGCGCTTCACAGACAGGGGTAGGGGCAGCAGGAATGAACAAGATAATGGGAGCAGTATAGTAATCACTAACATAATAGGATAACCGTAATGTACAGAAACATATCAATATACAATCAGGTAAACAAGTAATGAGGGGGTTGTTGCAGCAGAGCCTCTGCTGATGAGAGTCCCAGTCTTTAAGAGGGTCAAGGCAGGCCGGTACTCCGGGTGTCCCAAGGTAGCTGTCCACAGGAGTCGCTGGGATTTAGGCATGAGCAGGTTCCATGATAGACTGGCCGGTAGGGCTGGGGCCAAGTCAGTTGTTGTCGCCCTGTTAGCAGCTGTGCAGCGCGTCTTCTTGATCTTTTCTTATTGTGGTATCGGGATCTGAGGAAGGAAGGTTCAGGGAGCCCCTAAATACTGAATTTAGGGGCGTTACAGGTAGGGCAAGGGCAGGGACCAATAGGTCCCTGTCCTGGAGTGGGTACAGCCCCTAGCCTGCTCCTCTCCTGTGGGAGGGGGGCAAGGGCCTAGCTGGGATTGGGCAGGGCTCCCCATCTTCAAGATGGCCGGATCCCGGGGTCGTGCTAAACCTTGTCTCCCCCACCTGAGGGCTGGGGTTGGCACAGGCTGGCACACCCCCCTTCCTGACGTAGTTTTTCCAGCCAGTCTTCCTGCTAGAATGGGGGTCATTACTGGTGGGGGGCCAGTTGCTGGGTACAGCAAATGGTCTGGAGAAGCTCACAGTGGCGGCATGCCTTTGAAGCTTCCCCCTGCCCATCCTGGGGGAGGAGATCTAGCACCCCGCCCAGGATGTGCTTTGTTGCAGGCCCAGGAGAGCGGGGGGCTCTCCACCCAGGGGTCCAGCAACATGTCTGCTGTGTGGCAGCCTCTGCAGCTACTCAGCCCAGACGTGGATTGTAGGTTGTTTTCAGAGGGCATCTCTAAGATGCCCTCTGGTGCACTTTACATTAAATACCACTCTGGCATCAGTGCGGGTTTAATGTGCTGAGAAGTTTGGTACCAAACTTGTCAGTCTTCAGTGTAGCCATTATGGTGCTGTGGAGTTCGTACTGACAACCTCCCAGCACCATATACTCTTAATGGCATCACTGCACTTAGTGCCCAGGAGTGGCCCTGGGTACTGTAGGGGCACAGGGCTCATGCACCTGTGCCTACACCTCTGGCATAGGGCACCCAGCTAGAGGGGTGACTGAAGTATGCCAGGGCAGTGGGTTCTGTGGGCAGGGCACACAGGGATGTGTGCCATGTCGACTCTCGTTTTAGTTCTGTACTTAGGCACTCAGCCTGCAAAGGCAGTGTGTGGGTGCCAGGGTACAGGGCCCCTGAGGGTGGCACAATAAGTGCTTCAGCCCTCAGGGGTCTTCTCTGGTCACCATGCCCTGGGTACCTAGGGTACCATTTACTAAGCGCTGACAGGTGGCTAGAGATGCCAATTGGGTTTCTAGTGTCAGCACAGTTTTAGGGAAGGAACACAGGCCCTGGGATCCTGGTTGGCAGGAACCCAGGGCACACTCAGTCAAAGCACAACAGCAGTTAAAAAAAAAAAAGTAGGGGCATACCAAGGCAAGAAAGATGGCACTTTCTCACGATAGGTTTTGCTCAGGGACCTCTGCCTGGCCAGCGACAATTAAGCAAACATATGAAACCAGCGTAGCTGAAGACGGGGTGCTTAAGAGTCCATGTTTTGAGGACAGTTCTTTAGGGGAAGCTGCTGCATTCCTGCCGCCCCCACAAACACACCTTTGTATCTGTTAGTGGTTCACCTGCCATCCGGGGTCCACTACGGTTACAAGAACATCTGGCTGAGCACAGCTCTGTTGGGCATTATGGGGTGCTCCCTCGCTGGAAGCTTGAACATTTAAATGAGGGCTCCTGCGCTTTTCCTTGATGTGCTGTTGTCCTTTTTCATTTTTATTTATTGCCCACCCGGGCACCCTGCCAGCCTTCAAGTGTTGGGGTCAGCCCAGTGAGGCCACCCCTGGCTGCCCCTGATACCAAACATCTTTGATTTCTGTGAAGCAATTGTGTAGCTGGTAACTTGTAATTGACAGTGTCCAGTACTTAAGATGGCTTACCTGTTCACATGAAACATCTAAGAATCAACTTAGACATTACAGGGGCATATATGCTAATGCAGATAAATCCACACATGTAATACAATGCACCCTGCCTTAGGGCTGGAAGGCCTGTTGTAGGTGTGACTTGCATATATTGAAAGCAGTATCTGCCGGCATGGTACACATGTGCCATGTTTTTAGGTTGAGCCTAGCACAGTGATTCTCTAGGAGATGACCTTTAGAAATCGGTCTGCCCTTTTGTTACACTTGTGCTTGTGCTGGCATCTACCTTGCAGCATTGTGCAGTGGCAATCTGTTATCAATTAGCACGGCCGCGCGCGCTTGTTCTTTCAAAGGCAGAAGCCAATGAGTATGGCTTATCACAGTTCAAAATAACACTGCAGAAATGGAGGTCACTTCTGAAGGTTCTTTCCTAGCAGACTGCTACACAGGCATTTACATTTTTTTTTATCCCATTAGAAATTGTTGTAGCATTTGGAGCAGAACATGTAGACCTTCAGGGGGAAAGCACTTCATTGTCTAATGCATTTTATTCAATGCTGAGTTTTAACAGGGAGAAATTTGAGCTGCTTAGGGTCAAGGCAACATTTAAAAGGTTAAAAGCTGTCCACGGAGGTTACAGTGCCTATGAAAGCAAGCTAGATTATGCTTGAAGACGGATGAAGAAAACAATAATTGAGAAACTGCCACCCTTTAAAAAGATTGTTCGAGGCATATGAGCTGCAGATCGTACACTTTTGCAATAGATCGCCACCTGGTGTTGGGCTCGGATGATTGCAGGTTGTTGTCTTCTTGGAAGAAGTCTTTGTAGTCACGAGATAGGTGACTCCTCCCTTGGACAATACTGCGCATGGTCATCGACTCCATCTTCAGATTGTTTTTTCCGCCACTGGGTTCGGATGAAAGTTTTCCGCTCCGGCTAGAAAAGACTTTTTCAGCAACTTCGAAGCGTAAAAACTTTATACAAACATTTTTGACATCGAATAGACTTTTCGACATCACCAGCTACATTCCGGTGCATCGACGCGGGTGGTTGGGCCTATCGGCGCCGTACGGCCTACGCCTCATGGACAGAACTCCATTCAAGAGATACCAGGTATGTCGAGCAAAATTCCCTCATAGTGACCATCACGAGGTCTGCAACCTCTGTTTATCGCCGGATCACGACGAGTCGACCTGCACAGCCTGTGCATCCTTCCGATCGAAGAAGACCATTCGGGATCGGAGGGCACATCGACACGAGATGAGAACGGCCCCAGCACCGGAGGCCATCTTCGAGGAGGAGATCGTCGAAGAGGATATCTCCGAGGACGAGGCTCCACTCGCCGCCGAGGAAGACTCTCCTGATCTCCAGATCTTATCAGAGGCAGAGGACTCAGATGACTCAATTCCATCTCGTCAACCCGTGAGTACTCTTGCCCCTGCACAACAGACACTACCCAAGCCAAAGGCAACGGTCAGCACTCCGCCCATGGGGCCCAGTCGAGACCGAAATATTCCCTCAAGCGCCCCGCCTTCGGGCTCGGCTCAGAGGAAAACTACGCCTTCCGATGCCTCAGCACTGACAAAACCACACGTGCCGATTCCACCTCTTTCATCGGCATACACGTCCTTCGACACCGAAGCCAAAACGCCCGTCGGTGCCCAAAGACAAAGATCCTTCGGCAACCAAACCAAAAGATGCACCGATGCCTAAGCCGAAAACTGTACCGGATCCGCAAAAAGCTCTGGATCCAAAACCTTCCGGGTCCAAAAATAAAGATGGAAAGCCAGCGTCCGAAGCCTCAAGGCCAATGAGACCGGTCTCTATTCCAAAAACTCCAACATCGGTACCACAGACTCCATGGCCTGATTCTGAGACACCAAAACCCTCTAAGAAGCCTACCAAGCCAAAACCACCTTCGGCACCGAAAAATTTGCACGGGACTCTGTAACGCCTCCTACAACAAAAAACACAAAACAACCCCTATCGGCACCGAAAAAATCGACGCCGAAGAAGGTGCAGAGGAAGAACTGTTTAGACCAGATCCTAAACAAGAGTCCATATCAACCCAAAAACTGGACATGTTGAAGCTATTCCTTACAAGAAGAGACCAGCAGACACCACTTCTACCTGTGGGTCCTGCCCTGCCAAAAAGAAAGATTGTGCAACTTCTCCAATGCACCCTTCCTCTCCTTCACCTTCTTCCTCTCCTCTCCTTCACCTTCTTCCTCCCTCCTTATATTTCACCTGCAGTTTCTCCTGTTCAATCTCCTGCATCATCACACCACACTGATGAGGAGTATGATCTAGGTGGAGGGAATGACATAACGGAGCCAAATGCATACCCTGTATATGAAGATATCTATGCAGATACATATCCTAGAGGATGATTTATGACTTCCCACCACACAATGTCACCGACATTCCTGATACTCAATCCTACCCAACAAAACCTTCCCCTCCAGAAGATAGTATTGGGTTTAATCATCTCTTAAATAGAGCTGCCCTTTACCACGGGGTTTCAATGCACTCTGATGTTATTGATGAGGATTTTTTACTTGATACATTTGAGCAGTCACAAAGGTCTACACAAATACTACCCATTATCAAAGTCATTAAACATGCTCCAGAAGTATTTAAAGACCCGGTACGTTGTAGAGTATTAAATCCAAGAATAGAAAAGAAATCTAGACCAGCACCATCTGATCCAGTCTATATTAAGGGACATCTGCCACTAGACTCTTTAGTAGTGTCCAATGCACGGAAAGGGGCTAATTCCCAGACTTCTGTTATTGATGCGTCAGGGAAACCGATTGCTGCGCAGGCTACAAATATATGGCGCATAGCAAATACACAAGCCCTGCTCTCACGCTATGACAGGGCTCACTACGACCAACTAGAAAAACTGCTAGAGCACCTCCCAGATCAATACAAAGATCAGGCAACAGAGCTCGTGCAAGAAGGCAAATTTATATCTAATGCCTCAATTAAATGTGCACTAGATGTAGCTGACACAGCATCCAGAAGAGCAGTCAATACTAGTGTTATACTCAGACGACATGCGTGGTTTTGCAGCATGAATCTTTCTGGATTTACTATGCTGTGCATTATTCCGCGGTATTGTGGTTGTGTCCGGATTCTAAGTCTTTTATTTCTTTCTTTTTTTTCGTTGCCCCGGTGGCCGTCAACGTCCCACCTTTTGGTGTATTTCCGATGACGTCGGCATGCTTCCTGCGGAAGCTCCCACTCTTGGGTGCCATCTTCAGATTCTTTTTTCCGCGGTGGGGTCTGGATTGTTCCCGAAAGGGATCCAGACATTTTTTGGAGAAAGAAGAAAAATAAGCACCTTTTGCAAGAAAAGAGATTGAGAAGACTACAGGAGACTACACCATCGAAGAGGACGACAAAGGAGAAGAAGAACTTCAAGATCTTCAAGAACTTCGACGTCCATCGGAGATTGCAAGATCAGGGGGCCCCCTGAACGCATGAGACGTACAACACTCCTTTCAAATTCTGCCGTAATTGCCACCTCAAGTACACGCAGAAGGACCAGCACCCGGTCTGCAACCTTTGCTTACCGGTCGACCACGAGAGCGAGGACTGCAACGCCTACTCAGCCTTCACGCCGAAGACCCTTTGATGTCGAACAGCCGCCTGAAACTGAACTCAGACAAGACGGAAGTCCTCATCCTGGGATCCTCACCCTCCGCCTGGGACGACTCCTGGTGGCCCCCCGCCCTGGGCAGCGCACCCAAACCAACTGACCACGCACGCAACCTGGGCTTCATCCTGGACTCCTCCCTCTCCATGACCAGACAAGTCAACGCCGTCTCCTCGTCGTGCTTCCACATCCTGCGAATGCTACGCAAGATCTTCCGATGGATCCCCACCGAGACCAGGAAGACGGTCACCCAGGCCCTCGTCACCAGCCGTCTGGACTACGGCAATTCCCTCTACGCCGGAACCACCGCCAAACTCCAGAAGAGACTCCAGCGGATCCAGAACACCTCAGCACGACTCATCCTGGACATCCCCCGCCGCAGCCACATCTCCGGACACCTGAGAGACCTGCACTGGCTCCCGGTCAACAAGAGAATCACCTTCCGGCTCCTCACCCACGCACACAAAGCCTTACACAACCAAGGACCAGGATACCTCAACAGCCGCCTCAACTTCTACGCTCCCACGCGCCAGCTTCGATCGACCAGCCACGCCCTCGCCGCCGTCCCCCGCATCCGAAGAGCCACCACAGGAGGAAGGTCCTTCTCCTACCTGGCCGCCAAGACTTGGAACTCCCTTCCGACCCACCTCCGCCTGACCCAGGACCACCTCGCCTTCCGGAAGCAGCTCAAGACCTGGCTATTCGAGCAGTAGCGGACCCCCCCCCCCCCCAGCGCCTTGAGACCCTCTGGGTGAGTAGTGCGCTATACAAATGCTCCGATTGATTGATTGATTGATTGAGTGAGAGAGACAGAGGATAGCCAACGCCACCATGCAGGCAGGGGACAGCCACCGTCCCTTCGAGACCTGGGGCTATCAGACGAGGAGGACAACGCCGCCGCCGAACACGACGGCTACACGGTCGTAGAGACCGATATTACGAAGACTGCAAAGAAGGTAGGAGACTCTACGGCCCCTAAGGCACCGAGAGACCCAGAGTCTTGAAAAAGTGAGGGCAAAACCTCAAGCGCCCAGGCCGAAAACTTCGGCTTCTGCGGCTACACCAAGGCACAGCGGATCCTCCGAGAAGGACTCCCAGGCGCCGAGAGCTGGAGAACAGCAGAAGACATCAAAAATCGCCCCCGAAAAGGAGCGTTAGATGCCGAGGGAAAAAGACCCGATGAGCACTTCGGGGCCGACGAAGGACCCGAGAGCTAGCTCGGCACCGAAACCTTTGATGCCGAAAGTCGGCTCTGCGCCGACCTGTCCGCTGAAAAGAGCGGCCGAACCATTCGACGCAGACCACGCGGCCGAAATGGAGAAAAAGAAAAGTCGGCTCGAGGCCGAGATGGAAAACATCCTGCCGCGGAAAAAAGATTTCGACGCCAGGATGAAGGAATTCACAATCCCGACGAAACCTAGGATACAGGTGGTCGAGGAAACTGAGGAGGAGGACTATGACGTCGGACAGTCGGTGGGCGTCGAGACCTTCGACGACCAAGAAGAGGAGGAGGCCTCCTACTACGAGGATGAAGGAGACGACGACCGCAGGACGCTCCTCGGGTCTGCATCCTCGGAGACTCAGGAAAGAGAATGCAAGGACGTCGACACCGAAAGCCCAGAAGAAGCTGTCGACACGTATCCCTCGAGGCTCTCGCCGCCGGATGACATCGGAGTCTACAACACAGTCATCAGGAATGCAGCTGCAGTTTTCAAAGTAAAACTTGACGAAGAGAAGCAGAAAGCAGACTTCCTTCTCGAGACACTGCTCCCTACACAAACAAGGAGCCAGTTCCTGCCCATGGTCGACAGTGTCATGGCACAGGGGAAAGAGGCTTTCAAAGAACCGCCTACATGCAAAGCCGTCACGCCCAGGACGAAGAAAAAGTATAAACATTCCTCCAAGGACCCACCCTACATTCAGGGATCGGTCTCGGCAGACTCAATCATCGCAGCCACGGTAAGAAAGAGGGCCAATGTGCCTACTACTTCTGGGCTACCTCCCGACAAAAAACGCAAAAGGATGGACCTGGTGGGGAGAAGAATTGAACGGAATGCCGCAATGCACTGGCGCATGGCGAATTCCAATGCACTGCTCAACAGGCACCAATACCAGATCCTGGAAGAGCTGGGCCAGTTAATAAAGAACATGCCACATGAATTCAAGCAAAGAGCTGAAAACCTTGTAGAAGAAAGGAAGAATGTAGCCAATTCTTGCCTAAAAACTGCCCTGGACGGAGCAGACACCTCCAGCAGGCTCATGATGATGTGCATCACGGAAAGAAGGCAGGCCTGGCTCAATTTCGGGCTTCAAGCCAGAAGTGCAGTACAGCATCCTCAACACACCATTCAACGGAGAAACGTTGTTCGGGGCCCCAGTTGACGAGAAACTCAGCCAACTGAAGGATAACAAGACTGCAAGATCCATGGGGGCATTGCAGTTCAGAGGTACTAAAAGGAGCACCCCGTCACGAAGACCTAACGGGAGGGGAGGAAACCAGCCAGGAACATCACACCAGGGGTTCCAACAAGCCCACCAAGCAGACACCCAGACACAGCAGGGGCAGCATAAACAGTCCTGGCAGTACTAACCAAGAGGCCAGTCCTTTCCATGTGCCCACCCGAGCAAAAACATCCCAGGGTGGAGCACAAACACACCAGACAGGAGTTACGCGAATTAAACACCTGCGTACATGTAAGACCACTGGGAGGAAGACTGAAACACTTCAGGGAGTGGAAGAGTACAACACCAGACAAATGGGTACTCAACATCATACAGTACAGGTACTGCATAGAGTTGGAAGGAAAGCCAATGGTCAGAAAGCCAAAAAGGCCACTAGCAAGGAAAGACCTAGAGCTCCTTCGAGAAGAAGCAAGGGAACTCCTGCAAAAACAAGCCATAGAACCCAGTACCTTACAGGGAAAGGAAAAAGGGTGTATACTCCACATACTTCCTGGTACCAAAGGAGGACGAAACTGAGACCCATCTGTGAGAAGTTGGCCTGATATATAATGTTCACTATTCTAGTGAACACTTTGTATCAGTCCAAACAACCCTTATTGATGTTTGGTTGTAAGTCAACCTGATAGACCAGCTATCCTAGTAGCATGGACACGTGCAGTCTTTAGGCTAAACTCTAGAGGGCGTGTTAAGCCAGCTGTTTTACCATCACATTTACCCCTTGAACACCAAGTGAAAGGACACCACACAAGTTATGAAAAATAAAGTATATTTATTTATAACAAGACTACCCTGGCTCTTTATGAGACAGGGAGCTAAGCACACAACAAAACTCTTAAAGAAATACTTAAAGTCGCACAATTTACACAAATGCCCGAGGGGCACGAAAAACCATATACTACAAAAGTGGAATGCGAATTACTAGCAGGTAAGTAACTATTCTCATAGGCTCTAGGATCGCTAGGACTGGACTACTGAACCTTTAGATTACAAGCAGGAGGCCTAGGGACGTCGTGTGCAGAGTGGGAACTCTCACGCGTAAAGCGGGAAAAAGTCTATGGAGGCTAGTAAAAGCAAAGTTAGTGTTCTCGGGCGAACCCGACTAGGTAGGTCAAAAACGAAAGTGGATCTAGACACTTAGAGAGTTGGTCTACGCTGGAGCACCGTAGTACTCGGTTTACCTAGCCCAGGGGCTGCGGCTGCATAGGGTTCAAATGTCGTCGGGTTTCTTCGTTGATGAACCAGGGGCCTGAAGGAAGAAGTTGCTGGCAGGCGACCAGTGAAGAAGTTCGTGGGGATCCAAGCCTGGATCGAGGAAGAAGAAGACCTGTAAGCAGAGGGGACCAAGTTCTGAATCACTAGCCAGTGATTTAGGTGGGCACCAGAGTGGCACCGGACGAAGTCACCTCGACCAGGTGAGTGGGCGCTGCTGGGCTCTGCAGTCTCTCGGACCAGGAGGCGTTGTCGGCGACCAGGATGGAGGTGCGAGCTGTCCCACGAAGATATCTGCTGTCGACATTGCTGGACCCAGGATTGGGGCACAAGTCTTGGCAAATGCAAGCCCACGCGGTGGACTTAAAATGGCGTCTGGAGTGGACCAGGAGGGTCCGGGGTGCTCCTCTGTTGGAGGGGAGCAAGGGCCAGTCTGGAGCAACCAGACCAGCGGTGTTTGTCGTCGAAGTTCGTCGTCAGGGGGCCACTAGCCAACGGGCAAGTGACCTGGACAACGCGGTGAGCAGCAAAGAGCAGAAGGGCCCCACGCAGATCTCGTGGATGCAAGGGGGCTGAACTTCGGTGCTGGAGCTGCTCAGGGTCGGGTCTTCTCTTACCCCAAAGCACTCGGTCGAGGGTCACTCGGGAGTCGTGCTGGGCAAGCGTCGTGCAGTCTTGAAGATGGCCGGTCCCTCGAGGTCTTGTCACACCCACGGGTCTCAGCTGGGCTGAAGATGCAGGTAGAGGTCAGAGGTGCCAGGGAAGCCGGTTCTCGTCGAGCTGGGCAGTCTTGATCCGGAGGAGAGACTTACAGCAGACCGCGATGCTTGGATGGTGCCTGCTGCTGCAGGGTGACTACTCCTTAGTCACAAGGGAGAAATCTTGAGAAGAGTCTTGAGTTCCTTTCGTGGAAAGTCGGTTCAGGATTCAAAGATGATCTAGTTTGGAAGGGGGCCTGCTCCTACCTTTATCCTGGGAAAGGGGGCTGGCACGCGACTAAGTCCTGCCCTATGGGTGGGACTAGGAGGGGGGTGGTTACACCCCTCTCCTTTGGCGGGCTTTTCCCCAGATCAGGGACTGGAGTGCCCCTGGAACTGGTTCAAGCCGGCCTATGCACAGTGAGCACCGGGGTGCCACTTGCAGTCACCTTCCTCTAAAGCCCTGCCTACCTGGGATACACAAAACCCTGTCTGGGATGGTGCTGGCACCGCCCCTGACAGGAAACCCTTTGTCCAGGCCTCCGTTGCTGGAAGGACTCCAAGCAGCAGGAGGGCAGACTTGTGTCTCGGTGGCAGCATCCATTTTGTGAAGCTGAGGCTTGAGTTAACTTTAACCGGGTTTACAGCTACATACATGTCGTGTCCCTCTAGAAGGGTGGAATGCTAACCCCGTCGCCAGAATTGGCGAGGGGTTAGTATTCCAATTCGTATGACACCTTACTCGACATGTTTTGATAAAGCGATACCAGAGTTGGCATATAACCGCGAGGATTATAATGCACTTAAGAGTATATGGTATGCGATATCATGGAACAGCTATTAGGACTTGGTTCCGCAAGCTGCAAACGGGCTCAGCTCATGCCAGAGCACCATTTCACATTATTCCAAGCACTCTGCCTTCAGGATTGTTAAGGCCTGCCATAGGAGTGACTGATAGGAATATATGTGTCCATTTTAGGGTTAGATATAGGAATACTATATCTAAAGCAAAGGGTGTGTACACCACCTTGCCCCAGCTGCCAAGCAGCCAGTTGTGTATGTTTTAGTTAGTCAGCTCAGGGGTGGCATAATACATGCTGCAGCCCCTGGGAGACCTCTGGGTACACCTCTGCCCTGGTTACAGGGGCACAAGAGAGGGCCCAGTGCCAATTCAGTACCTGGGTACAATTTGGAATAGAGAGAACAGCTAGGCTGTGGGTCTGATTAGCAGGCCCACAGCCAGGGAAAGTCGTAAACCAGTGAAGCAAAAAAGCAAAAATCTGGGTGATCATAGGATTGCAGACCCTACTCTCCTACACCGTCCTGGACCTAAGATTCTTAAACAAGTTCGTAAGAACGCAAAAGTTCCAGATGACCTCCCTGCAGGAGGTACTTCCTCAATTGCAAGGCGGGGACTTCATGGTCACCATAGACCTAAAAGATGCCTACCTGCACATCCCAATGAACAGGGGCCACAAGCACCTCCTCAGATTCATCATCGGAGAAGACCACTACCAGTTCACAACCCTGGCGTTTGGACCCAAATCGGCACCAAGGGTTTTCACAAAGTGCCTCTCAACTGTCGCAGCACACCTGGGAAGGGATACACGTGTACCCCTAACTGGATGACTGGCTGATCAAAGCAAACTCATACAAAACGTGCAAGCAGCACGCACAGAGTGACCAGCACACTGATAAACCTAGGATTCTCCATCCTCTGGGGAAAATCCTCATTGGAACCAGAACAAATAAAAATCTTCCTGGGAGCACAGATCGACACCTTACAGAGCAAGGTGTTCCCCAGCGATAAGAGAACGAGAGCGCTCTTGAGGGAGACGCAGCTCTACCAGAAGGGGCAAGCTCAGACAGTGAGGACAGCGAGCAAAATCATGGGCATGATGGCATCATGCATACACCTAATTCCAAACGCACGGCTCTACATGAGACCTTTACAGGAATGGCTTCAGAAGCAATGGTCACAAGCTACAGGTCGTTGGGAGGATCTAGTGGTTGCAACGCACGCAGTGCAGAAAGAGATAGAATGGTGGAACATGGGGAACATAACAAGGGGGAAGCCTCTGACGCCACCAACGCCAACAGTGACCATCACCACAGACGCACCCCAGAAGGGATGGGTTGCTCACATGAAGGAATTCGAAGTAAGAGGTCTGTGAACACCAGCAGGTGCGGTCAGGCACATCAATTACCTGGAGTTGAAGACCGTTTTCCTGGCCGTAAAGGCCTTCCAGACAAAACTGTACAACCAGAGGGTGTTGATCCAGACAGACAACACAACAGCGATGTTTTACATCAACAAGCAGGGTGGGACACAATCTGCCCTGCTTTCGAAGCTAGCGCAGGAGATATGGAGATGGGCCATCCCACGCAAGATAGACCTGCTAGCCATACATCTACCAGGAAAGGACAATGTAGAAGCAGACTGGCTCAGCAGACAGACATCGGCATCCCACGAGTGGGAACTCAATGATTAAGAAACAAGAAGGCTTTTCGACAGGTGTGGGACACAGTCGGTAGACCTATTTGCAACACGCCAGAATGCAAAATGCTGAAACTTCGCATCCAGCAGCCCGGGAAGGGCTCCCTGGGAAATGCCCTATGGATAGACTGGTCCAGGACATTTGCCTACGCTGTCCCTCGATACCGCTGATGCACAAGGTACTCAGCAAGTGCAGAGCGAGCAACATGACCCTGATACTGGTCGCACCGCAGTGGGTCAGGCAGACATGGTACTCTCAGATCATGGAGATGACACAGAGTGCACCCCACAAATTCGGGAGAAGGAAAGACCTACTCTCCATGCAAAACGGAGAAGTGCTGCACCCGGAGCCAGAGAGCCTGAGCCTCGTAGCGTGGCTCCTGAGGACATAGTTTGCGCATTTGAAACTGCCAGAAAGCACCCTAAGGGTACTTCGGGAGGCACGAAGACCCAGCACACGGAAGTGCTACGTAGAGAAATCGAAGAGATTTACACTGTGGTGCAGGAGGGAAAAGCTACACAATAAGATGCAGAAGGACTCGACAGTGCTAAAGTACCTCACGCACCTGCTCGACAAAAATCTAAGCTCATCCTCACTGAGGGTTCACTTGGCAGCAATAGTCGCTTACACGAGAGGAGAAACGTGCAAGAGTTTCTTCACATCACAAGTTGTTAAAAGATTCCTGGAGGGAGCAAAGAGGATCGCACCACCTGCATGGAACCTTAACCTAGTCCTAACTGAACTCATGAAGGAACCTTTCGAGCCAATTCACAAGGCCTCCCTAGAAATGCTGACCATGAAAACTGCTTTCCTGGTAGCAATCACTTCACTGCGCAGAGTGAGCGAACTGCAGGCACTAACGCTACAAGAACCCTACATACAGATACACAACGATAGGGTGGTGATGAGAACGGACCCACACTTCATGCCAAAGGTGGTGTCAAGGTTCCACATGAACCAGACTATACAGATACCGAGTTTCTTCCAAAAACCGACAAGAAGAACTGAAAGAGCACTGCACACTCTGGACGCCAGAAGGGCAGTCATGCACTACATTGAGAGAACGAAGGAACACAGAAAAACAAAGCAGTTCTCTGTGTCCTTCGCTAACAGTTTCATGGGGAAACCAGTAACTAATGGAACAATTGCGCGATGGATCGCCCAAACAATACAGTTCTGCCACAAGCGGGCAGGACAGGAACTAGCAGAGCGGACACGTGCCAACTATACCAGGAAAAAGGAAGCTACAATAGCTTCCCTAGCTAACACGTCTATTCAGGACATATGCCTGGCGGCAACATGGGCTTCGGTGCACACGTTCACGAAGCACTACTGTGTGGATATACAGATGAACAAGGAAGCACAAGTCGGACAAAGGGTGCTTCAACACATATTCAATAACCAACGCTCATCTTCCACCCAGCCGCCACAAACATGAGAAACCGCTGCAAAGTCTATGCACAGCATAGTGAATCCAGAAAGATTCACGCTGCAAAACGGATAGTTTCTTACCTGTCTGTGTAGTTTTGCAGCTTGAAGATCTTTCTGGATTCACTAGCGAACCCACCCACCTCCACCAGAAAGATGAGGCTGGAAAGAAAAGGTGGTAGAAACAAGGACAAATACTTGGAAAGGAAACCTTAAAGGTTAAAGCGGTGAAATCACTTTAGTAGAACATTGCCATACCTTCGGTAACAAAACAAACACGAGAAAAAAGAATCCGAAGATGGCGCCCAAGAGTGGCAGCTTCCGCAGGAAGCGTGCCGACGTCACCGGAAATACACCAAAAGGTGGGACGTTGACGCCCACCTGGGCTACGAAAAAAGGAAAAAGAAAAGACTACGAATCCGGACCCAACCACAAGACCGCGGAATAATGCACAGCATAGTGAATCCAGAAAGATCTTCAAGCTGCAAAACTACACGGACAGGTAAACTATTCGTTACGCATATCAGGGTTTAAGACGGAGGTTCAGACTACAATCTTGAACCAGCCCTTCAATCAAAACCAATTGTTTAGGCTGGAAGTAGACACTACAGTGGAAAAATGAAAAAAGACAGACACAGCTAAGTCTATGGGTGCATTAGAATCCACACAGACTAGAAGTTCTTTTTGCCGCTCCTTTTATAGAGATGGCTCTAAGCAAACCGGCGCAGATACATCATCTTTCAAAACGCACACACAGACCTCCTCCAACAAAGGCTACTTTAGAGGAGGATACAGAGGCAATAATAAGGGAAGAGGTAGAGGTAACAACAACCTCTCCTCTTCCACTCCCAAACCGTAACTTCCCTCTGCCTCCCCTACAGCGTTCCACTCCTGTGGGGGGCTGATTATTACAGTTCCTACCTGTCTGGAACTCCATCACAACAGACAGGTGGGTGAGACAAATTATCCAACATGGCACTGCCTAGAACTCACAGTAACCCCCCCAAACATACCCCCAGGCAGCGTCCAATGTCTCCAGAGCATATGACTCTGCTTCAACAGGAAGTTCTAGCACTTCTACAAAAGGATGCTATTCAATTAGTTCCTTTAGGAGAACAGGGATCAGGAGTTTACTCCCTGTACTTTCTAACCCCCAAAAAGGACGGGACACTACGGCCAATTCTCGACCTCAGGCCCCTCAACCATTACAGACAATAAGATCATTTTCACATGATCACTTTACAAGTACTCCCACTACTACAACAAGGCGATTTTCTTTCAACACTAGACCTAAAGGACGCCTTTTTAGGTCTCGCGCCTGCGATGCATATGGCGAAGCCATATGCGCATCGCGCAGGCGCGATACTATAGTTGCCGGGTCTGCTTCCCAGGAGACAGGAGACTGGCACGCGCACGCTCAGGAAAGCGATCGGAGCCGGCCGCGCGCGTTCCCAATCTCCTGTCTCTCTGGGAAGCACACAAGCAAGCCCAGCAAGCCCCGCCAAGGCTCCACGAGCACGTCCCACGTGGGCGCCTACCACGAGGACAACCGCAGCACAGCCCCGCCGGATAGCGCGCGGCCCCGCGCAGCCCGCAAACTGCAAGCGGAAGCAGGTACAATTATTTTTTTTTTATTGTCAGACTAAAGTTGCTGTGAATTGAGCTCGTCCGGGGCACTTTGCCCCTCCCCAGCGAGTAGACTTTTCTTCCTGTGTAATTGGGACCAAACGCTGGGCCTTGGGCGCCAGGAGAGAAGGGCTGGGGCCTGCAGGTCATTAGTGAGGTGAGCAGAAGGGATCCGGCCCCGCCGAGAAGGCCTGCCGCGCCCGTTCAGCACCATGGGGCCTACGCCGAGAGCGCGCCTGTGATCCTGAGCACACCGGCCGGCCGGGCCTCCGCATGCAGCGCCTTGGAAAAGCCGGCAGGGAGGGCCACTGCCATGCTGAATCGCGCACCCCTGAAGATGGCGTGCGGTACGTGGGACCTGCGAGCCCGGGAGATGCCTCTGATTTTAAAGGAGCCCCTCTAACTGGGGGTGCGACGCTTTGCTGCAGGAGCCGGGGCCTTGCTTGCTGGACCTCCACAAGAAAGATGTAGCTGTCAATGGATGCGTCATAATGATTGGCATGAACTTCAGCTTGCAGGAGTTGCTGAACAAATTTGAAAAGGTAAGCTTAGTGGGTAAAGCACCTGCTCCTGAGACAGGAGCTTCGAGATTTCCAATGCATGATCCAGTACTTATCCTGTCCTGCATCCATTCAGGTTTTTATTGACATACTTGAAGTATTTCCCTTTTCCCAGCACTGTAAGAAATAGAATGCAAGCTAAAAGATGGCAGAGCCCGTACCCTGCATATTGCACCCCAGTTCGCAGCAGCAATCTAAGTATGCCCCGTGTCATGCATGAGTAACTGGGGCCTGCTAACAGCAGGCCTACGGACCCGTTCATCCTTCAGGAGTCAATCAGAAGGCTACTCTTGGGCAAACAAAGGCGCCTTTAATTCACAGCGCTTCGAAGATGCACGCTCTTGGCAGTGCGCCATACCTGGAGAGCAAGTTCCCTGTTCTTTCTTCCTTCCCCGGTTCTCTTGGTCCAAGCTCCCATTCCCCTGGTGTGCTGCAGCCTCCTTCCTGGAAGGCCACCTTGCCATTTATTTTATTTGTCATTGTAAGTTCAAAATCTGCTTCTCTGGAAGGTTTCAGGGCACACTGAAAAAGCACCTTTGACAGTGATTAATGTCAGACAACTTGTTGGCAGAGTGGAGCCGAGCGTTGTCTCTCCCCTTTTCCACCAAAGCCTGTTGCACTTCTGAGAAGGGTGGGGAAGGGGCACTCGAGTGCACGCTCTTTTTTCCCCCTTCATTGTCCTGTAGTCCGTGTTTGTTCTTGATTTCTTCTTTTGCTGTTTTTGGGCGCTTTAAGACTGACACACACATTTATAAATACATTAACTAGTCTTTCAGCAGTACTCGTTTACATACTCTTATACCCATCCCAGAATGTCCAACTCCCTACTGTCAAAAGTGCAACGAGGACAGACTCCTTTCGATTTGCAATTAGCGTATATGAATATACAATTTTTCCCATTTTAGATGTTTTGAGGCCAATTCACAAAGGCATATAAGAGCATGTGAATGAGTATTGCAGGGGGAGCTACTTTTTGCTTCAAAATGCCTGCGACTCTGTTCTTTCAATTTTTTTCTGCCAAATTTAATAAGTTATTTGCAATTCCTGAACCTGTATATAGCTGCATGTTGATATTTATTTCTGCCTCAGGGCGGTTTTCATTTATGCACTAGGGGTGCGCGGTATGACTTGTCCATTGGAGCCAGCAGACTCCACGCCTAAGTGCACATGAGTCTGCTCGGGTGATCACATCTTTCGAAGGTCAGGAACTAGCAGCCCACTCTTGTCCCATTATGCAAAAAAAATGTACAAAAAAACACAATGCAGTGTGGCTGACCACCTTGTCTTGAGATTTTATGTAACACACAAACATGAACCATCTCTATTTCTAACTTTTTACAACTCAGACAAGCAAAGCTCACCTTTAAAGCTGTTTTTTTAGCTACATGGGCCCTACACTAACCTTTATTCAGGGCTCTAATTGGACAATCCTTGAACTTTATTCTGTGCTGCTGCATTACACATACTTTGCAGTCATAAGATCTTACCTGGAGTGGTTCTAAGGCATACACATTTCCCTTTCAGCACTAGAGAGTACTGGCTATTCTTCAAACAGACTTAAACAGCTTTAAACCGCTCTTCGCTTCATCTGCACAGTGCATTTATGCATTCTGTGGTTTGTGTGTTGTGGCGCTGGTTAGCATATGGTTTTCCTTTCGTGCTCCTTCAAACAGCTGTGGAAGCATTTGTTTTTTTTCAGACCTTCAAAGCCCAATCACTGAGCATGGTTGTAGGTACTTTGCTCTTATTGGATAAGTAGTGGTGATTTGGCTATGTGAATCAGACGCTGTGGCCGCTAACACCCCTTGATGAATTTTATAAGATGACACTTCAAATAATAGTATAAAAAAAGTTTGTCTGTGTCTTTCATAATGGCTAATGAAGTATTATCCTCTGGACCACAAACTGCAATCTGTACTACCTCTAGGTACTTTACATTTTTGATATATAGTGAACAGAGACTTTTTTGTTTGTGTAGGGGGGGGAGGGAGGGGGTCGTCACTTGCCCAGTAAAGCAAACTTAAGTGGAGTCGGGAAGACAGGATTTGAACCAGGCTCGGAGCTCGTACCACACCCCCACCCATCCAATAGTCTGCACACCCACTTAATTTAGTTTGTTCTAGATTATTGTCCGGGTAGACTTACCAGGTGAGCCAGTGACACACTGATTTCCAATTTTTCGACGAGTCTGTTTGACGCATGCTTAGAATGTGTATTTTTTACTAAATAAATAGCAAAGACAATTTGTTGGGCCTGCCGCCAAGATTTCTTGGCCAATCAACCCACCCGTCCCTGACGCACGTAAATAGCAACAATAAAAACACACATATGGAAAGTATCCCAGAACCTTTGTAACTGTGAACACTAGGATAACCCATTATACTGTTTGAGCAATACAGAAAGGAGTTAATTTTGTTCCCTCCGCAAACCCTTCCACAAAAAAAAAAGATTTTTGTGCCTTAGCAAATTAAGAAAATGGGTTGTGCGCTCACTGTTAAACGCACCAAACCTTACAGCCCCTGTGGTTTGGCAGGGGGGAGGCAGACTCCGACACCCACTCCCCCCAGTTCCCCTCTCTGCCCCCGACCGAAGGCCTAAGAATATCTGTGAGATATGAGGCAGTCCGGGGACTCTTACAACATTCTGTAGAGGGGCCTCGTCATTTTGCGTTACACCACTGATAGGTGTATAAACCATTTACGTTTGTCAGGGTTGGGTTGTTCAGCCAAGAAATCTTAACGCAGGCCCATTCTGGGTTGTTCGGTCTCGACCTCTGCCAATGCGCTTGTGCATTGCAGATGTCAAGACTTATAGAGTTGGATCCACGAAAGCTAAACCAGGCAGATTGCGCAGAGTGCATGTGCCCGTGCACGTGCTTGCCATTTGCTCCCCGAGCCGCCTTCCTCGCATCATTGCATCAGACCCGCCACAGCAATACAGAGAGCTTCAGTTTTCAAAGGAATGCTCTCCCCCGCCCCCTCTGCGCAATGCCACTCCGAAGACTTTTTTTGTACACCCCATATGCTCGAGCCTCCCCTGCTCCAGACTTCAAAGGGATCCGCTCTCCCGCCCCCTGCTTCACACTTCAAAGGAATGCGCCCCCGCCCCCGCAATGCCGAGAGCATTTCACGGCCGCTTTTAATTTCATTCCGGGGCCGCTTTTCATTTCATTTCGCGGCCGCTTTTAATTTTTTTTTTACTCAATTTTCAAATTTCACCATTGTTGTTATTGTATCCTGCGTGTCTTTTGCTCTCGTTGACATTTCCATCTATGGTGCATGCACAGGAGGCTGAGGGGATATTCACGATACCTCGCTTTTGTTGTTTACTCTACGTCTTTGGTGCTTCTTTACATTTCCATCTACGCTGAATGCATAGGAGGCTGCAAGGAGATTCCCAATGCCACGCTTTCATTTGTTTCCTGCGTGCCTTTGGCGCTTCTTCACATTTCCATCTACGATGCACGCATAGGAGGCTGCGGATCTCCACTGCCATTTGTCACAACGAGCGAAACTCTATAAAAGGCTGCCCTAAGTCCTCCTCAGAGGTAGACTACAATTGGTTAAGGAGCTCAGCGGCATCAAGTGGGCACGTTGACCCGAAGCTATTTTATGACACAGCTGGTTTTAGTTTACCTTCACTTAATGCTTACTACGAACTTTAATTGTGATCTAAAAACCTAGAGTAAGAACGAATCACAATATTGAATTCCTGTGAGGAATAAAATATGAGCTTGTACTTTCGTACATGATTGTGCGTATGCAGATATTTTATACAGGATTGTGGGACTGGAGACGTTAATTCCTCCAAAAGCTTCATTTCAGGTGGCTCCCCTCCTTCCTTCATTATTTCCACAACTGGTGGCTCCTCTAAATATCTCTCCTGCACTGCATTGTTGGCGGAACGTGAGCGAAGCAGCTCTTTACGGATTGCTTTGTTCATTGTAGCGCCAGAGAGGGCCATATCTGTTACGGAACTCATATCTCTCTTGCAGAAAAATATGTGCATTTGTTTACTTGAGGATTCAAATCATGCCACCTTACCACAAGCCTCAAAATGTAATATGAGTTGTATTTCCAGACACAATTAAAATCATAATGAATAAAAAGAACAAAATTTAACTCCGCCTCACTCTCCAGGAGCAGCAATCATTTATTTTTCAGTTCATTCGGTTTATAGAATAAGCACAAGATGTCCCTGCAGTCAGCAGACCTCAACCAGCCCTCTGCCTGCCAGACTTAGTGGCACTCCCATTTTTTGCTTTTTATTTTTTAATATAAACAATTTGTCAATGTATCGTGTTGGCCAAAGAATTTATGGGCTATTTTCAAAAAAAAGTACAGTGATGTGATGCAAAAATAAAAAATATTGCCATCCTCATCATCATATTTAACTTTATTCAGTTATTACGACTATCAAAGTGCAAGTGCGTACATTACAGAGAGTCAATTAGCTACAGAAATGCTGCTATCAGGCAGCCTCCGTCTGTCGGCCTCTCCCCTTGTGACCAGCAATCCAATTTGTTGGGAATCTTTCTTCTAGCATGCATCTCTAATTTGTCCCCAGCGATTTTCAGCCCAGTCATTTTTCACCTTTAAGACTGTCTTGTAAGTCTTCCTTGCCTCTTATTTCTGGTACATTGTACGTAGCACACATAATAGCCCTTCTCAGAAAACATCCAAATACCAAACGTCTGCACCCACACACACATATGGAATCACAAGCAAACAAACATATACACCCCCACATCAAAGCACAGTCAGTCTCTCTCTCACACACACACTCTCTTTCTCTCACACACACACACACTCACTCTCACACACACTCTCTCACACACTCTCTCTTTCTCACACAAATACTCTCTCACACAGTACAGCCTTCTACCACTCTCTCCATCAACACTCTACCACTCTAATGGCCACCACTCTGCGCCACCACCACCCTATCCACCACTCTAGCACCCAAACTCTAGCACCCAAACTCTAGCACCCAAACTCTAGCACCCAAACTCTAGCACCCACACTCTAGCACCACCACTCTACCCGCCCACCACTCTACCCTCCAACTCCACCCTCAAAATCCACCATCCAAGCACTACTACACCCTCCAAATACACCCTCCGACACCCTCTAACTCCACCATCCAACTACACCCTCCAACTCCACCCTCCAAATCCACACTCCAACTCCACCCTCCAAAAACACCATCCAACTCCACACACTAACATCCAAATACACCCTACAAATCCGCCCACCAACTACAACTCCAGCCTCCAAATCCACCCTCCAAATCCACCGGCAAACTACAACTACGGATTCCAACTCCACCCTCAAAATCCAACTCCACCCTACAACTCCACCCTACAACTCCACCCTACAACTCCACTCTCCAACGCCACCCTCCGTGGCCACCCTCCGTGGCCACCCTCCGTGGCCACCCTCCGTGGCCACCCTCCGTGGCCACCCTCCGTGGCCACCCTCCGTGGCCACCCTCCGTGGCCACCCTCCGTGGCCACCCTCCGTGGCCACCCTCCGTGGCCACCCTCCGTGGCCACCCTCCGTGGCCACCCTCCGTGGCCACCCTCCAACGCCACCGCACCCCTCCAACGCCACAGCACCCCTCAGCACCACTGAAGGCCACAGCATCACTCAGCACCACTGAAGGCCACAGCATCACTCAGCACCACTGAAGGCCACAGCATCACTCAGCACCACTGAAGGCCACAGCATCACTCTGTGCAACCATTCAACAACAACTGGTTCTAATATGTTCTCTCAATGCTTCAAGCTTTATTACAAATGTCACAAAAAGATGTTAATATTTCACCTCTGCTATTGGATTTTCATCGAAATAAAATACACTGAACATAATCTTCCCAAGTTATTTACAAAAGTTTAAGCTATTGCCATTATGAATTACAATAACTTTTATTTAAGTATTAATTATTAAAAAAAATAAAAGCCATTGTTTGTAATATTAATACATCTAAGTCATGTAAATACAACACATTGCATTACAAATGCTATAGGTGTCACGTTTGCGAAAGTTAAAACTATTGGCATTGTAAATGACAAAGCTATTAATTTCGCTATTTTCAAAACCAACACATAAATAAAAAATGTGTCATTTACAATACCAATACCTCAAACGTTCCTAATGCGAGACCTATTGCATTGCAAATGCTTGTATTCATTTCTTTTTAAAACCTGCAATCGGTGTATAAACACGCACTTTGAACGTATAGTCCTTGCTTACTTTGAGCAAGGCTGGCAGTAAAAGACTGCCAGCCTTGCTTCTCCTAAGCATGGACTAGAAGTACAAAGTGCTTGTTTACGCATCGATGCAAATGAATAAAAGGCATTGTCATTTACAATGCCAATAGCTCAAACATTAATATTGCGAAACCTATTGCATTGTAAATGCTTGTTTCACATTCCCATACATCCTGCTCACAGGAAGTATTTAAGTTTTGTCATACAAGGACAGCACTATCAATTCAAAGTCCTTCCATTCAGGGTCACAACAGCACCACGAGTGTTCACAAAGTGCTTAGCAGTTGTAGCAGCACATCTCAGAAGACAACAGACACATGTCTTCCCTTACCTAGATTGGCTCATAAAAGCAAAATCATTCAGTCAATGTGTCCAACACACAAAACAAACAATTCAAACACTGCACGACTTAGGGTTTACCATAAACTACACCAAGTCGCACTTAGAGCCTTCGCACGTTCATCAGTATCTAGGAGCTACCATAAACACATCTACAGCTCTAGCGTATACCAGTCCAGCCAGGATACAGAGCATTAAGACCTTAGTCTCCATTTTTCAACACCAACAGTCTCTCCAAGCCAGAGTGTTCATGAGACTAATAGGCATGATGGCATCTTGCATCTTTATAGTTCCACATGCAAGACTGCAAATGCTTCTGTTACAGGAATGTCTAGCACGACAGTGGAATCAGGCTCAAGGTCAGCTCACAGACCTGGTGTTGGTAGACGACAGTACATATCGCTCTCTGCAATGGTGAACACCAAAAACTTGATATGAGGACGGCCGTTCCTAGAGCCTGTTCCACAGATAGTGCTCACAACAGACGCATCCCTCACAGGATGGGGAGCCCATCTCTTACAATATACCACTCCAGGCCAATGGAACAACCAACAAAAAATGTTCCATATCAACCATCTAGAGCTGCTAGCAATATTCCTAGCACTCAAAACTTTTCAAGTGCAAGTACAAAACAAAGCTGTCTTAATCCGGACGGACAATATGACCGCCATGTACTATATACAAAAACAGGGGGGGGGGCACACTCTCTACAACTGTCCCAGCTCGCGCAGAACATTTGGAGATGGGCCATTCCTCAAAACATACACCTGACAGTAGAACACCTTCCAGGAATTCACAATCAGATAGATCTGTTGAGTCGACAGTCACAACAGATTCACGAACGGGAAATACATCCACAAGTGCTTCAACCATTCTTCCAAATGTGGGGGCATCCACAGATAGATCTGTTTGCCACCCTCAAACGCAAAATGCCCAACCTTCGCCGCCAAGTTTCTACACCCACGGTCGGAAGGGAATTTGATATGGATGAATTGGTCAGGCAGATTTGCGTACGCTTTTCCGCCTCTCCCACTCATTCCACTAGTAGTGCGCAAGCTCAGACAACAGTCTCTCAAGCTAATACTAATAGCTCCCACATGGGCACGCCAGCCGTGGTTCACCGCACTACTAGATCTCTCACTGGTTCCACATCAAAAGTTAAAGCTCACGCCCTCCCTGTTAACACAGAACCATGGAGAAATAATACACCCAGAACCAAGCCAACTGAATTTGGCGATCTGGCTCCTGAAGTCTTAGAATTTGGATACTTAAACCTGCCACCAGACTGTATGAACATAATTAAAGAAGCTAGAAGACCCAATACCAGAGCATGTTATGCCGCTAAGTGGAAAAGATTTGCAATATATTGTAAAAATAATCGTATTGATCCACTGGATGCTACCATCCAAAATATCATTTGTTACCTTTTACATCTACAAAGGTCTAATTTGGCTTATTCTTCCATACGCCTGCATCTGGCAGAAATTGCAGCCTATTTACAGAATAGGCAACATCTATCTCTCTTCGGAGTACCTGTAATAAAAGTATTCATGGAAGGATTAAAACTAATAATCCCACCTAGGTTACCACCTGCTCCGGTATGGAACCTAAACATTGTCCTTACAAGACTTATGGGACCCCCTTTCGAGCCTTTACACAAGTGTGAATGGCAATTCCTAACATGGAAAACTGCTTTCCTTGTTGCCATCACCTCTCTCAGAAGAGTTAGTGAAATACAAGCATTCACAATACAAGAACCATTTTTTCAAATACATCCTAATAAAGTGGTTCTTAGGCCTAATCCAAAATTTCTGCCAACGGTTATTACTCCTTTTCATCTTAACCAATCAGTAGAGCTACCTGTGTTTTTCCAAAAGCCAGACTCCGTGGCAGAAAGGGCTTTACACACTGTATATGTTAAAAGAGCCCTGTTATACTACACAGATGGGACTAAATCCTTTAGAAAGACAAAACAACTATTTGTATCTTTCTCCCCCCCGCACAAAGGCAACCCCATCTCTAAAGGGGGAATCGCCAGGTGGATTGTAAAGTGTATACAAATATGCTATCATAAAGCTAAATGTACACTAATAGTTCCTCCTAGAGCACACTCCACTCGCAAACTAGGAGCCTCTATGGCTTTCTTAGGAAATATACCACTAGAGGACATATGCAAGGCTGCAACATGGTCTACACTACACACCTTCACTAAACACTATTGTGTTGATGTGCAAGCCAAGCAGCAAGCTGCAGTGGGCCAAGCTGTCCTTAGAACACTGTTTCAAACTACTGCAACGGATACAAGCGACCACCGCTAGGGGAGACCCTGCTGCACAATCAATACAAAAGTGTACGATCTGCAGCGCATATGCCTCGAACGGAAAATGCTACTTACCAGTATGCATCTGTTCTTGGCATGTAGAACTGCAGAGTCGTACACGCCCTCCCGCCTCCCCGGGACTTGTATCTGTTCCAGTTCTCATCTTACTTAGATGCACACGCATGGACATCCTTTTCTCTTTACTTCTACTAACACCATCATTTCCCATCATGGCGAAAAACAATCTGAGGATGGAGTCGATGACCATGCGCAGTATTGTCCAAGGGAGGAGTCACCTATCTCGTGACTATAAGGACTTCTTCTAAGAAGACGACAACCTGCAATCATCCGAGCCCAACACCAAATGGCGATCTATTGCAAAAGTGTACGACTCAGCAGCTCTACATGCCAATAACAGATGCATACTGGTAATTGGTTTTTTCCTCCAGCTGCCTAAATGCTCTTGAGAGCATAGGAATATCTAAGCTGATAATATCAGCTGTTGCACTGAGAAAGCAGATGCTCGAGTTAACCATACTAAAACTGTTTGTTGTTATCTGGGCTCTCTTCTTTTTGCCATCTTTATCTAAGTGCATTTAAATAACTGGAACATGTTCTTCAACTAGAATTCCCCCTATTGATTCTTTAACCAAATAATCCTCGGTTCATTTCCTGGTGCCACTAACCTCACATTACCTTGTCAGTTAAAGAATTACAGTGCTTTGATTGAATGAATGGTGCGGCTGCAAAATGCATCACAAACTGGGCATGGATCTCAAGACAATATAACTTTTATTAACTTCTTCAAAAAGGACCTGAAAATCAACGGCGCATTTTCATCGTCAAAACATTTATTAAATGCATTGTCTCAGCAAGAGTAAACACAGAAACCCATCTGCCACCGTGTGCGTGCAAACATAGGACATATTGCACGAAAATGAAGCTAGGCGTATATAGGTGGTAATCCTCCACTAGGTAACACAACTGGATGTGACGTAACCGTTCCCAGCCAACACAATGTCAGCCTTATACGACATTATCCAGTCTTCTGGTGTGTGGAGGGGTTCTAACTTTTAGACCATCCTCACACCCCTTCAGCTGTTAGACCAACACAAACCTTTAACTCTTAACTCAGGAAACAGTATATCAAATATTGAGTAATGCATTTATTTACTTATTTATTCATTTATTTTTATATGTGATTATGCAGTGCAAAACAGGATCACACAGGAAGCAGAGCACCTTACAAAGGTACAGGAAGTCTCGTAGAATACATAATAAATGTACTCTGTTCAGTGTTAGTTAACTCATAACCATGAAGAGGGTTCAGAATAACACATTTGTACATTTTGCAGCTTTTTCATTAGTTCGATTAGAAGAGTATACGTTTTTATCTCTGCTTTGATGACCTCCAGAGAAGAATTGGATCTGATTGCTGGGGAATGGCATTCTATGCCCTGGGAGCATATCCTAAGAAGACTTACTGAGGATACCTTTTCTTGTGAAAGGAGGAATTTCTACTAGAACTGTGTTGGAGTTCCAATGGCGATGTTGACATGAGATGATCAGCTTCTCAGTCAGATAGATCAGGGGTCTTTGTATGAATAGCTTTGAGAATAATGCAGGCCAGCTTCAAGATTCTTCTTGCCTCAAATGGTAGTCAGTTCAGTGATATCAAGATTGGAGTGATGGGATAGTATTTCCTTAAACTTGATACTATATAGCTGAGTGGGAGGGCTGCTTTTAAGGGTGCCAGATGGAGTTTAGGTCTAATAGAAGTCTGTTACCATAGTGTAATCTTGAGAGGGTAAGAGCTTGAACCACCCACTAAAAATCCTGAGGCGAGAAGAGATATTTCATTTGAAATTCCTAAGTCATTTATATGGGCTTCCAGGTTCAGATTTTGGCAATTTGAAATTCAAGGGTTAATACAACGATGGAGGATTGGGAATTCTGGAAGCTGGTGGAATTTAGGCAGTATTGTACCGGCAAGTACTGTTAGAGTTTGAGATCAGCAGAAATTCAACTCTCATTCCGCCTCCTCTCTCTAATCCTCTAGCAGGCACTCCCTGCCCGTTTCTCCCACTTTTTCATGTGCCTACTTCCTCCATCTGTCACAATGGTTCAGTTTTTGTCTTCCTCCTTCTGCCCGCCTTGATTGTTTGTGAAGCTCTTTATCTGGGGCCAAGGTATTTTCCCTCAAGGTATGATGAGGGAAAATAAAAATGAGTTGGCCCCACCTGCAAACACCGGTTAAAATTAATCACTGGGTGGAATGGTGTATTTTCTAACCCTGCCTGAGCGGAGAAGGCTAAATGCCTACTACCCCTTTTCTGCCACCACACTTCTACAGAATATTAACAAGCATTTGCAATGCAATAGGTTTCACATTTACCAGAGTTTAAGCTATTGGCATTGTAAATGACAATGCCTTTTATGTTAAAAACAAAAACCAAAGCCATTGTCATTTACAATGCCAATAGCTCAAACTTCCGTAATTGCGAGACCTATTGCATTGCAAATGCATGTTACTTTTGTCTGCACCATTTCACTCAGTTTGCAATGGCATTCTGTGTAGTGAGGTGTCCCTTAGGTGTGGCACAATACATGCTGCAGCCTTAGGAACCCTCTTTAGTATCCATGCCCTAGGTACTAGGGGTACCATTTACTAGTGGACTTGTAGGGGTGCTAAAGGTCTTCCCAGTATTGGAGCAATTTTACGTTTTTAGGTAAGGAGATTTGGCACTGGGGGCCGGGATAGAAGGAACCCAGTGCAAATTGAATGAGATACCAGGCAAAAAGTGCGGGTGACTATGTCAGAAAGGCTCACTTTCCTACACTGCGCGTATATATATTTTTTAACAATCCTTGTTAATGATGTTACTACATTTTACGTTATAACTATAGCTGTTAAAGCGTTCTTTCTGAACAGTTCTGCATTCTTTCTCATTTCTTTTTTCTTTTTTCCTTATGTACATTAGGGGAGAACGAAGGTTTGAAAAACCAGTCCGCCGTGCCGAAGGAGGTATGATTTCATGTATAAATAGAACATTGATAAAAATAACAAAATGTAGGCCTATGTGGTTAACCTTACTAAGCTCTCTTCAATTCATCTCATGTTCGAGGCATGTGGGCTGCTAAATTCATATCTAGTGCATAGATCGCCGCCTAGTGTTGGGTCCGGATGATTGCACATTGTTGTCCTGGAAGAGTCTTCGAAGTATCACGAGATAGGTGGCTCCTCCCCTGGACTACAGTGCGCATGGGCATCGACTCCATCCCCAGATTGTTTTTTTCCGCCATTGGGTTCGGATGTGGTTCTCGACGTCTCCGTGTCGGAACCGATAAACTTTGTTCTTAAGGCCAAAAGGCCTTCGTTACCAGCGTCGGTATTGTTTGCGCACTGTCTCGAGCGTCGTCCGACTCTCGGAGCCGGAAATCAACGGAGTCAAGTTACTCTTCAGACATCGAGGCCCTCTCGTCGCAGCAAGACCCGACAACCTTACCATGGAGCGGAGCCCATTTAAATACTGCCCCATCTGTGGATCCAAATATACACACATCGATGTGCATCCGGTCTGTAACAAATGCCTGTCACCGGACCACAACGAAGACAACTGTATGGCCCGCTCTCAATTCAGGTCAAAGAAGACGCTCAAGCATCGGCGCGCGGCGCGCCTCGAGGCCCAGCGAGCGGCACCGGCACCCGACGACCCCGCGGTGGAAGGCAGTAGCCATCATCTCCAAACTTCGCCTCCGACGACGGAGGTACAGTCCGATGCCGAAGAACACGTCGAAGGGCACGGCCAGGACACTGAATACGTCGAGGAGGTAGGGGACGACGAAGACGTTTATGGGGCCGCGGAAGATAGCTCGGAGGAAGAGCTATGCCCCGAAGTCTATATGATTCAGGCTCAGGTCACGGGATCGCCACTCGGCCTTACCCACGACCCCGCACCGCTATCCCCGGCCCCGCCTTCTCGCCCGGCCACGGACACTCAAGCGGAGCCGCCATTAACCGTATCGAAACCGAAACCATCGGTCTCTACGGCACCTAAGGTGGCCGACGTCCAGCCGAAATCGAAACCGAAAACCACGGCTTCGACAAAAGACAAAATGGCCGCCGTCCAGGCGAAATCGAAACTACTGGACGCGACAACACCAGAAACGGACGACGTCCAGCAAACGATATCGAAACTGGCTCCTTCATCGGCTCCGTCCACCTCCGGCCCACAGAAGTCGAAGAAGGCTGTCGAGACTGCAGCGCCTCACAAGGTGCACAAGGACTCGTCCTCCAAGAAGGCCGTCCGTCAAGAGTCGGCCTCTGTTGCTCCGGCACGGTCGTCGAAGTCGGTGCACACGCCTTCAGACGCTCCTATGGCGCAGCCAACTAAACGCCCAGTCGAACAAAAGTCGACTACAAGCCACGACCCGAAGGCCGCAGGCACTACGCATCGGCACAAAGATGTCGAATCTGCAGCATCGGCGTTGGCGCCAAAGTCTACAAACGACCCGCGCCACAATGCGGCTGAAGATTCGTCGACGCAAATACCGTCGACACCGAGGGACTCTGACGCCACCTGACACCGGCCGTCGGCTACCACACCCTCCGCCTCCTTCACCGCGCAGGTCACCGACTCCCTGAAACGGATTCGGGAAAAAGCTTTGTCGACGACTGCTCCCACGCCGTCGGCTCCAAAGGAGGTGGACGCTCCTCAGAAGTCATCAGCCAAGCTTCTTTACACTCTTCCACCAAAGGCGTTTGCACCTAGATCGGTGCCACAGACTTCGGCTCCTTCGGCGCTTCAAGCCTCAGATGACCAATCAGAGCATTACATCGATGCCCACACGGGGAAACTGACCATTTACAAAAGGAAGATCACTTCCCAACCACTGGAATCATATGTTATTCCACTGAAGAAAGAGGACAGCACTGGACAGTCCTGCCCTTATTGAGCCCGTTCTACCACCACCAAGAAGGAGTCCATCACCTTCCCCAAACCAATCAGGGGGAGAGGATGATGAGGAAGACGACCAATACAATTTCCCAGTGGACAATGACCCTGATGTTCAGCAGGACACATATGACGACACTGGGGACCAAGGTGGACAGCAGGTGGTACAAGATCCACAAGGTTTTGGGGCACGTACATCTCCAACTGAGGATTCTGCAGCATTTAATGCTTTAATCGAACGGGCAGCAGCAAATCATGATGTAGACATGCATGCTGACCCGGTGGAGGAAGACTTTTTGTTTAACACTTTCTCTGTCTCAGAAAGAACTGTTAAAATACTTCCTATGCTCAAAGGTGTCCTTAGACATGCCCCAGAGATCTTTAAGGAACCTTCCAGGGCAAGAGTGGTGAACCCGCGTATCGAGAAAAAATACAGGCCAGCACCTGGGGATCCTGCATATATTCGAGGACAGTTGCCTCTGGACTCGTTGGTGGTCGCCAGTGCCCGCAAGAGGGCAAACTCCCAAACTACGGGTGACGCTCCTCCCCCTGACAAGGAGTCAAAAGTGCTTGAGGCATCCGGCAAGAGGGTGGCTGCGCAGGCTGCCAATGTATGGCGTATAGCAAACACACAGGCACTATTGGCGCGTTACGATAGGGCGCATTATGACACCCTAGAACAGCTACTTCAACATCTACCTGATGAGTATAAAGAAGCAGCCAAAATGCTCATACAAGAGGGGAAGCTTATATCAAACGCTGCAATAAAGTGTGCGCTTGATGTGGCAGACACGGCGGCTAGGGGGATTAACACTAGCGTCATGCTAAGACGACCAGCTTGGCTTCGTATATCTGGATTTAAGCCTGACATCCAAACTACAATCCTCAACCAGCCCGTCAATCCTGACAGACTGTTTGGCCCTGATGTAGACACCACACTTGAAAAGATTAAAAAGGACAACGAGACTGCTAAGTCCATGGGGGCACTTCAGTCCCAACAATTCAGAGGAAACACTTTTCGTTGCTCAGGAGCGCGTGGTGTTACCAGAGGACACTTGGGTCAACAATCACAATTTACAAAGGGTGGTGCACAATCCTCCTACCCCAAGCAAGGTAGAGGGGGTTACAGAGGAAACAGTGCCACGGGCAGAGGCAGAGGGAACAACAACTCCCGTTCCTCTGCCGCCAATAAACAGTGACTCTCTGTCACTGCCCCCCGACCATCCAACACCTGTCGGGGGGAGACTCCAGCAGTTCCTGCCAGTCTGGACATCCATCACCACAGACAGGTGGGTGAGAAAACTGATCCAATACGGTTATTGTTTGGAGTTAACATCCACTCCTCCCAACATTCCACCAAGACACCGTCCTATGTCGGCAGAGCACTTGCACTTATTGCAGCAGGAGGTCTTGGTAATGCTGCAAAAAGGCGCAATAGAGCTCGTACCAATGGAGGAGGAAGGCACAGGGGTCTATTCCCTGTACTTCCTCATCCCAAAAAAGGACGGATCCCTCAGACCTATTCTGGATCTACGCCCCCTCAACATGTATATACTGTCAGAACACTTTCACATGCTGACACTGCAACAAATTCTTCCCCTGCTAAACCAAGGGGACTTCCTGGCAACCTTGGACCTCAAGGATGCTTACTTCCACATCCCACTCCACCCATCCCACAGAAAGTACCTCAGGTTCACCATTCAAAACAAACACTATCAGTTCAAAGTCCTACCCTTCGGGGTGACTACTGCCCCCAGAGTGTTCACAAAGTGTCTGGCGACAGTAGCGGCGCACCTAAGACGGCAGAACATACATGTCTACCCCTACCTAGACGACTGGCTCGTTCAAGCGAAGTCGGAAATACAATGCGCCGCGGACATGTCCCACACTATTCAACTCCTTCACAGTCTGGGATTCTCGCTAAACTACCCAAAGTCGCACCTTCAACCAGCCCATGTGCGGCAGTATCTAGGCGCGACAATAAACACCCTGACTGCTATGGCTCAGCCAAACCCAGCCAGGATCAACAGCATCCAGTCACTAATCCAACGGTTCAGACCGCAACACTCCCTACCAGCGAGAGTGTTCATGCAGTTGATAGGCATGATGGCCTCCTGCATTTTCATAGTCCCGCACGCGAGGTTGCACATGTGTCCTCTCCAAGAATGCTTGGCAAATCAGTGGACACAGGCTCGGGGACAACTGACGGACCTAGTGTTGGTGACCGGTCGGGCATACAACTCTCTGCATTGGTGGAATCCACACAACCTTTGCAAGGGACGACCGTTCCAAGAGCCGGTGCCACAGATTATCCTGACGACGGACGCTTCTCTCCAAGGATGGGGAGCTCATGTGCTCCACTACACTGTGCAGGGACTGTGGTCCACTCAACAACAGAAGTTGCACATCAACTACCTGGAATTGATGGCAATCTTCATGGCGCTAAAGTCCTTCAAGGTACATTTGTGCAACAAAGTCGTGTTGATCCGGACGGACAACATGACAGCCATGTACTACATCCAAAAGCAAGGAGGTACTCACTCACCACAGCTGTCTCATCTGGCTCAGAGCATGTGGAAGTGGGCCATTCAGAGGAACATTTTCCTCATGGCAGAACACCTCCCCGGCAAGGACAATCAGATGGCGGATCTGCTCAGCAGGTACAGCCATCAAATGCACGAGTGGGAGATTCATCCATCAGTGCTCCACCCGTACTTCCAGCAGTGGGGTCATCCACAGATAGACCTGTTTGCCACAAGGGAAAACGCAAAATGCCAAAGCTTTGCCGCCAGGTTCCCTCATCCGCAATCGCAGGGGAATGCGATATGGATGAACTGGTCAGGCAAATTTGCGTACGCTTTTCCCCCAGCGCCTCTCATTCCGCTGGTGGCAAGAAAGCTAAAGCAACACTCGATGACTCTCATCCTAGTTGCTCCAACATGGGCACGCCAACCGTGGTACACCACGTTTCTAGAACTTTCCGTGGTACCGCATCAAAGGCGGCATCTCACACCCAGCCTCTTGACGCAGAGCCTTGGCGACATTCAGCATCCAGATCCGCAACAGCTCAATCTGGCGATCTGGCTCCTGAGGTCTTAGAATTTGGCTACCTCAACCTGCCTCCGGAATGCATGCTTGCTATGCTGCAAAATGGAAGCGGTTTGTCATTTACTGTACAGACAACAATATCAACCCGCTAGATGCATCCATTCCTAACATCATCTGCTATTTGTTACATCTTTACAAATGCAATCTGGCGTACGCTTCCATTCGGATACATTTATCCGCCATAGCGGCTTACCTCCAGAATCGGCAGCACCTCTCTGTTTTCAGAGTGCCTGCCATTAAAGCCTTCTTAGAGGGACTGAAACGAGTCATTCCTCCTAGAACTCCACCAGCTCCTGTGTGGAACCTCAATGTGGTCCTCACTAGGCTGATGGGCCCACCTTTCGAGCCACTGCACTCATGCGAACTTCAATTTCTAACATGGAAAGTGGCTTTTCTCATTGCTATCACGTCGCTCAGGCGTGTTAGTGAGCTGCAAGCGCTCACAATCCAAGAGCCATTCATCCAAATACACTCTAACAGGGTAGTGCTCCGCACTAACCCCAAATTCCTTCCAAAGGTGGTGTCACAGTTTCATATCAACCAAACTATTGACCTGCCTGCTTTTTTCCAAAACCCGAAAACGGTAGCAGAAAGAATGCTTCATACATTAGACGTTAGGAGGGCGCTAATGTACTACATTGACAGGACACAACCCTTTAGGAAGACACAACAACTTTTTGTTGCCTTCTCAGCACAACACAAAGGCAACCCCATTTCCAAAGCAGGAATAGCCAGATGGATTGTTAAATGCATTCAAATCAGTTATCAAAAGGCTAAACGCACTTTAACAATACCCCCAAGGGCGCACTCTACACGCAAATTGGGGGCCTCCATGGCTTTCCTGGGGAACATTCCTTTAGAAGACATTTGTAGAGCAGCCACGTGGTCTACTCCACACACATTTACCAAGCATTATTGCGTAGATGTGCATTCCAAACAGCAAGCAGCTGTAGGACAGGCTGTTCTCAAGACACTTTTTCAAGCTTCTGCAGCTGGCACGGGCAACCGCCCTTAATGGAGGGACTGCTGTGTATTCTATGCACTAGATATGAATTTAGCAGCCCACATGCCTCGAACTGAATATGCTACTTACCAGTATGCATCTGTTCTTGGCATGTAGGGCTGCTAACATTCATATCGCCCGCCCTCCTCCCCGGTGCCCGTGGCGGCTGCAGACACTCTCTAGCATTCATCATTAGCATGGACATCCTGTACACTGTTTCACTCCATCTCTGCCACAATGGCTAAAAACAATCTGGGGATGGAGTCGATGCCCATGCGCACTGTAGTCCAGGGGAGGAGCCACCTATCTCGTGATACTTCGAAGACTCTTCCAGGACAACAATGTGCAATCATCCGGACCCAACGCTAGGCGGCGATCTATGCACTAGATATGAATGTTAGCAGCCCTACATGCCAAGAACAGATGCATACTGGTAAGTAGCATATTCATTTCAGTTGTTTGGAATGGGTGGAAGAGGGCCATAGGCAAATGTTTGTTTCGAATTCTCATGTTTTATTTATTCTCCGTAGAATTGATCTTTATTGCACTGAAGGTATGAAGAGGCCTATTAAAGTCTTCCCATTAAAAGCTGTTAATCTTTTTAGTGGCCTATATTCAGAGTTGCTGAGAAGCAATGTCTGATTGCTCTCATACATGGTACAAATGACAGCCTTTAAGTTCAAGGTGTGCTTAGCATTTGTCATACTGGTACGTCTCAGTTTGTTGGCACAATTAAAAAATGTGCTTCGTTTTGTCACATTTGTTGAGTAAATATTGTGATCGCTCGGTCATAGGTTTGCTTTTATTTTCTCTGTGGCACTTACACAAGCTCCATATTCCCTCTCTAACCCTCAACTCGACTCACTGTCTGCCTCTCTTTAAAGCAATTCATACTACACTGGAATGGAGCTGGTAGAATGGTACAGAGGCTGTTAACTGAACTCAGACAAGTGTTTCTAGTCCCACCCCTTTGCCAGCTACACTGTTTTTGAATAAATATAGCGCTGCTAGCGGTCTTGATGTTTTATTTAATTGTGGCAAGTTAATTTGCCATGCTCCTCACGGACTATAACTGGTATTTTTGAATTTGCAGCATTGCCTGTTCTAGTTTTACATGTTGTGCATAATTTCGCAATCAAGTAGTTTGGTCCTTAAGTGCTGGATTACAACATATTTTCCTACTCTTGGTAGGCATCTACTTAAGTGGAGGCTGCATGACTCACTGTGACATCGATTATAAGCCCAGAATGCTCCCACATGACCTCAATAAAAAAAAAAAAAATTCCACTGTTTGGTTTGGAGGGGACCTCAAGTAAGCTCCCGAAAAGGTTTTTGAAATTTTTGAGGGACCGAAGGTATTATGTAATCCGGAAAGGAAGCACCACTTGGTGCTTAATTGAGGATATCTGGAATATTCTTAAGAAGCCTTTGAAGTAGTTATACTGGTACTTTATGAAAGTGATATTAGATTCCTAAATGCAATTTTGTACTATGAGGACAATCTTCAAGGTCTGCCCTAATTGCCATTGGATATACTAATTTAATTGCAAACATACAGTATATATGTTCTGTCTTCCAAGGGACCATTTGTCACAGGCTTCAGTGGGTAGCTGTGAATGTCGCGACAATCTAATTTGGAATGAAAGAGGTATAAAACTTGGTCAGTAGATGAGATGGACTCTTTAGAGGAGGATATTGAGAAGGAAGGTCTGTGTGAACATCAGGCAAATTGACCTTGAGGATATCACTTTAGAGGTCCAGTAAACAAAAATTAGGCCCGGAGCTTTAAGTGTCACTAAGTAAAAAAACTTTTAGCGCTTCCAATCGGGATGTTGAAGTCAAACTTTAAGTGATTACTTTGTCACAAATACAGAAACTCTTAATGTTAACTTCTTCAGTCAAAGGATTCTCTTTACTTTCCATGCCACTGGTTCTAAAGAAAGGTAATCAGGAAGGTGGTGGTGGAGGGGGTCAGCTTGATTTCGGAGGACAAACTGCCTCAAAACGGGAAGGAAAGGCAGGCAGCCTCGAAACAAGAGCCCCAGAGCTCAAAAATAACTTTGGCACTTGGAACATCGACAGGAAGAAAGGGAACTTGAGGCAGAAATAAAGAGTCTTAATAGTTTTTCGAAGAATCTGATCAGCACACAATATTCTTAAACATGGAAGGGGAGATAGAAAAACCTTGATGGGAGTGGGATCCTCTTAAATGTAAGGACAGCATGAGGTTGAAAAGAAGCATGCTAAGATAGGAAATGAGAAGATCTGAAAGACAGTTATAGATCCCTTACCGTAGAAATTTCCACCAGGCATCAGACTGTATCTGGAGAATTGTTTTATTAGCAGTACCCTTGTGTAAGAAAGTGTCCTCTTTTTTGCATGGTTGCACCCATTTATTGCTAAACTGCTGCTGTGCTTTGAGTGTGCCCTGGGTTCCTGCTAAACAGGTACCCTAGGCCTATGTTCTTTCCCTAAAACTGCATTGCAGACAGAACCCAATTGGCACTCTTTGGCCACAGGTAAATGGTACCACAGGTACCAAGGGCACTGTGGACATTGAAGGCCTCTAAGGGCTGCAGCACTTATTGCTCCACCCTTCGAGGCCTTTTACCTTTACAGTTGCACAGCCTTTGCAGGCTGCAGGTCAAAGTGAATAGTGGACATGGCACACATCCCTGTGTGGCATGCCTACAACCAGCTGCCCTGGCATAGATCAGGCACCTCTCTAGCTGGGTGCACTATACCAATGGCGAGGGTACAGGTGCTTGAGCCCTGTACCTCTTTAGAGAATAAGTCCATTCTTAGACCTTGTAAGAGTATATGGTGCTGGGAGCTTATTACGAACTCCATGGTACCGTACTGGCTTTACAGAAAGCTGGGAAGTTTGGTATCAAACTTCTCAGCACATTAAACCCACACTGATGTCAGTGTGGGATTTAATGAAAAATGCACACAGGGGGCATCTTGGCGACTACCCCCTGAAAAACGACTTAACACTAGTGTCCAGGCTGAGTGGCTGCTCGCCAGCTCCCACCACCAGGCAGGTTTCTGGACCCCTGGGTCGAGAGCCTGCTGCTCTTGGGGGTCTGGAACAATGCGCATCCTGGGACGAGGTGCCAAGACGCCGTCCCCAGGATGGGCAGACTCCAAGAAGGGCAAGCTCTGGGGCTTGCCGCCTTTGTGAGCTTCTCCAGGCCTTTTGCTGCTTTCATCAACTGGCCCCCACTGGTCCCGAATTGCTCGGAAAACTAAGTGAGGAAGGGAGGTGTTCCCACCTTTGCCAACCGCACCCCTCAGGTGGGGGAGGCAAGGTGAAGTATAACTCGGTCCCTGTCATCTTGGAGATGGGGAGACACAGCCAACCAGCGTGAGGTATATGCCCCCTCCCATTGGAGGGTGGCATAATGGGTGTACCCACCCCAAAGAAGAGACCCTTTAGTCCCAACTTTTAACTGCCAGTAATGCCCCTAAATTTAGTAGTCAAGTCAAGTCAAAACCACTTTATTCGATTAATAAAAATCATAAAAGTATGTTAGACATATACAAGGCAATTAAAAATATTAAAAATTTAGTATTTAAGGGCCACTCCGACCTTGCTGCCTCAGACAAGAATCGACCAAGAAGAAAAGGACCGAAGAGCTAAGAAGACACCCACTGACTTGGCCCCAGCCCTCCCGGCCTGTCCCCACCTCGAACCTGCAGAAGCGAAATCCCAGTGTGTCCTGCAGCCAGAAACCTCAAGAACCCCGAGGACTTGCCCTTCCTTCCACAGAAAAGACTTAGTCTCCTGTGAGCACCGGATTTGCTCACCCACTAACTCTGGCTCCGGCTAAATCCGCAAGTCTGCACCACTCTGCACCCGACTCCTACGGCCAGAGTTAGTGCCCCAACACCACAAGGAGGTCTCCCCGGCGATTCTGAGCTGAGATTTGGTGCTCTGACCTGCCTCGATACTCCTGATGACGCCTGCAGTCTTTCTGGAGGATCCCCCGACCGTGACCGGAGCTGGTAAGAGAACCCTGCGCCCAAAGACACCCCTACACCCGAAGTCCCACAGCCTTGGGTGGCCCATCTGATGGTTTCCCAGCATCCCCAGGCATCCCAACTTACCTTTCCAGAAGATCTTAGTCTCTGAGCTTGCCATCTTCGTTGAAACCGGAGAATCCCCATTTAAATAAACAGGGCACCAAACCTGCACCCGCTGCCCCTGCACCGCTGTGGGTGTACTTTTGGTGCTAATTCGGATCTCCCTTTTCCCTGAGCTTAACCACAGGAGTTTTGCTCCCATAACCTGGTGGCCTGCTCATGAGCAGCCACCAACCGGAAGCCCCCTATCCCCCATTGGATAACATTAGACCTCTGCACTCTGCACCTAGTGCCGCTGTGGAGGTTTTGGGAGTGCATCCTTGACCCTGGGGGGAACCATGGTTCTTACCCCAGGATACCAACTCCCACCACCAAGTACTTACCTGTTAACCGATCACTTAATTTCTCTCAACATTAATACTTTGACTGTTATTCCTTGAAAAATGTTGCGTGTGGAGTTGGTTTTGTTTTGACCTGTAAGAAAACTGCAATGAACTAAAAATTGCTTACTTAACTTTTCTCTAGGAAATGTCCCAGTGTGATATCTAGGTGTATCACACCGAGTAGAAAAAGTAATCCAGAAAGTAATCTGCAAAGGAATCTAACCGTTTTCCACTGTATTGAAAGCATTTACAAACCTGCAACAGTCATTTCATTCAGCTTGCTTGTATTGAAAATTAGCAAATACACTTAACTGTTCCAGGCTTGCTTGGTTCTAGGAAATAAATACAGCTATATATTATTTTTATACAAATTAAATTGGTCTGAGTTCAGTCTGAGTGTGAGACATCACTTGCTCATTTAGTGTGTACAACAAATGCTTAACACTACCCTCTGAAAACTTTACTGCTCGCCCACACTACAACAAATAAGGTGCTGTCTAATTTTACCTCTGCCCACCTTTGGGGTTCCACTGGACTCTGTGCACACTATACCTCATTTTGGTATAGTATATACAGAGCCAGCTTCCTACACCCTGCGTGTCGGGAGGTACTGTTGGTCAAGACTGCGTCCATCGACGTGGTCACTGGGATGACGTTGTGGTGCCTACTTAGACCACTCACCTGCACGTTGACGTCCGCTTTCTTTTTCTGCACCAGTCTATAGCAAATCCGGAAAGAGCTACCCCATTAGTCACATTTTGACTAAGCTTTCTTCAACGTTTTATATACTTCTTCTTTTTTGAGTCTTCGACTCCTGGTGTGCAAGGGATGTCCCACCATCGGACTGCCTTAAAACCTTGCAAGGCCGGTCACAAACTGACGTCTGTTGCGGACCCGCACTTTGTGTGCCTTTGGTGTCTGGAGATCGATCACGACCCGAAGTTGTGCTCCGACTGCCGAGTCATTAATCCTAAGTTTTTGCTGGAGCAGTCCGAAAGCTCTTGGAGGCCTAGCAGTGGGCTCTGCGTCATTCCCGGTCTCACGCGAGAGGAAGGTCTAAAGACTGCTCGCAGAGGCCCCACACCAGGTCCCACGCACAAGACTTCGAATCCTCGGGTGTGTTGAAGCACAAGAAGGCGAATAAGCTCTGGTGCTCTTCGCCTTCTCCCTGTTGGTTGGCTGACACGACGTGGGACCTGGAGCGTCGCTGCTCTAAGGCTCCGTCTTGGGTGTCTCCATCAGGGATGATACAGCGCCTCCCCCCTTCTCCGGGAGCCTGGGTGTTCCCTGCCCAACTTAGTGCTTTCTACGAAGCCTTCTACAACATTTTCAGAAAGCCTGACTCTGCCAGCACACCTTTGGGCCCCGTGGACCTAGTCAAGGTTGCTGGGCCTTCGATGTTTCAGTTTATGGCCCCCGCGGGCCTCTGTGGATCCAGGTCTGGATCCGTATCAATGCCAGTCGACCTTGCATTACCTTACTTTGTGCCGATCCCGGCATTGGTCATTCCCCTGTCTGATGCAGTGGGAGCCAGAACGACATCTAGGCCGATGCTGGAGGGTTCATCCCTGGTGTTTCCTATTGCCTAGAAGGTGTTGATGAGGATTGGGAGGGGTACTTGGACCCTTTTGCAGACCAGCTTGACGAGTCGGACTGGAGATGAGATCTGGGTGACTCCAGTGGTCTGGACTCTTCTCCAGACCATGACATGCTTTCTTCCCCTACTGTTGCTTCAGAGCAGGGAGCATCTTAGCTGTGGTGGTGCGAAGGGCAGCCGAAGCCTTGCTCCTGGAACTCCCTTCAGTGGTAATCGGGACTGACCTACTGACAAAGGTGGTTCAGCCTGCGGCAACCTCCTCTGAACCCCTTTTGCCTTTCATCGAAGCCCTTACTGACATCTTCTATGCACCTGGTCCAAGCCCAGCACAGGAGCTCCTGTGGAAAGGGAGATTGCCCGCCGCCACCTACCGGCTGTGAGAAGTTGGCCTGATATATGATGCTCACTAGTTCTAGTGATCACCTTGTATCAGTCCAAACAACCCTTATGGTGATTGGTTGTAAGTCAACCTTATAGACCAGCTATCCTAATGGTAGCATGGACAAAGCAGTCTTAGGCTAAACTCTTTTGGCATGTGAAGCCAGCTGTTTTACCACAATATAACCCCTTAAATACCAGATGAAGACACCACACAGGTTGTTATGAAAATAAACAGTATTTATTAATTACAACACCTCTGAACTCTGAGGTCAGAGGGCTAAGCACATGACAATCTCTTACTCTTGGAGTGGAGTAGTGTGGCTCACTGGTTAGAGGCGGCAGGCCTGAGAGCAGAAGTCAGCCTGGGACCAGGGTTCAATTCCCGACGCGGCAGGGTCGTGGACCTTGGTCAGCGGACTCGATAATTCTCGCTTCGGTGCTTACTCTAATCAGGGGTTCCACTCGGCAACTCTGGGCATTAGCTTGCCTAATCTCCACAACGGCCCCACCAATTCCGGGGATGCCTGGCTCCACCTTGGGGACTCCCAGCAAGGGACCATCCCACAGGGAAAGCCAGGACGGGTTCCCCAGAGTTATACAGCGCCGGGACGCCCCGTTGCTGGGGCAGCTGTGCGCTTTACAAGTATACTACATTTACGAAAAATACGATAAGTTGCACAAAATTACAATGGTGCCCTAGGGGCACGACAAACTATATACTAAGTAAGTGGAATGTGAAAGTCGATAAAGGAAATGGAGGTGTCCAGAGGCTGTAGGATCGATGGGACCATGCTATACTAACTTCAGGTAAGTAATAGGAGGCCCACGGAACGCGTGTGCAGAGTGTGAACTCACACGCGAGATGCGTAACAACGTCTATGGACAGTGCAGTTCAAAGAAAAGGTGAGTACGGACAATCCTGACTAGTTAGGACAACAACGACTGTGGAACTGGACACTAGGACAGTTAAACTACCCTTGAGCACCGAAATGCTCTCGTTACCTCACCCACGGGCTGCGGGTGCATAGGTGTCAAAGTGCGTCGGGTTCTCGCGTTGAAGTCTATGGGGCCTGAAAGAAAAGATGCTGCAGGCGACCAGGAGGAAGATGTCCGGTGCAATCGAAGGGTGGATTGTTGAAGGAGACCTGAAAACAGAGGGGACAATGTTCAGTCACTAGCCAGTGACTGGAGTGGAACCAGGAAGGAACCAGATGTCGTCGTCGCGATCAGGTGAAGAGTGGACGCTTGACTCTGCAGCCACGTGGACCAGGAGGTGTCTTCGACCAGGAGGTGTCTTAGACGACCAGGATGGAGGCACGAGCTGTCCCACGCAGGCTCTCGCTGTTGGCGGTGTTAGATCCGGGGTTGGAGGCAACAGGCCTTGGTAAAGGCAACCCACGGGGTGAGTGAAGAAAGCGTCTGGTGCGGACTAGGAGAGTCCGGGGTGCCCCTCTTTTGGAAGGGAGCAAGGGCCAATCTGGAGCAACCAGATCAGCAGTGGAAATTCACAGGTTCATCGTCTGGGAGGTCACTAGCCAGCCGGCAAGTGACCAGACAATGCGTCGAGCAGGAACCAAGCAGAAGGGCCCCACGCAGATCTCGTGGATGCTGGAGGGCTGATCTTCGGTGCAGGGGCTGCTCGGGGTTGGGGCTTCTCAGTCCCCAAAGCACTTGGTCGAGTTTACCTCGGGAGTCGTGCTGGAAGCGAAGTGCAGGTTCGTTCAAGATGGCCGGTCCCACGTGTCTCGTCGCACCCACGGGTCTCAGCTTTGCTATAGATGAAGGTTGAGGTCGGAGAGGTCTGGGAAACCGGGTCTTGTCGGGCTCTGAAGCCTGGATCCTTGAGGGAAGACGACAAAGTGAAGCCGCTGGACGCTTGATGGTGCCTGCAGTTGCAGGGTGGGCACTCCTTGTCCACAAGGGAGATTCTTCAGTCTTCTGTGGAGCAGAACGTCGAAGGCCAGAGTTTCTTCTTGTTGAATAGTTCAGGGTAATCTAAATTGGAATGGGACCAGCTCCTACCTTTATTCTCCTAAAGGGGGCTGCACTACTGACTAGGTCCCTCCCCTGGGTGGGACCAGGAAGGGGGGTGGTTACACCCCCTATCCTTTGTCCGGTTTCCCACCAGAGCTGGGGCTGGGATGCCCCAGCAACTGGTTTGAACCGGTGTATGCACAGGGCACCTTGTGTGCCCCAGGCATGTCTCATTCCTTTTAGGCCTCCCTACCTCAATACACAAAATCCTGTCTGGGGTGGTGCTAGCACCTCCCAAGGCAGGAAACCCTTTGCCAAGCCATCCTCGCTGGAAGGACTCCCAGCAACAGGAGGTCAGACTTGTGTCTGTGGTGGCAGCATCCATTTTGTGATGCTGAGGCTCGAGTTAACTTTAACCGGGGTTCACAGTTACATACATGTCGTGTCCCTCTAGAAGGGTGGAATGCTTCCCCCGTCGCCAGAATTGGCGAGGGGGTAGTATTCCAAATCGTATGACACCTTACTCGACATGTTTTGATAATGTTATACCAGAGTTAGCATTTAACCGCGAGGTAGATAATGCACTTAAGAGTATATGGTATAGCGTTATCATGGAACAGCTATTAGGACTTGGTTCCGCAAGCTGCAAACGGGCTCAGCTCATGCCAGAGCACCATCTCACATAATTCCAAGCACTCTGCCTTCAGGATTGATAAGGCCTTCCATAGGAGTGACTGATAGGAATATATGTGTCCATTTTTAGGGTTGGATATAGGTATACTATATCTACAGCAAAGGGTGATTACACCACCTTGCCCCAGCTGTCGTGCAGCCAGTTGTCAGTTTTGGATGGCCAGCCAGGGGTGGCATAATACATGCTTCAGCCCCTGGTAGGCCCTGGGTACACCTATGCCCTGGATACCTAAGGTATACTGTACAGGGACTGATAAGGTGACTCGGTATCCAATTAGATATGTACCTAGGGTACATGGAATCCATTTTAACAGAGAGCAGGAAGCCTGGGGTCCTGAATAGCAGGATCCCAGGCCAACTTAGTCAAAAACCAGCAAAACACCAGGCAAAAAGTTGGGGGTAACCATAGTCAGATATCCACCTTCCTACACCGGCGACCAAGTTTTCCTCACCAAACAACCTTCCACCTAGAGCTTGGTGGTCCAAACCTCATCTTCCAAGGGCACATTCCCTTCTCCCCCAGACAGGGAAACCAAGAAGCGGGATCATCTTGGTAAGCACATGTTCTCTTCCTCTAGCTTGGCTCTGCGTCTGTGAATACCGCATGCCTCTTGGGTCTATACTCCAATACCATCTGTGACTCGATTGCACAAGTGCTGCCTCAGTACGCGGAGGAGGCCTGGGCCGTTCTCTCTCAGGCAGTGCAGATGAGAGTTGCAGCCAAATTCACAATGAAATGTTGACTGTATACCACTGACTCACTAGGCAGAATGATTGCCACTTCGGTAGCCCTTGGGCGCTATGCCTGGTTGAGGACGTCTTGCTTTTCGGGATAGGTCCAGTCAACTTTGCTGGATATGCCCTTTGATGAGCGTTGCTTTTTCAGCAACGAAGCAGACTCTGTGCTGGAGCACTTTAACCCTTTGGATGTGTTGGATGGCCCCCGGCCGTCCAATGTCACGGGTGGCGTGTGCGTCAGACGACCGGGAGCCGTCCGATTTGCGCACACCTGAGATTTTCCAGCACCGCGGGAAAATTTTGCCCGCATTTAAAGGGTGAAGGATTCCCAGGCTACGGCCATATCCTTAGGCCTTGCTGTGTCGTCCCATCCACCTCTGTCTGCTTTCTGCCCCTTTCATGGCTATGGAAAGGGTCCCCTGCTACCTTCGACCCAGTCCAGCCACTAGTTTACGCAAGCTGCCCAGCCTCTGTGTGGCTGCGGACGTGGGACCCAGCGATCTCGTGGGTCTGGGAGCCAGCGGGTGGGCCAGTCCACCACCCCTCTGCAGCTGCCGCCAAGCCATCCTAGCCAGACCTTTCAGGGCCACCAGCGACCAGTGTGTGGCAGCATTTGCCATCACCTCCCCCACTGGCAAACCATGTCAGACAGGTGGGTTTTGCAAATAGTCCGAAGGGGCTACCATACCCCCCTCCGGACTACCATTCCCTTTGTGACCCTGTCTTTCGATCGCATGTCTGAGGATCATTTGGTGCTTCTCCATGAGGAAGTCTTAGCTCTCTTGGCCAAGATAGTTGAGAGGGTTTGTATGCCCGATGTAGGTCGTGGTGGTTCCCACTACTTTCTTGTGCCCAAGGAGGACAAAGGACTGTGTCCTATTGTGGGACTCAGGGCCCTCAACTGCTTCCTCCGGAAGAAGTTGTTCAAAATTCCAACTTGTACTGTCGGCCCTCAACCCTGGAGAGTGGATGGTGGCGCTGGACTCGTAGGATGCCTATTTTTGAATCCCTGTCCTGGCAGCCCAAAGACCTACGGTTCACGGTAGGCCACATATGTGTTTTCAGTTCACCCTTCTCCCCTTTGCTACTAGTGCTTCTCGAGTGTTAACGAAAGTGATGCTAGTGGTCACAGCTCATCTACGCAGATCAGGGGTTCCAGTCTTACCCCTTCTAGACGACTGACCGTTGAAGGCAGGCTTGCTGTAAACAGTTAAGTAAAAGCATTTTGGTTACAGTTGTAATTTTTAAATAATATAAATGTATTTTCAAAGTTGACACTTAAAAGCTTTTCAGTGAAAACCCACCAATGTTATCCTATGGGAGGAAACTCGAGTCTCAGGTAAAGTACGTTCTCGTTACTTATGTAATCCAGTACTGGACACCTAAGTTCAGCACTGGGATCTCTACCTAAGACAGGTAAGCAATTAAGTTTTAGTAGTTGGTACGATTTTTAAGGAACATTTCTAGGTTGCAAAAATCGACACTTCAATTTCAGAGAGAAACAGTCAATGGTTTCTTATGGTAGAAAATTCAAGTTACTGGGAAGTACAGTTAGGATTACCTTTGCGGTTCAGTTCTCGGCTAAAAGGTACTGTACTGACTTCTCTCCTGATCACAGGTGATTATTTCGGAATTCGTTATTCGGCTGATTTTAGAAGAATAATTTAAAGTTTCAAAACTCCACCCTTAAAAGAATTTCCAAGTGAAACCAGTCAATGTTAACCTATGGAAGGAGAAATAGTTATCAGCTTTTAGGTAAGTACTCAACTGGTAGAGTTAAGGTTCTGGGCATAGACTCGGGGGTCTCCCAGGGTCAGAAAGGTACAGTTGTTACACCCTCAGCGGCACAGGGGTGGCTGGGTGCAGAGAGAGTAGGCCCGATGCAATCCAATGGAGTCTAGGGGGCCTGTGGTTGGTGGCTGCAAGCAAGCAGGTCACGCGACGGTGGGAGCGGAGCTCCTGGTCACTTACTCAGGGCAAGTGGGGAAGTAGAGTAGGGTAGTAGTTGCACTTAAGCGGCACTCGGGCGGCTGGGTGCAGGGTGCTTTTGAGCCGTCGGGGGCTCAATGTCATCCAATGGGAAAGTTAAAAAGTGAACAAAGGCTGCAGGCTCGGGGACAGGTTCTTCAGGTGCGACCACCACTTCGAGAGGTAAGTTGGGATCTTGGAGAAGAGGTAGGTACCCCAAAGGAGGCACAGGAGGCCGTGGGGCGCTGGGTGCAGGGGTGTCTTTTGTCGTTGGAAAATCTTGCCCTCAGCTGGTCTCGGCTGGAGGGGTCCTGGGTTCTGAGGCTGCAGGCGTGGTCCGGGTTGTCGAGGAAGGTCTTTGGGCACTGGACTTCGGGTCCCAGTCGTCTGGGGGGACGTACTCGTGGTCTTGGATCACTCAGGCACAGGCCGGACTTGGCGGGTGCAGAGTGGGCTGGATTCGAGGTTCCTGGCTGGCACCAGGGGTATTGCTGTTTGAGCAGAACCACTGCTCGTGGGAGTCCCAGTCTTTTGGAAGGTTCAAGGCAGACAGGTCCTCCGGGGTTGTCCAGGTTGCTGTCTGCTGGAGATGCCGGAGTACCGCAGGAGCAGGTTCAAGGATCAACAGGCCTGTAGGGTTCTTGGGCCAAGTCAGTGGGCGTCAACCTTTTGCTATCAGCTGAACGGCAGGTCTTCTGGTTTCTTGGTGGTCTTGTTGTGGCAATCGGGATCTGAGGAAGGAAGGTTCAGGGTTCCCCTTAATAATACATTTAGGGGCGTTACAGGTAGGTCAAGGGCAGGGTCCAATGGGTCCCTGCCCTGGGGTGGGTACACCCCCTAGCCTGCTCCTCTCCTGTGGAAGGGGGGCAGGAGCCTAGCTGTGATTGGGCAGGGCTTCTAATCTTCAAGATGGCCGTAGCCCGGAGTCGTGCTTCATCTCGCCTCTCCCACCTGAGGGGTGGGGTTGGCATAGGCTGGCACACCCCCTTTCCTCACTTGGGGTTTCCTGCCATTCTTCCCGCTAGAGTGAGGGTCAGAACCGGTGGGAGACAGTTGCTGAGTACAGCAAGTGGCCCGGAGAAGCTCACAAAGGCGGTATGCCTTTGAAGCATCCCCTGCCCATCCTGGTGGAGGAGGCTTGGCACCTCGTCCCAGGAAGTGCATGGTTTCAGGCCCCCGAGAGCGGCAGGCTCTCGACCCAGGGGTCTAGAAACATGTCTGGTGGTGGCAGCATCGGTAGCCACACTGTCAGGACACTGGGAGTTGGTTAGGTTTCAGGGGGCATCTGTAAGATGCCCTCTGTCGTGCATTTTACATTAAATCCCACACTGGCATCAGTGTGGGTTTAATGTGCTGAGAAGTTTGATATCAAACTTCTCAGTCTTCAGTGAAGCAATCATGATACTGTGGAGTTCGTAATGACAACCTCCCAGTGTAGGAAGGTAGATCCCTAACTATGGTTGCCCCCAACTTTTTGCCTGGTGTTTTGCTGGTTTTCTGACTTAGTTGACCTGGGGCCCTGCTATTCAGGACCCCAGGCCTACTGCTCTCTCTGTAAAATGGATTCCATGTACCCTAGGTACATATCTAACTGGATACTGAGTCACCTTATCAGTCCCTGTACAGTGTACCTTAGGTACCCAGGGCATAGGTGTACCCAGGGCCTACCAGGGGCTGCAGCATGTATTATGCCACCCCTGGCTGGCCATCCAAAACTGACACAACTGGCTGCACGACAGCTGGGGCAAGGTGGTGTAATCACCCTTTGCTTTAGATATAGTATACCTATATCTAACCCTAAAATGGACACCTATATTCCTATCAGTCACTCCTATGGCAGGCCTTAACAATCCTGAAGGCAGAGTGCGTGGAATAAGGTGAAATGGTGCTCTGGCATGAGCTGAGCCCGTTTGCAGCTTGCGGAACCAAGTCCTAATAGCTGTTCCATGATAACGCATACCATATACTCTTAAGTGCATTATAATCCTCGCGGTTATATGCCAACTCTGGTATCGCTTTATCAAAACATGTCGAGTAAGGTGTCATACGAATTGGAATACTAACCCCTCGCCAATTCTGGCGACGGGGTTAGCATTCCATCCTTCTAGAGGGACACGACATGTATGTAACCTGTAACCCCGGTTAAAGTCAGACATAGCCTCAGCTCCACAAGATGGATGCTGCCACCGAGACACAAGTCTGCCCTCCTGCTGCTGGGAGTCCTCCCAGCACAGGAGGCAAGGACAAATGGTTTCCTGCCAGGGGCGGTGCCAGCACCGTCCCAGACAGGATTTTGTGTATCCTAGGTAGGCAGGGCTTTAGAGGAAGGTGACTGCAAGTGGCACCCCGGTGCTCACTGTGCATAGGCCCGCTTGAACCAGTTCCAGGGGCACTCCAGCCCCTGATCTGGGGAAAGCCCGCCAAAGGAGAGGGGTGTAACCACCCCCTCCTAGTCCCACCCATAGGGCAGGACTTAGTCGTGTGCCAGCCCCCTTTTGCAGGATAAAGGTAGGAGCAGGCCCCCTTCCAATTTAGATCATCTTTGAATCCTGAACCGACTTTCCACGAAAGGAACTCAAGACTCTTCTCAAGATTTCTCCCTTGTGACTAAGGAGTAGTCACCCTGCAGCAGCAGGCACCATCCAAGCATCGCGGTCTGCTGTAAGTCTCTCCTCCGGATCAAGACTGCCCAGCTCGACGAGAACCGGCTACCCTGGCACCTCTGACCTCTACCTGCATCTTCAGCCCAGCTGAGACCCGTGGGTGTGGCGAGACCTCGAGGGACCGGCCATCTTCAAGACTGCACGACGCTTGCCCAGCACGACTCCCGAGTGACCCTCGACCGAGTGCTTTGGGGTAAGAGAAGCCCCAACCCTGAGCAGCTCCAGCACCGAAGTTCAGCTCCCCTGCATCCACGAGATCTGCGTGGGGCCCTTCTGCTCTTGGCTGCTCACCGCGTTGTCCAGGTCGCTTGCCCGTTGGCTAGTGGCCCTCTGACGATGAATTTCGACGACAAACACCGCTGGTCTGGTTGCTCCAGACTGGCCCTTGCTCCCCTCCAACAGAGGAGCACCCTGGACCCTCCTGGTCCACTCCAGACGCCATTTTAAGTCCACCGCGTGGGCTTTCATTTGCCAAGACTTGTTGCCCCAATGCTGGGTCCAGCGACGTCGACAGCAGATATCTTCGTGGGACAGCTCGCACCTCCATCCTGGTCGCCGACAACGCCTCCTGGTCCGAGAGACTGCAGAGCCCAGCAGCGCCCACTCACCTGGTTGAGGTGACTTCGCCCGGTGCCACTCTGGTGCCCACCTAAATCACTGGCTAGTGATTCAGAACTTGGTCCCCTCTGCTTACAGGTCTTCCTCTTCCCGATCCAGGCTTGGATCCCCAAGAACTTCTTCACTGGTCGCCTGCCAGCAACTTCTTTCTTCAGGCTCCTGGTTCATCAACGAAGAAACCCGACGACATTTGAACCCTATGC